>NC_081543.1:26028269-26143979 GCF_901000735.1 Corylus avellana | reverse complement strand
TACACCACAAAAAAAAAAAAAAAAAATTATAAATATTGGGGCGATGCTATTGATCCTACATATATAATAGAAAAAATTATTTACCAAAAATTCACCTCGAATCCTCCGATAATATGTCATTATTTCTTTTATATTAATTATTGGTGAATTTTTTCTATTTTTCTATTTTCTATTCTTATTTTATATAAAAAATCAATATTTATTTTTTTCTTTTAAAGAAAACAAATTCTCCTATTAATTATTATTGAAGTTTTCTATTTCTTATTCTTATTTAAACGTTTGATCGAACAATTGACCGATCTTGGTGAATTAATTCGATTGATCGTGATAGGATCAAATGATTGATCAAACATCCGATCGATCCAGGTGAATTAGTTCAATTGATCGTGATATGATCAAATGATCGATCAAACATCGATCCTATGAATTAGTTCGATTGATCGTGATGGGGTCAAATGTTTGATCAAGCATCCAATCGATCCTGGTGAATTAGTTCGATTGATCGTGATAAGAACAAATGATTGATCGAACATCCGATTGATCCTAATAAATTAGTTCGATTGATCGTGATAGGATCAAACATTTGATCGAATCTTCTGATCGATCATAATGAATTAGTTCAATTGATCGTGATAGGATCAAACGATCGATCATAATGAATTAGTTCGATTGATCGTGATATGATTAAATATTCGATCAAACATCCGATCGATCTTAATGAATTAGTTTGATTGATTGTGATATAATCAATTGATAGATCAAACTGAATACAATTAAAGGTTCAATCGAATACTCAATTGAACTGTAAGCTTTTTACATTATCTTAGTGCCTTAGTTATATTGATTTTATATTCTTTTTGAATTTTGTATTATTTTATAATTAATTATAAGATAAATATCAACTTAATGATCTTTATCATAAAAATTTATTAAACGGAAATTTTTAGTTAATATTATAATAATAAAAACATATTACAAGAGAAATTTTTTTTAAAAAAACTCTAAATAAATAAATAAATAAAAATTAAAAAATTGTAGGAGAAAGTCCACATAACCCCCTTAAACTACCACTCAATTGACAATGTCCCCCCTAAACTTTCAATTGTGACAATGTCCCCCCCAAACTACAAAAAATTGTCAATGTTCCCCCCAATGACGAAATTACCTATAGTAAAATATAAACAAAAATACTAAAACTTTTAGAAAAAATCTAAAACTAACAAAAAAAAATCCAAACTTGGCCAATTTTTTTTTTTTTAAATCAATTTTATAAGAAAAAAATTTTAAAAATTTTGATTTTGATTTTTTTATTTTTATAAATATTGAAAATTTTCGTTTTTTTATTTTATTTTATTCTTGTTCTATAATTTTATTTAAATAAAAATTTATGTTTAAAAAAATAAAATTTTCGCTTAATAAAATGAAATTTTTTGTTTTTTAAAACTAAATTAAAAAATAGTTAAATATTATTTTTAAATTAAAATTTTCGTTTTTAAAAAAAATCAATTTTTTTTTTAAATTTATAGAGATATTTTTGTCTTATTGAGAAATCTATATGGGCATTTTTGTCTTATTGCTAGCTTTGTGGGGGACATTGTCAATGTTTTGGTAGTTTGGAAGGGACATTGTTACAATTAAAAGTTTGGGGGGGACATTGTCAATTGGGTGGTAGTTTGAGGGGGGTACATGGACTTTACCCAAAATTGTAAGTATAATTTAAAAAAATAAAAAAAAATAATTGAGCTCATTAGCGGCGACTAAGGTCGCCACTAATGAGTGCGCATAAAAAATTGGCGCCAGCTATTTATATTGGCGCGATTTCTTAAATTTTCAGACATGTTTTATTTTCTTTTTTCTTTTTTTTTTTTTGGATCAAAATCCCTCATCGATCAGTACTATTTTTTAGAAAGCTCTGTTTTATTTTCAGCTGTATTTTTTATTTTTCAGACCTCCCCATCAGTACTCTCTCACTCTCACACTCTCTCTCTCTCTCTCCGGCGAACGTTTCTCTCTCTCCGGCAGCTCTCTTTCCGGCGCAGCTCTCTCTCTCTGGCGCACTCAACTCTCTCCGGCAGCTCTCTCTCCGGCGCACTCAATTCTCTCCGGTAGCTCGATCTCTCTCCGGTGTACCTCTCTCCGGTATGAGTTTCTCCTAAATGCTTGCCTCCCGGACAACATTCACTTTTTCTTTAGGAGTTTGATCACTACTTTTGTTGCTCTTCTAAAAATAGTGTATAATTTTTAGGGTTCCTAAACTGAGTGGGTTCCTAAACTGCTTTGGGAATAATTAATTAGCCAAAATACTACAAAAAGACTAGTGATAATTGGTATAGGTAGATTTATATACAGCTTTTACACCGTCTTCATCACTGGCACCTTTTAATTATTCATTCTCATTTCTCCACAATTTGAATTTGAAATTCTAAAGAATCCACCACAGTTTAGTTAATTAAATGGGTCCCCTAGTTGTAGTCCTATACCTGGCCTCTCTCTCTCTCTCTCTCTCTCTCTATATATATATATATAGTTTAGTAATGTGGGTGGGTAGTTGGCATTTACCCATAGACTTAAGGGTGCTTCACAACTTTTGATAGATCGAAGACAATTCAAAAATGATGCAGGTTCATTTGATTCTTATTTTAAATTTCAAAATATTAAAGGACTATACAATGATAATCTGGGATTCATCTGAAAACAGATCATGAGGAACAAAATTTTCAGAAAATCATGTGGGAAGTTCGTACAAAATTTTCTTGTTTTTTACTGTTTTCACCCTGCTTTCAAGGAGAATTACCTAATTGCCTTGTTGCTGACCCAGTTCATGGTAAACTGAGTCATAACATTTGGTCAATTTAATTTAGATTATCGCAAATATAAAATGCTATGTGCATTCATCTTCACTATAAATATTGGGTTATGGAAGTTGTTTTACTAGTTATGGCTTAATTCAGTAAGTTCATCTAAATCCTAATTTTTGGAACCTTAAATTTTTGTTTTACTAGTTATGGCTTGTTTTAGACTGTTTGCTATATTTTAATTGTTGAGCAGCTACCAAGTATTCACTGGTGGTACAAGACAGCCAATCATGCTGCTGAATTAACTGCTGGGTTCTATAACTCTTGCAATCGTGATGGTTATGCTACAATTGCAGCAATGATAAAGAAGCATGGAGCTGCTTTAAATTTCACTTGTGCTGAGGTACAAATGTTAGACCAGCATGGGGACTTCTCAGAGGCACTGGCAGATCCTGAGGGTTTAGTCTGGCAAGTAAGCATCACTGTTTGAAACATCTTGATGACCTCTGTTATTTACTTAATTTAAGTTTGCTATTACATTGGGGAAAGCTGGAATATATTACTAGAGCCTCTGTGTATGTCTCTTGTGGCGAGTTTGGAGAAATATTTTGCAGATGATTGCTTAGATTCAAGTCTGCAGATTTATTTTTGAAATGTTTAGCAGTGAACATCCTAATTGTCTATTTCAGGTGCTGAATGCTGCATGGGATGTTTGCATACCAATTGCTAGTGAAAATGCACTTCCTTGTCATGACAGAGTAGGCTACAACAAGCTATTAGATAACGCCAAGCCCATGAATGATCTAGATGGGAGGCATTTTTTGTCTTTTACCTACCTTCGGCTTAGTCCACTTCTTATGGAAAGTCAAAACTTCATGGAATTTGAACGCTTTGTCAAGAGAATGCACGGTACACTCTTCTTCAAATGTTGACTTGCATTTATACCCATTTGGTAGGGAGGGTATCAATCCCTTTGTTTGCCCAGGAAT
The DNA here is from genome assembly GCF_901000735.1 of Corylus avellana. Lineage (NCBI taxonomy): Eukaryota > Viridiplantae > Streptophyta > Magnoliopsida > Fagales > Betulaceae > Corylus > Corylus avellana. Next base: position 26,140,195 of record NC_081543.1, on the reverse strand, counting down.
AGGGATTTTTTTACTTCAGCTTGGGTTTTACTGATAACCAATCAGTATATATGCCTTGAGATTGAGATCATTTAAAAAGGTGGTTAGTCCAATGAAATGGCTTCCCTTGATTGTCTGTCATCAGCATTGAAATTCTTACTGAATCAGTTCAATGCAATCTAAAATAATAGACAGACTTGCTTTTCAATGTCTGTAAAACTTCTGCATGATCTAAGTAATTTATAATCTTTTACAGAACATAAGCATAAGTCTCTATGAGCAGTTTGGTATAATGGAATTTAGATTAGTCACAAGCCCATTAGCGAGTTCATACGTCTGCATCGATACAATTTATGAATCAGGATAGCTTCACACAATTGCTATACTGAATTTGTCTTATTTATGCTATTATGCTGCAGGGGAAGCAGTTCTTGATCTCCAGGTATAGTGGGATGACAGAAGTCTCTCCAGGATGTGTATTATTTATCTCTCCACCCCCCCCCTCACCCCAAAAAAAAAAAGTGTTGGGGATTACTGTGTTGCAGGTTAGGGGAATAGTATTTTTAGTTGCTATTATCTATACTAGGTAATTGACAACTAGGTCGGGCTATTTTTTAATCAAAGCACAGCCAATATGTAAAAGTAATTTATACCTAGATTTAGCATTATCCTTTTGAATGCATGAAGCAGAATCTTCATCAGTGTATTAAATTATTGTTCCACCCTAAGGGTTCACCTAGAGTAGCTTGGTGAAAATATTTTGTTGTAGTCATAATGTGCTACATAGCACAGGTGATGTTTATTAACCCAACTACATAGTCATATATCAATTGGCAGATACAGCTTGTGCTTTCTATTTCATTTGAAGTTTTTAAGATGTAAAGAATGCTGCTGCTTGAGCTTAAGAAATGTGACATACAAGGTGGTGGTGATTAGGGAAATGAGAATCTCCTCCATTTTGCATCTTTATCCTCTGAATTTGTGCTTCTTAACCTGCCTGAATATGATGATGATAACCATAGTTCAAATTTGGTTTCGTTTTAATTCCCATAAATAAATAAAAAAAGAACACCCACAAATAATGATAATTAATTCCCTTCAGTTGTTTTTTTTTTCTTTTAAATCACATACCCAACCAATTAAGAGTTGGGAAAAGTACAAAGCAATCAAAGCTATACGGACAAAATAATGACGTCCCCAACATGTCATTATTTTGTGTTGTTGTTTCCCTCTTTCACTTTTTGTTTCATGATAAGAAGTGAATCCTTGAATCCACTTGTCCTTCCATATGCAATGCTTGCACCAACTTGTTTTAATGGTTTAGCTATTATTCATTTGCTTGATGAGATGAAGTCCTCTATTTTATTTTGGACATAGTTTGTGCTCATAGGTGAGGACTCAAACCCTTCAATATATGTAAGGTTTGTTGCTCTTAGGGTCCACAATTCAAAGGCAAGCCTTGGATTGGGTGGTTTAATTTGATTGACTTGGCATGAGTTTACTTTTGATTATAACCTTATTGTCCGGACGTCCCCAACATGTCATTATTTTGTGTTGTTGTTTCCCTCTTTTCATTTTTTGTTTCATGATAAGAAGTGAATCCTTGAATCCACTTGTCCTTCCATATGCAATGCTTGCACCAACTTGTTTTAATGGTTTACCTATTATTCCTTTGCTTGATGAGATGAAGTCCTTTATTATTTTTTGGACATAGTTTGTGCTCATAGGTGAAGACTCAAACCCTTCAATATATGTAAGGTTTGTTGCTCTTAGGGTCCACAATTCAAAGGCAAGCCTTGGATTGGGTGGTTTAGTTTGATTGACTTGGCATGAGTTTACTTTTGATTATAACCTTATTGTCCGGACGTCCCCAACATGTCATTATTTTGTGTTGTTGTTTCCCTCTTTTCATTTTTTGTTTCATGATAAGAAGTGAATCCTTGAATCCACTTGTCCTTTCATATATATGCAATGCTTGCACCAATTAACTTTAGTTATCTCGAGCGATTTGACTATAAATAGGCTTGATGTAATTCTCATAACTGTTATATAATAACATCTATTATAAGCAGGTCCTATTTTTTTTTTTTTTTTTTTTTTTAAAAAAAAAATATCATTAGCGGCGACCTCAATGTTGCCGCTAATGATTTTTTTATTTTTTTACGATTATCAATAGCGGCGACCTAGATGTCGCCGCTACTGACTATCAATAGCGGCGACCTACTAGGTCGCCGCTATTGATACTAAGTAGCGGCAACATCTAGGTTGCCGCTATTGATAGTCAGTAGCGGCGACATCTAGGTCGCCGCTATTGATAGTCAATAGCAACGACCTATAACGTCGCCGCTATTGATTATCAATAGCAGCGACCTAGAAGGTCTAGAAGGTGGCCGCTATTGATAGTCAATAGCAGCCACCCAGATGGTCGCCGCTATTGACCATCATCAGCGGCGACACTCGGCCCATTTCAAGCTTTTTTTGCGGCAACAAAAAAAGTCATTAGCGGCGACTAAAAGTCGCCGCTATTGACCCATCAATAGCGGCGACCCGAAATGTTGCCGCTATTGATCATCAGTGGCGGATTAATACCAGCAACTGAATAGCGGCCAAGTGTCGCCGCTATTGATCAATAGCGGCGACGTTTTGCTCATTAGCGGCGACTTTGGGTCGCCGCTAATGAGCAAATTTCTTGTAGTGTATAATTTAATTACCCATAATTGATATTCTCCTCTTTATGTGCTGCGACAAGAGAGAGAAAGAAGATAAGAGGCAAGAAACAACCCTTGATTTTTACACACACATCATGTTAGTAAATGATAGTCATGTAACAATTTACTAAATAACATTACTCTATTTTATTCATATTCCTCATCCACTCCAATTTCAATTGAATGTCTTTGTGCACCTATTAACTCTTTATATATGGATCTGCCAATGTAATTGACTATAATAATACCTTGGAAAATATGACAAACTTGTGTGTTATGTCTCAATCTAAAAATGAGATAACTTTTAAAATTTAATATTGATCAATCATAAATTTAAATGTGATTTTAAAAGTCACGTCATTCTTAAAGGAACACAAGATCATTACTTATGTTTTTACTCATGAAATATACAACACTAACGAAACTTAATGTCTCTATATGTATGTATTTAGGTCTGATGTAGGGGAACCCACCTTTTTTCAGTTTTTTGATCACTTGTTCCCCTTTTCCAATTTAATTAAAATAAAAAATAAAAAAAATAATACACTTTCTTAACTTATCGTGCAATTGAAGTGACCTAATTGTAGGTCCGCTTGACGGCTTGAGAATGCTACAATTGGATTTGAAAAACAATAGAAAAGAGAAAGAGAAAAGAGAAAAAATAAAAATAAAAAATCGCACAGCTAAGCCAACCTTTAATGCCCTATGAAATCAATCAAGTTTATGCGTATTTTCAATACAGTGAATATGTTAAATCGACAAATAACTAACTAATTTAGTTTGTTGATCAGGTAGAAATTTGTGCGTAATTCTTGAAGGAGGCGTCAATTTTATCTTTTGCGTGCCCAGCAAGTTTCAATATAGTTTGTCCCCCTTTGTCCTTTCGTGGTCGTTTCGTATAAAGCATAAGGACTTGACATTTTACTGACAATAAATAGAGAAAAGCTTTGGCAATTTCTTGTATGAGCTGAACTTTTATTTCCTTTGTCTAGGCCAACATGCTCGATCTTTACACCTCCCTCACCCGGAAAAATATAATTGGTGCAACTTTTGTACGTGTCATATATTTTTTTTTAATTTATAAAATCACAAAAAAAAAAAAAAATTGAATCAATGTACAAGAGACTTACCCGTTTGAAAAATTTATCTTACATGTATGTACGTATAAATGTTGAGTTACATATTAAGAAAAAAAAAATAGTAAATGTATTATATTAAAGCAAACAAATATTAATATTTGCTTATTTTATATAAACGTATTGTTTTGTATATATTATTTGTAATATTTGTGGGAAATATTGTCTTTCAAGCAATGTGTTACAATAAATAAAATAAATATAAGGATGCATTGTTTATATATGAATTTGTGTGCACTCTTCTTGAGATTAACCAATTTTGTGCAATATAAAAAATGGACCAATGAGTTTGATGAGGAGAGGGGTCAATTATTTATATAGTAATTTAATTCTAAAGCCAATTATTTATTGATGGGGTAGCATGCACAAGTAGTAGTATGTTATGTTGGTGAATGGAAGTGACATCACTGACATGGGTATTGTGATGGAGCTTTTCTCTTCTGTTACAAAAGTAATAGTCGGCTCAAGGATTAATCTCCTCCAACACGTGGCCTTCTAGTCTCCTAGTAAAAGTCTATCGCGCTTTTGATGCGGTGGAGATCAGGTAAGCTCCTTTACCCGATTAATTAAGAATAAAAATTTGTAGTCCATCCAAATTACAGGCTCTGAGTTTGACCCTTCTCAACCTTTGTTGGGACAAAGCTCTCAACCTTTATTGGACAGCTAAGATTTACTAGTTACTACCATATTTGAAAATGCTGGATTCGTCCCTGAGTTTGACCCTTGTCAACTCTTGTTGGGCAGCTAATCTTTACTACCGTATTATTTCGGTATTTATTGTCTTTTATTTTTTATCTTTTATTTTTTATATGAGAGCACAAAATTAAAAACGAGTGATAACACAACAAACAGTCAAATTAAGAACAAGTCAATACAGTAGTAGTGTAATTGAAACGTAGAACTAGTAAGGACGTACAAGATTTTTTATTCTTTACTCTGCTACGTACTGCACCTGCGGTACGTACAGCGCCAATGATTTGACAGGGAATTAAAACCATCCTCGTCACAAGCAGAATTATTTTCCGTTCTTTTCGAAAGATCTGAAAAGGTCCAAAGGGTGCGTATGAACGCCAGAAGGCTAGTGGCAGACTAACCAAGCAAAGTCGCAAGAAAACGGCGTCTCTCTTTTTCTGTATTTGGACAGGCACGATAGAAATTGATTTAGCATCAAATTCTGTAAACTTAATTATTAGCATCAGATGGAGTGTCGGCCGGACTAATGCAACCAAATTTAGACATAATTTCTTACGAAAGGAACCAAAAAAAAAAAGGTACGCGGCACGTTAAAGTCACACTGGAATTGCTAAGGGGGAAAGGTTAAGAGATGTCATATTATCCTTTATTGGGAAATTAAATCGTGGGTGTCTTTCACCCATCCAGTTTGTCCTAATTAATGTGGCCCTTTTCTAGAAAGAAAATCCTTTCTTTTCTTGTACTACATGGAATCCCAAGACTTATTGTAAGAGGAGAAAAAGCAGAGACTTCATAAGAATAGAAACTTGTAGGCTTGTAGCCGTGTGACAAGCAAAAAGAAATAGGATATATTATTTCCGGTTCATTTAAACTCAAGCGTTAATGAATCAGAGAGTAAGAAAGTTGATAAATCTTAATATAAAAGTTTATGGCCGACAATTAATTGACTTAATCAACCACCTATTAACTAACTAATTGATTAATGGAAAAAGTCAAAAATATTCATTGTCAGTATGAAGTCAATTAATAAATTGACTTAACTGACTTTTACGAATCGGTAGGCGAAAATGCCCTTACCGACATCAACCGAACCGATATCCACCCCTAGTCTTATGTTATTTTGTTTTACTATTTCAACTTTAAGTTGTATTCCTTTAGTATAAGTAAGGGTCATAGCTAGCATCTATTTTAGAACATTGAGAATGATTAAGCAAAAGTTTGTTTGTGATTTATCTCTTACCTGAAAGGAGTTATATATTGTGGTCTCTCCTACCCGAAATTAGTCATTATTATTAATATATTTATGTTATTAGTTGTGGGGTTTAATCATATAGTAATTTCTAAAGCAAAACAAAGAGCCGATAGAGCATTACCATGATTGATAATATTATTATAAGGGATAGTGCTTGTAGTATAGCGTCAATGAAAATAAGAACAAAGAGCGATACAGATGTGTTTAAATTTTGAAATTAAATTATAATGAAGAATTTTGTGCCGTTGAATGGCTTAAAATTATTAAGGAAAAATACATTTTACCTCCTGAACAATCTACTCATTTGCACTTTTAACTCCAATGTTTAAAAAGCGATATTTTACCCCCCCAAAGTATCTGACATTGACACTTGACCCCCATTAAGTATTTTGAATTGACATTTTACCCCCAAAAACTTAATAATTACTTCGGGATGTAAATTGTCAACTCAAAATATTTTAGAGGGATAAAGTGTACTTCTTAGGGTTAAGTGTCAATGACAAATACTTTGGGAGGATAAAGTGTTACTTTTTAAAAATTGAGATTAAAAATGCAAATGAGTGAATAGTTCAGGAAGTAAAGTGTATTTTGGACTCAAATTTGCAAATGACCACCCACCCCACCCCACACATAATCTTTCCACCTCACATTACCTTATTTTATCCCTCTATATATATATATATAGGGGAGGAGGGAGGGGGGTTGAGAGGGGTCAATGCCCACCCTCAACCCCCAAAAATTTCCCCCATCCCCGGTAGAAAATCCTCAAAATCCTAAATGCCCACTCTCAGTCACATATTAGGGGCCATAGACGTTACCTTCGGCTACTCACTCATCAGACATCATAGGCAAACAATAAACACTTACGGGCGCCAAGAACTTTTTTTTCTTGTCACACTTTTCAGCTTCCAGGTGATTTTTAGGTTATCGAAAGGTTGAAGATGATAACACTTTATTTTTCTCTAAAACGCCCCGTTTGATTTTAGTTGACTTGTGGCTCCCAGGCTACCACGCGTTCGTTCATAAAATTCAAACGCTTCGTTTTTCCATGCATGTTTTGTTTTTAACGAAATAGCAGGCAGATAGAAAGAAGAAGAAAAAAAATTTTGTTATTCTAAATTCTGATGCAAGACTAATTAGTGGGCCAATGGGCAATTAAAAAGAGAACAATTTCTCTTGGCACTATTGACTGGCCAGTGGTTTAGCGTGGCAATTAAATCAGTGTGCCAGTAATTTTAATTCATAACTTTTTTCTTGCTAGTAATTTTAATTCATAGCTTTTTTCTTTTTCTTTTTCTTTTTCTTTTTCTTCTCTTCTTTGAGTGAACCTACTTGATGACTTTTCCAAAACTGCTTGATTTTTTATTTTTTATTTTTTTTTAAAAAAAAAAAAAAAAATTTAAAAGGAAGATTTACTTGATGACTTGATTTAGTTGTGACTCTTGTTTCATTTAATATAAGGCGCCGACCCAAATAAAAACCTAAATTATATATTTAGAGCATTACAATTATATGATTCTGCAAACTTCTTAATCAAAAAATTGCAAATTGCGATTTTTCTTACAAAACGACTTTCAATTTGTAAACCTTTTCTTTAAGCCATCAAATCAATTGTTTGGCTTTTCTTTTTTCAGAGCTTGAGAGGTGTAAAGTTAAAAGACTACTTAAAACATAGCAAAATCAACTTCTTTTTTTTTTTTTTAAGATTTATATTTTTTGAAAAGTTTCAAATGCATAATCAAAATTTTACATTGATTAAGCTTTTCGTATTTAGATTTCTATTTTAAATTAATTGTTTATAAGTATATATAGTTTTTGTTAAATATTTTAATTGTGTGGATCAGTATATGATTGTAGTTACCGGTTACTATTGGGACAACATTTTCATCATGAATAATGTTGAAAATCATTTACATAATCGAATGAGAGAATAATGGAATGAATGATTGTTTTCAAAATATGATAATATTTTTAATCATTTTTTATTTGTATATTAAAAAGAAAATGACCCTCCTAAACCCAAATGCTGGCTCCGCTATATATATATATATATATAATAAACTTTTAAAAATTAATTTTTGCCTCCCAAATATTTTGTTTTTAGGACTGCCGAAATCCAAGAGCTCGACCAAGATCCAAATAGTAGTTACTATAAGTCTACAACTATAAAGTCTCACTCCCCTCACTAAAATAAGCTTTCTTTCTTGGTGTTTTCTGGGTATGATTCCTCTCGACATTTAATTTGATCCCCTCACGCCAAGGACCTCCAAGAAAAACACACAAACACAAATGCTTTCTTTTCGTGGCGTTTATTGTCTTTTTGTCTTTCAGCAAGGTAACATCTTTAGCTCGGCACCCGTAATCATTCTCATCAACCCTCTATATAAAACGCTTATGACTAAACACGCACAAACACAAACGCTTTCTTTTTCGTAGTGTTTTCTGGGTCTGATCGAAGGAGTACTCCTCTCTACTGTCCGGCAAACCCAGTTCGCATGCTTTGCATTCTGGTCGATCATTAAGCGGTGACAAGTTGGGCATGGAGGGTTTTGTCACTTGCAACTTGTTACATGGCTTTGGCGCAACCACGAAGCCGACGAGTGAAAACCCACAAGGAAACGATGGCGAAAAGAGCAAAGTTTCCAAAGACAAGACAACAGGTGAGATTAGTTCCTCATTTTCTGAATGTTAATGTAAAAGAAGCCATCTTGTATGATTTGTTTGGCTACTATAGAGAATGATCATCAATTACTTAATGTCGGTGAAGCTGCAGGAGTTGAGAGCGAGAGCCAACATGGATTGGAGGAGATTTCGTTGGAGTTGAAGCTCGGTTCCACTACATGCATCACCCAAAAAAGGAAAGCGAGTGAAAACCCAGAAGGAAACGATGGCGAAAAGAGCAAAATTTCAAAGGACAAGACAAGAGGTGAGGTTAGTTCCTCGTTTTCTGAATGTAAGGTAAAAGAACCCATCTTGTATGATTTTTTGGCTACTCTACAGAATGATCAATTAGTTAATCATGTAGGTGAAGCTGCAGGAATTGAGACCCGGAGCGAATATGGATTGGAGGAGATTTCGTTGGAGTTGGAGCTCGGTTGCGGTACATGCACCACCAAAAAGAGGAAAGCAAGTGAAAACAGTAGTAGTGCCAACGTCCCTCCTTCATCCAGAAAAAAAGAGAGACATAACGATGCTTCATTGGAGTTGAAGTTCGAGCTTGGTCCCACGGCTATGAAGAAGACGATTCAGACAAGTGATATCAGGGATTCGTCGAGGCTTTTGTTGCCGAAGAAGTGGGTGCAGGAGCACATTTTAGGCCTATGGGATGCACGACGCATTGCTAATGGGATTTCAGTTGGTGTTTGGGATTTTGATACCAAGTCTGAACATGAATTGATCTTCAAATATTGGCCAAGTGGAAGTGGGAGCTATGTTCTCAATCGAAATTGGACGGAGGAGTTTGTGAAGAGGAGGAGCCTCAAGAAGGGTGATGAGATTGGACTTTATTGGGATCCACCCAATTCAAGATTCATTTTCAGCCTTCTCAATCCGACCCGCTGCAGTTAGGGCCACTTCACTGTTAGAAATAATGCAGGCATGCCTACGCTACAAGTTGCAGATGGTGCTGCATGTGGAAGTTTCCATAGCCTGTTGCGGCGACGTCCTCGATCTATGCATGCTCTTGTACGTCCTTACTAGTTCTAGGTTTCAATGACACTACTTTATTGGGTGGCCTGTTCTTAATTAGGTTGTTTGTTGTGTACGTTATCACTCGTTTTTTGTGCTGGATGTTTGATGTGTCTGGTTCTTCCCCTTCTCTATTTGCCCACTCTCGCTCCCTCACTCAGGGGTTGCTTCTGTTGGCATGGAAATAATTTTATTACAACAGTTTCTTGCCTCTTGTCTTTTTCACTCTCTCAAGTGGAAAAATTATCCAACTTTTCCATGAAGTGAAAATTTTGGTTATTAAAGGCTAGAAATTAAAATAATAATTGACAAGTTCTACTTATAAATCAAAATGATCAGAAACTGAGAAAAGTGATTGGATCACTTGAATATTGTCCTGTTTTTTTTTTTTTCTGACTTAAAGGTGTTATTAATGTTTTCCTCCCCTTACTTGTTTTTTAAAATTTTGAAGGGGAGGAAAATAAATAGCGTTTTGAATCTTCCTCCTGAGTTATTTGATAAAAGGTAATACACATTTTTCTCTTGAAAAAGCGTTGCTATAGTGGAGAATCGAGATCTGCCTGCCTTGTTTTTCTCTTTTAATTTACACTAAAGAAGTGGTGTTTACACCAAATAATATTGAATTCAGAAATTTTTGTCGTTGCAAATGCCTAATCTCGTACGTATAGATAAACGATATGTGTGTTAGATAAACGATAGATAGATAAGCTGTTAGACGTGATTTTTGCATCATATAAGTTAATTTTATACAAATTGAGAGTGTTAAAGGCGGCTTAAAGCGATATTTTCCTCATATTAATTAAAATTATACAATTTTGAGAGTTCCAGAGAATCTGCTTAAAAGATGCGTTAACGAGGGGACATAGAATATTACCAAATATTATCGATACTACTATTATTTTTAAAAGTTATTGATGGGATAGGAGGATGGCACTACATAAGGACAAAGGTATTGTTAATTTTGGTCAATGGAAGACATGGTGATGGAACTTTTCTCTTCTACAAAAGTAAACAGTTTAAGGCTTCTTACATGCGCATCCCACAAAAGATTATCTTCTTTTTCATCTAGCTGCCACCCTCTTATTGCAAATCCTTTTTCCATTTCCTCTTCATCATCTTCTTCTATCTCTTTCTTCCAAGCTTCATCCTTCCCATTTTTTTTTCCTTTTGTAACCATGATGTAGCGGGTAATAATAATCAAAAGTGTCTGCGTCTTCTAACAAAAAAGATAAAACAAGTCTAAAAACTTAAAGAATGATAAACTCAGCTGAGTGTTTGAAAAAAAAATTTTAATTTGGTAATAATTTAATTGAGTCTCCGTTTTACATTACAAACTAGTGTGTGTATATATAAGAAAAATAATCATAAAGAAAGTAAACAAAATCCTGGTAGCCATAGTAAATTTCTAATCCTAAAACCAAAACCAAAAATAAAAAATAAAATAAAAAAAAAAAAAAAATAAAAAAAAGATGAGCATCGAGCACCGGTGGGTGGCCGGCCACTCACTGCAATTCAAATGTTTTCTTTTTCTTTTTCTTTTTTTAATTAAAAAGGAAGAAATGTAGACGTTTTTGTAACTTTGGTTCAATTCTAATTAAAACACATATATTATTACCAAATTAAACAATATGAATAACTATTACATTTCACTCTTACCTGTTCCTACTAATAACTATTCATTTTCCTAACAGAATACATATTTTGCGAACTAAAGAAGCCTTGGAAGAATTGTGCATGGAATTTTCAGTTCTTTGTGAATCTTAGCTTGCTTTAGAGTTTTCCAATCTTGAGAGTCCAAAGCCCATTTGCATTAAAAACGGTATGTTAATCTTTTTCATTTATAGCACAATGATATAATATTAAGCACTTCTAGGCTCTGGCCCAAAAGAACGCAACACTTCTGGGCTCTAGCCCAAAAGAAAACCCCCTCACAAATAACACACAGAAAAACCCATAGATACAATATTAAATGTAATTTTTTCTTAAACTAAAATACATAGTAAGGGCATGTTTGATTTGCATAATAGACTTCTGAAATAAGATTGTCTTAAGAAATAGAATTTTTAAAGTTAAAAAGAGTTTTTGAGAAAAAACTTTATTTTTAAGTTTTTCTTAAAAGAATGTTTTAGCCCCTATTTAGAGTTAAAAAGTTAAATAATAATAATAATAATTTCAAAATTTTTTATCAAACATTTCAACCTTTTGTGTGTAATAACTCTTTATATATTAAAAATATTTTTAAAGAAAAATCCTATGTGTTCTTCTAGTATTTTTTTAGTGTCTTTCCAATTATGACGTGATTTTTAAAATTACTAATAAATTAAAAATTAATAATAATAATCTTAAATTCAACGATAATTTTAAAATCACATTACAATTAAAATAACATAAAGAGAACAGTAAAACAAGAGCTAATATTTCTCTTTTTCAAACTCTCAAACCTCTCAAAAGAGAGCGAAAACAACCTTCCAGATCCCCATAATGCCCTCTCAGAACAAAAAATAAAAAGGAAAAGAAAAAGAAAATCCCCATAATGCCCAATGGAAGAGAGAATTCTCAAGCATCCATACGGGCCATACCGCGCGAAACCAAACCAGTTTCAAGGGTGAAAGAGTCAATAAACCACAAGAAGAAATTCTAGAAAAAGGAAGAAGAGCCCAGAGCCTCGAAATGCGATTCGACTGCCTTGGTTTCTTAGCAAAGAAGCCACGAGAAAGCTCTGCAAGCCCCCCCCGCAGTCATGACACGTTATAAATACCCGGCCTCTCCAGCTGTTTCTACGACAGACAAAGAAACACCAGAAAATCCAACGTCGCGGAAAACAAATCCCTGGGATTTTGAATTCCTCACCACCCTCTATCGCTTCGTTCTGCTTTCTGTGAATTCGAGTTCATTAGCAACTTGTATCATCAATGGCTGACGTGCACATGGGAGAGACAGAGACGGAGACCTTTGCGTTCCAGGCAGAGATTAACCAGCTTCTGAGCCTCATCATCAACACCTTCTACAGCAACAAGGAGATCTTCCTTCGTGAGCTCATCAGCAATGCCTCTGATGTATGTTTCTCCCCGTCAACTTCTTGATTAGTATATATGTGGGTGTTTATGGGTGTTCTGAATTTGGGTTTTGTTTTGTGTTGTTGTAGGCATTGGATAAGATCAGATTTGAAAGCTTGACGGACAAGAGCAAACTCGATGCTCAGCCGGAGCTCTTCATCAGAATTGTTCCTGACAAGGTCAACAAGACCCTCTCAATCATCGATAGCGGTATCGGAATGACCAAATCAGGTTCGTCAACCTTAAAATCCACCCCAACATTCCCTTTTCACTGTCCTTGAAATACTATTATTAGTTAATAATAACAAATAATTCTCTGCATGTAACTTCTGACTGTTTTTTTTTTTTAACAAAAATTTGTAATCATTGAACCATTCACTTAAGGTGTGGTTTCATAAGCTTGGGAATTTTTTCTTTGGAATGGGTTGTGATTGATTGAACCAATGTGGGTTTTTGTGGGGATAGATTTGGTGAACAACTTGGGGACGATTGCGAGGTCGGGGACGAAGGAGTTCATGGAGGCGTTACAGGCCGGGGCCGATGTGAGCATGATCGGGCAGTTTGGTGTTGGGTTCTACTCGGCTTACCTTGTTGCCGAGAAGGTCATCGTGACGACCAAGCACAACGACGATGATCAGTACATCTGGGAGTCTCAGGCTGGTGGCTCCTTCACCATCACCAAGGATGTCAATGGCGAGCACTTGGGCAGAGGAACCAAGATCACTCTCTTCCTCAAGGAAGACCAGGTATGAAAAGATTGCCCACATTTTTTTATTCTATTTTTTAATCTTTTTCTAATTATGCAAGTGGACTTGGGTTGTCTATGTGTGTGTACTGTTGTTTGTGTGGAAGTGTGGTTTCAAAGCTGCAATTTTAAAAATGCAATTAAAATTTGAATAAAATCACGATTATACCTTAAAAATTATAATTTAGCTAAACGTACGATTACGTAACCTTTGCCTGGAATTTGAAAAAGGTAATTTTTTTTAAAAATGCTTCCCAAATCAATATACTCTTTGCAATTTTGTTTAAATCACAAATTTTGCCAAAATTGTAGGGTCAAACAATTTTTCATTTGTCCTGCAAATCTATGCATGAATTGATCACTCAAGCAAATATTATAAAAACCAGTTTTGTCTATGTTATTATTCCTTAGTTTTTGGATAGTTTAGTGAAGGCATGATTGGGTGTGGGCCTAAAAAGGCGTTTAACACTCAAAAAGTCAATTGAAAAAAAAAATACTTGTTTGGTAAAAAAAAATTGAAAGTACTTTTAAGGATCTAAAAACTCTAAAAATAGTTAAAACACACTTTTAGCAAAAAAAAACCATTTCTTTTTTTAAAATCTCTATTTCTCAAACATAATTTCAAACATGCTCTTAATGGTCTAGTCCTTAGTCTCAAATTTAGGGCTTGGTATTGAATTGAATGTGATCTTAATTGACGTTGCAGTTGGAGTACTTGGAGGAGAGGAAATTGAAGGAACTTGTGAAGAAGCACTCTGAGTTCATTAGCTACCCAATCTACCTGTGGACTGAGAAGACTATAGAGAAAGAGGTTAGTGATGATGAAGATGAGGAAAATAAGAAGGAAGAGGAGGGTGATGTTGAAGAAGTCGATGACGAGAATGAAAAGAAACAAAAGAAAAAGAGGGTGAAGGAGGTGAATCACGAGTGGGAACTCATCAACAAGCAGAAACCTATTTGGCTCCGAAAACCGGAGGAGATAACCAAGGAGGAATATGCCTCTTTCTACAAGAGCCTCACCAATGACTGGGAGGATCCCCTTACTGTGAAACACTTCTCTGTGGAAGGGCAGCTGGAGTTCAAAGCCATCCTTTTTGTTCCGAAGAGAGCTCCATTTGATCTCTTCGACACGAGGAAGAAGATGAGCAACATCAAGCTCTATGTCAGGAGGGTGTTTATAACTGACAACTGTGAAGAACTCATTCCAGAGTATCTCAGCTTTGTGAAGGGAGTGGTGGATTCTGATGACCTCCCACTCAACATTTCTCGCGAAATGCTGCAGCAGAACAAGATTCTCAAGGTGATCAGGAAGAACCTGGTGAAGAAATGCATTGAGATGTTCAATGAGATTGTTGAGAACAAGGAGGATTATGGCAAGTTCTATGAAGCATTCTCCAAGAACATAAAGTTGGGTATCCATGAGGACAGCCAAAACAGGACTAAGCTGGCTGAGTTGCTGAGGTACTATTCAACCAAAAGTGGTGATGAGATGACCAGCTTCAAGGACTATGTGACAAGAATGAAGGAGGGTCAGAAAGAGATCTATTACATCACCGGTGAGAGTAAGAAAGCTGTTGAGAACTCACCCTTCCTTGAGAGGTTGAAGAAGAAGGGGTATGAGGTTCTTTTCATGGTTGAGGCCATTGATGAGTATGTTGTTTCGCAGTTGAAGGAGTACGACGGGAAGAGGCTTGTGTCTGCAACAAAGGAAGGGCTGAAGCTGGAGGATGAATCGGAGGAAGAGAGGGAAAAAAGGGAGGAAAAGAAAAAGTCATTTGAGAATCTGTGCAAGGTAATCAAAGACATCCTTGGGGACAAGGTGGAGAAAGTGGTGGTGTCTGATAGAATTGTGGACTCGCCCTGCTGCTTGGTCACAGGGGAATATGGATGGACAGCCAACATGGAGAGGATCATGAAAGCGCAGGCTCTGAGGGACAGCAGCATGAGTTCTTACATGTCTAGCAAGAAGACAATGGAGATTAACCCGGACAATCCCATTATGGAGGAGTTGAGGAAGAGGGCCGAGGTTAACAAGAATGATAAATCGGTGAAGGATTTGGTGATGCTGCTCTATGAGTCTGCTCTTTTGACTTCCGGTTTCAGTCTCGACGACCCGAACACATTCGCTGCGAGAATTCACAGGATGTTGAAGCTGGGTCTGAGCATTGACGAAGACGAGACCGGCAGCGAGGATGCTGATATGCCACCACCTTTGGAGGAGGGCAATGAGGAGAGCAAGATGGAGGAAGTTGACTGAGGAGAGACTGAAGAGAGAGAGAGAGACATCATTATGTGAAAAACATGAAGTTTGCTTTTTTTGAAGGACTCCTATACCATTGGTGTTTCTGTGCAGTGTCAAATGTCAATCTTCTTTTAGTTTTCCAGTTTTTGCATTTTCTGCTTTTAGTTTCTTGCTTTTGTTTAGGATCTCGTGGATGGTAGTACCTATGGTTATCCACTATGTCACTTTGTTATAAAAAGGTACATTTGATATATAAATACAATCTTAAGTCTGTTTCCAGGTATATAAGTACTACTAGTTCTTTTTTTTTTTCTTTTTTTCTTTTTTTTCTTGTTCTTGTTCTTTCTTCTTCTAGCTACAGCAGAACTAGTTAAATTTGGTAGGCTCGTTTCTTCCCACCATGGCTCTGCTGATTAAGTTGTTGGTAATGTTCCATGGTTGATTTAGCCTTCAAGAATTTGGCTTTGACGGATGCTGACATTCTTGAAGGGAATTGAAAACATTAGATGGTTTTGGATTTGCCTTACGTCCTATATATATAAAAAAAAAAAAAGGAAGCAAGTACTTGAAGCCAAAGCCAAATCCGTTCTGTAACTGAAAATTTTCGCCTTAATTTTATAGCAAGAAGGAAGAGATAGGATGGGCTCTAAATTTTCATTTTTACATGAGAATAAACGCATCAGTTATCTCACCAAATGAAGAAACACACTATAAAAAAATCCACTCTTTTAATTTTTAAAGACCTACAAGAAGTCCAAAGGAATTCCCAAACACCAAACCTAGGCCCAGATCCAGGCCACCGTCCACCTCAGTCGTGCTGCCACCAGTTTTGACCATCATCTCCGGCACCGCACAAAAATACACCACTGGCATACACCCTCCAGCCTCCTTCCACTGGTGCTTGTAGCCAAATCCAAATTTGGTCAGAAAATTCCCAAACACTAAACCCAGATCCAGGTCACTGTCCACCTTAATTGTGCCAGCCACTCCGGAAGAGCCCCTACAGTTTTAGTACTTTTGACCGTCTCTGTTAGACATTAGCCTCAGCCTGCCATTACGGCCAGATTCGGCATCCCACCACCGCCTCAACGACCTTCACCTCTGCCACCCACAGACAACCGCGCCACCACCTATTGGTCATCGCCAGCGTTAGCCCACCATCCACGAAGCGCCGCTCAGCCGCACCTTTTTTCACCGTTCAGAGATTGCTTCTTCGTTCTTGCTCCCCTTGGTAGCCACAAATACAGAAGCAAGAGACGTTGGATTGTACAGGAGCACCTATCTAGTGTTTCTTGTCTATTTTATTTATATTGTATCACCGGATTGGGATCCCCAGCATTAGCTGGGAAATTGCCGGTAAAAAATAGCTGAAATCTTAGTCATTGAACTTTATCCAATAGTTTATACACTGCCACATGTCCATTTAATTAAAAAAATACTAAAATAATATTTAAGTTTTTAAAAAATATTATAAAATAATTATAAAAAAAAAGTAGCCACTCCATCTGAGACTTGTGGGTGGCCGAATCACCCCCTAGGGCCATGGGGTGGCTAGAGCCACCCCCAACCAGTCATTGAGGGCGGCCGAAGCCACCCCCTAAGGCCACCCCCTAGGCCAAACCAAAAAAAAAAAAAAAAAAAAATGGGTTTGGCCTAAGGGTTGGCCGAACCACCCCCTATGGCCATGAGCCACCCCCAACCGGCCATTGGGGGTGACCATATTTTTTTTATAATTTTTTATTTTTATATTATTTTGTTTTATATTTTCTTTTTAAAACTTAAATAATATTTTAGTATTTTTTAATTAAAAGGACATGTGGCAAATTATAGACCATTGGATGAAATTCAATGGCTTAGATTTCACCCATTTTTTATGGGCTTTGATGGGCAATTCCCTAGCCATTGCTGGGGATCCCGATCCTACCACCCATCTAAATTGAAGGTATTCCCTTGGTTTTCTTTTTTCTTTTTTTGTTTTTTTTTTGGGGGGGGGGGAGAGAATATCTTGTTTAATCCCAAATGTGAGGAAATAAATTTTAGTAGTTCAAGCTTTGTGTAATCTGATTTTTCTTTTTCTTTTCAGTATGGAGAAGGGGAGAGGGGATTTTTGGTATCTTATTTAAATGCATGTAAAGTTTTATAATATTTACTAAGCAATTAAATTCACAATTTTCTGAGAGTATAAGCTTTGATGAGAATTAGTGAATGTTAACAAATTGGTAGTTAGTGGTAATACTACGAGTCTAGTCTGGCGATTTTAGCTTTGTTGTTGAACTTGTTTTCTTCTATTTGTTGTATTAGTGTTCATTTTTTGCAGCATAGAAGAATGGTATGTCCAGGTTCTTCAGGCTCTTTAGTGTCTATCAGATTCCTGTCAACATTCTTGTTTTGCAAAATTGTTGCCAAAGCCCAAAGCAGCATTATTGGTATAAAGCTTGGCTTTCACCTCTAAACCCAATTAAACAAAAAAAAAAAAAAAAAAAAGCTGTGTGAAATGAGAATGATAATTTTGTGTGAAAGTTAACATTACTCATGAAGACAATTGGATGTGACGGGTAATATTTACTCATGAAACCAATAGACAATCAATTCCAATGGATTGCAAAGATTTCATCATCGGTTCAGCTTCAAATGGTCAAATTCTTCCTACTGAGAAATTGTGGGGAGTCGTGTACCAAACAACACTCATTTATTGCATATCATATATGAGAATCATCTAATGGTTACCAAAAGAAGGTGGTGGTGTATTGATGGATAAAGGTGGAAGTGTCACAAATGTCATAAAACAAAAATATGTAGATAATGCTTCAGAAGTAGTAATGAAAGACGATTCATAAAGCAGGAAAATTAAATAGCAACTATTACCAATCCAACATCTAACATTTTCAAACACCAGACGAACAAAAAGAAGAATTGCTATTCAGCTCCCATATGCAGCAAGTGAAATGGATTCGGCTTAAGAATTGAACTAACAAAAACCATGCAATGTAGGAACAGGAGCCATAACTCTCAAGAAAGATTTGAGCTCTCTGGGGCACCACCACCAATACCACCAGCTCCACGACCAAAGCCAGGCCTTCCACCAGGACCCTGCAAGTTTGGTGCAAGAAACAATCATTAGAGTACAGTAGAAACTATCGAACTACAATCCCAGCTGCCTGGGAAAACAAGTCATCCCCAATTCTTTTACAAAGAACGCCACCACCAATGGACATATGCTGGCTTACAAATTAAAATCTCACATATTTCCCTAACAACTTTGAAGATTTCAAATAACTACTCAAATGGAGACAAAAATCTGCAAGAATAAAATGTTGGAGATATTAAAAAGACTAGGGCTCGTTTGGCAAACTTTTGTAGGGTAACTTTTTGCTTTTGTGAAAAGAAAAAACAAAAACATAAACAAACAACTCAAAACAAAACACACTCAAAATAACTTATACATTTATGTCAAATCACAACCAAAAACCAAATAAATCTAAAAGGCATTGTCAAATGAGCCATATATTGGACAGAAAAAAGTGATACTATTAATGGAAAGCTAACAATCATCAGATAGTCAAATTTCGTAATCTAACATCAGTAGGATTGGCCCCTCAAACAAATTAAAGGAAAAAAAGTCGGGACACCTGAGACACTAAGAATTAGATTGTAATACTAATGCATTCTTTCTAGCTATAACTCCACATACAATCAACTTCCAACCTCACAATAATACAATTTAATCATTACTCCTTTTGACCACAAATGGAAAGCTGCCGGTGTGTGCCTCAAAATTTTCTATTGGCCACTAACATCATTTCTTTACACATAAAGAGGCAACTTGTTCAAACAACTAGATGAACGACAGAAACCATGCTTTAAATAAAGAGGAGTCTGGTTTGGGGTTGACAACTGAACCAAATTAACCCAGCAATATTAACACATAATACCTCAAGAAAATAAAAAATACGGGGCTTAGAGAAGCCATGGGGAGGGGGTAAGGAGGATGGGGAAGAAGGCCTCAAGCCATGACAGGATGCATTCCCCAATAAGTTTACAACTACAAAAATGTCAAAATCTAGTCCCGAAAATTATTATGTTTCTAGGTTTTTCACTATCGTCTAGACCTGAAGTACTCCCACACAACCCCTGCTTCCACACAGGTGCAAACCAGAATTTCCCACTTGTAATGAGCTGATGTACCAGTGGACTATAATAATTACTCTTACAAGAAGCAGCAAAAAATTGTCTAAACTCTGAACAACAGGAAAGTCAACAGTACCAACCCCAGTGGCCTAAAAGAAAACTTGACACACTAGTTCCCCTCGCTCAATAGACTCACCAAACCCATCCAACCTAACCTTAAATGGCATATTTGAAGAAAATAAACAATGCCAAAAACCAAGTCAAAGAAACAATTTGCTATCACAAAGAAAGAACCAATTTGTATGTTCCCCGCCAAAATCAAGCTCGCGACTATCACAATGGGACATAAATATGATACAAACAGCAATAAAAGCATACAAACATAATAGATACCGAAAGAAAGTACTAAGGAAAGACCACAATCAAATTACCCCAAAACTAGGCCTGTAGTCAGCAGGTGCTCCGCCCTTGTCACCATAGTCACCACCGGGTCCACGGGGACCTCCACGGTACCCATCTCGGTCACCAAATCTCCTCTCTCCCTCAAAACGAGGAGGGCCACTGATTCACAACAACAGTTTTCAATTACTCACACAAACCCCAAAAAACACAAATTTAACCACCCATATCATATCACAATCAATTAGAGCAATCTCAGTAACCAATCCACCCATATCACATCACAATCAATTAGAGCAATCTCACCAATCCACCACGAAGAACAAAAATTTACCGTGGGCGATCTCCAGATGGGCCGCCAAAGGGCCGACCAGCAGGACGAGCCTGTTTCTTCAGGGTTGCTGGGACAATCTCGGAGGGCAGGTTGAGATAAGTCCTGAGGAACTCAATGCCGTCGTTGGTGAGATACCAGTAGTAGTGCATCCAAGCAAAGGTCTCGCGCACGTACGCCTTGGACTTGAAGCTCTGCATCAGCTTTATTACCTGTAGATTAGGCACATCGATCTCGGGGTGCTTCGCCAGATTGAAGTCCTTCTTCGCATAGCAAACTCCCTCTGAACACAAACATTACCACAAAATTGAACAATTAAATAAAACACATATATATACACGTATAGAGATAGCTACATAGCATATGTATGTAAGAAACCTTGGAAGAGGTACTTGGAGATCTCACGGCGATTCTTCTCCGAAATGATCTGATGGGAAACAATTAGAAAAGTCAAGAGACCGATTTGATATCTGTTTGCATGCCGAGAAACAGCGGAAAAGGAAAGGAAAAGAATTTAGAGGCTTTATATTTTCGTCTAAAACCCTAAATACACGCGATTCGTTCATTTACATTTTCCTTTCTTCTCCTACGAAAACTTTCTCGGCAAACAAACAGAAAATTAACTCTTTCACAGATAGAGAGAGAGAGAGAGAGAGAGAGAGAGAGATACCATGGTTGAAGTTGAAGATGCGAGGAAAATACAGGCGGCGAGTTCTCTCTCAGTCTTTGCTTGCTGCAATAAACCCTAATTCTGCTTTGGTTTTATATAGCCCACCGATGGGATATGGGCTTAGGATATATATGGGCATAGGTTTGGGCCTATGTATGGTCTAGTCTTATGGCGATGGCCCTTTAATGGACCAAAAGAATTGTAGGAATATCAGCCCAAAGAGGGGGTCAACCTTATGCTTCTGTCATAGACCTTTATTCCACCCCCCCCACCCCCTTTTTTTTTTTTAAGGGAAAAAGGGGAGATTGCACACGTGGGTCTTTCTTACTATTAAGCTTAATTTGTTTGGAAGTAAATATTTTTTTTGTTGTAAAATATTTTTAACAAAATTATTTGAGCTAAAAACAATTTTCAACTTTTCTTTGATAAGAAAAATTAGTGAACGTAACGGCGACAGCGACAGCGGTCGGCGGCCAGCGACAACAATGATGACAGGGGACCTCCAACGAAGGTGAGAAATTGCTAATAACCTACGGTGGTGGTGGCCGATGGCGGATCTGGTGAACTCTGGCGACCTCTAGTGGTGGTGGCAGAGAATGAATAAAGAGAGAAAATACAAGAATGAGAAATTCAAACTCATAAAATGGTTTATAATTTTAAAACAAAGAAACCATTTTACTTGGATTAAAGATGGTTTTCATGGTCAACCGAAAGTATTTTTGATATGATCATGATATTTGGTCACATCAAAAAATAGATAAAATGTTTTTTATAAAATAGTTTAGTTGAAAAACAAAGCATCAATTCTTACAAAAGAAATAAGATGACAAGTGATGGGAAACTTCTAAAAACCTTTTTGAAAGCGGCACGTTAAGCAAATTGATATACTGTAAAGTTAGATTTAGAGTATGTTTGGAATTGTATTTAAGAAATATAGATTTAAATCAAAAAGATTTTTTTTTTTTTTGCAAAAGCTTCATTTTTAAGCTTTTGTCATTTTGCCAAAAATGGGTTTTGGGTTTTTTTGAACTCTTAAAAGCGCTTTCAATTTTTTTTACCAAACCGGTCTTTTTTTCTTTAAACGGACTTTTTGAGTGTTAAATGCACTTTTAGTAGGAGTAGCAAACCTGCCCCGGTTCCCAATTTTGGCGGAATCGAGGTACCTGGTTTTTTTATTTTGAAAAATCGAAACCGGTTACTCGGTTATACAATAACCGGCTGGTCCCAGTTGATACCCGGTTATCCGGACCAGGTAACCGGTTTTTTAAGAATATATATATATAGCTTATTTTAGGTATTGGGCCTAATTTTTGGGCTTATATGAGGTATTGGGTCTAATTTTTGTTCTTAATTTAACAATTTTTTGCCCTTTCTTTTTTAAAAAAAAAAAAAAAAACAAAAAAAAAAAAACAATTAGCATTTTTGTCCCAATAAGTTGGGCTTTGTTGTGATTGTTAAAAAAAATAATAATAAAAAAAAAAAAACCCAAAAAAATTACCGTTTTTGGCTTTCTGGGCCTTAAAAAATAAAAATCCAATGTTTAAAAATGTTCTAAAACTTCATTGTTTAAAAATACCCATAAAATCCAATGTTTAAAAATGCCATAAAAATTCAATGTTTAAAAATGCCCCAAAAAAATTAAAAATAAAAAAATATATATTATTTTATATATATACCCGGTTACCCAGTTACCCCGTTACAACTCATGCCAAAAACCGGAATCGGGTACCTGGTTACCAGTTTTTTCCAACCGGTTTCCCGGTTACCGGTTTTTTCCAACCGGTTACTGGTTGGTACCTGATTTTTTTTGACATCCCTAACTTTTAGGCTCTTCAAACGTACACCCATGCAGGCTCTTAATAGTCATGACTGGCTTGATAGATTTTGTGGAGACCATTCACAGTGGGTTCTCTTCATTTAACTTTTCTCTAAAAATCTAACAAACTCCTTACATTACTTTAAATTTAACTCTTGTCAGATTCACTTCCTACATTCCATTAGTCAAAAAAACAAAAGTTATATAATTTGTATTTTTATTTTTACTCTCCCATCTCCTATCGGTTAAAACTAATTAAAAAAAAATGATATTTAACTAAGGTAGATAAATATATAGGGAGTTTGATATTTTATTTCTTTTAAAAGTAGCTCTCTAAATTTAATAAAGTAATTTTTTCTTCTCAATAAGTTTAATTTTTATTTGAGGAGTACAATGTACATTGTGAATGCTCTAGGGAAACAAGTTTAAGTGAGACCCTTTTTTATTTTTTAATATTAATTAAATAATATTTAATATTAAATCATATTTATTTTTTCATATCCAAATTAATGCATACTTTTTAAGTAGACATCTATAAATAAAAATAGAGGAAATTTCACTTAATCACCATGAACTTTTATGACTTTTGCAATGTTCCTTCCAAAGTTCAAAAATTATCAATTTAGTGTATTAGACATAATTTTTGGAAATGTCACAAATCTGTTAAAATTTTCTCTCAAATCCTCTTAAGGATGTGATTTTAAAATAAATGGTCTTGTGACCCACGACAAGGTCACCACCAAACCCATGCGGAGGGTCTGGTTGCGACCCATGCTGGGTCACAAGTGGGCCTCGTCATGACCCAAAGTGGGCCACCCTACGACCCATGTTGGGTCATGGCGTGACCAATACTCAGTCACAAGGTGACCCAACGTAGGTCAACCACTGTTGTGGGTCTAGCCGTGACTCGCCGTGCAGAGACGGAGGGAGGGGGGGACCAGGGTGGGCCATGGTCCCCCCCAAATAATGAAGAAAAAAATTTATAAGTAAAAAAAAAAAAAAAGGCCATATTTTTAGATTTTTTGGCCATATCCAATAAAATTTTTTGGCCCTATTCGTAATTTTTTTGGGTCATACCTATTAAGTTTTTTTATTTTTAGTCCTTACTTTTAAATGTCTATTTTTTTTGCCCTTATTTTCAAATGCTCACTTTTTTTTGCCCTTACCGTAGTCTTTAGTTCATAAAAAACAACCAAAATAATTATTTTTAATAAAAAAATTCTAAAGAACCGAAAAAAAAAAATTTTGGTTGGCCCCCTCCCATAAAATTTCTTGGCTCCGTCCTTGTCGCCGTGGATCATCTTTTGACCCACGATGGGGTCATCATTGGACCCCACTGTGGGTCTAGTTTTGACCCAGCGTGAATCATTGTTTTTTTTTTTTTTTTTTTTAAATAAATAATTAATAATAAATTTGAAATTTTATAAATCTTTCACGCCAATAAATCAAGCAATTTCCAACTAATTCTCAAAGTTTTTATTAAAACGCCGAGTGGTCAGCTTCCACATGTCGTTTCCATTTCTCGACTCATTGAAAAATGCCGAGAATTAATTTCCATTTCCTTGCGTCTAGAAATTAATGATGAGAAAGTGTCGACGTGATCATAAAAAACGCCGTTAAATACATATTTCTCAATGTTTCACGTAAATGCCAAGAAAAATAAAACATAGTGAATATACATTTTTCTTGTAGTAGGTATTACGCGGGGGTTGTATCTCCATGATAGCTCGTATCTCCTCGAAGTTGGCCTCAATTCCCCTCTATGAGACCATGTACATGTCATCCATGTACACCTCTATGTTTCTCCCAATCTACATCTTGAACATGTTGCTCACCAATTCCCTCTAGTATGTAGTTCTTGCGTTTTTCAACCCAAATGGCATAATCACGAATATGTACTATAGCTCCGGATCAGTGTATGTTAAATGACATATATCTTGATCTAATTATAGCCAAAAAAGACGGCCATAAAACTTTGTAATTCATGCCCAGCCATCAAATCTAGAAGAAGTTGCCGATTTTCGATAAAGGAAAGTTATATTTTGGGTAAGCCTTTCTTCAGGCCGGTAAAGTCCACACATTCTCTATTTGCCATTTGATTTATTTACCATAATTACATTGGCCAACCAATCGAGATAGTGCACTTCCCTTATAAAACCGAGCTTGCAAGAGTACTTTGTCGACCTCTTCTGCTACTACCTAGTTCCCCTTGAAGGCAAAGGTCCGTCCGCCTCTTCTGCCGGACCTGCCAAGCAGTAGTGTGAAACTCAGCCTGTACTCCATGATCTCGGGATCAATATTAGACACATCTTGGTGCGATCTTCTTGTTCTTCTGCAAGAAGATTTATCGTCGGCAATGCCCAGAATTGAGAAATGCATGTATCTAATATCATCAAAGTCACTTTCGGTTGTATCTAAATGACTAGGCACTTTAATGTTATGAATCATTGCAGAGCGCCTCCTACTCATATATGATATGGCCATTGTACCTATATAGTAAGAAAAGTGATCACAAGGCGTAGACATGAAGGGTACAAAGATAGATGGGGTCAAAAAAAGGAAGAGAATAAATAGTCTTTTTTATCTTTCTTTTTTTATTAAAAAAAAATTAAATTAATTAATTTAGTACCACAAAGAAGCAACATTTAAATTTAAATTCCTTGGGTAACAATGAAGTAGGCATGATTTCATGAGCATGTAATTAATATTCGTATTAATTGTTGCTTAAAACAGTAGGAAAGTTAATTTAGGGCATAACAGAGACTCTTCCTCTCTTTTTCCAATATAAACTTTTTGAGATTAAGGAAATTAACTCAAATTAGACATCACTAATAAATGAATTGCCCAATGATCAGTGAGATGATAGCCTTCATTGAAAGATTGATTAAAGCATTACATCCTTCTTAATTAGGTGGGAATGGGAAACTCTACAGTCATTAAGATGTGATCATTAATTATTAGGGCACTCAATATATATATATTTTTTTTCCATGGCTGTACGTACGTCCAACCTTTTGGGTTCTACTCATCTCAAAATTGAGTCCATTTGGAATGTAGCTAAGCATTTGTTTTACATTCATGAAACTTTTTTCAGAATGTCCCACTTAATTATTATTATCAATTTCTTATGTTAATTGTTAGTATTATTATTGTTTGAGCCATTGACTGAATGCCGCGGTCAAAGAAGATCTGCTAAGACAGAAAACAGGCAAGACCCGCAAGGGTAATTAGCCGGTAGCATTGACTGAGAACACTCTAGTGTTTAAGTCAGTCAATCATTCAAAAGAAAACCCAATAAACTAAGAATAAAAATGAGTAGGTGCATACCTTAGAATAAGAACATTGGCTTTCATTTATAGGATTGCGTTTAATATGGTAAGCGGGCTTGATATAGCAAGAGCCAAAGGTAATGGAACCCAGCCACCATATTTCATGAATAGTTTTCATTCCGGAGATATTTCAATACCTCATTTCCTTAATGAATCAAGTTTATTAAATAGGCAAAACCGTACCGTGAATCAAGGACGGAGCCAGTTTGAATTTGGGTGGACCTAAAGTCAAAATATTTTTGAGGAGGGACCAATTAGCAAAAAATACTTAAAATTATTTTTTTTATCTTAATTTTTTTTTTTTTTACCTTAAATTTTTTTTTTCTTATAATTTGTGGGGACTAGAGCCTTTGCCGGTCCCCCCTAAATCCATCTATGCGTGAATGAGACATATCCTTCCTTTTTTATCCCCTTCAGTACCATACGTCCGTCGGTCCGGGGACCATTTCTGATGACTCCTTTGGGGGGGACTCGTCAAGCCCAAAGGGGGCCTGAGCGAACCTAAAAAGACCTCCCTACTAAATAGTATCACCAATTATCTCATGCAAGAAAATATCCTCACTGAAACAACGGTACTCTTATAATTACATAGGTAAATAGACGAAGGAGAAAATCCATGCAACCGACAAACAACAAATTGACAAAACTGATGGTGGTGCACTGTACACAGTAACACAGCGCTTCATAAGATATTAATGTTTTTCCTGACCATAACGATAATTTTCAAAGACATATACTGTTTTCAAGACAATATCGTCGTCGTCATCATCATCATCAGTAATTCACAAAACATTAGATTCAGTGGATCTGCCTCCTTTGACAAATATTTTATTTCAAACCATACAATCGTCATCCATCCATCTAGGTATCATGTTGATTGCCATCGCTGTAGTGTTGCAGATATTGGTAGTCATAATCAACGAAACGTGACACCCTGCTTAAACATTGGCTAAGTTTCTAAAAGAAATTAATTAAGTTTTAGAAATATCTCCCAGCCATATATTTTTTGCTCAGGTACTTGTCACATAAATAAAAAGTGGCATGCTGAAAAACACCAAAATATTCCTTGATCCCACAAAATATTTATAGCATAACACATCAACCAATCTGCGGTTTTTGGTTTTTTTGTTTGTTTTTTTTTGCTTTCGAAGCATATATATATATATATATATATATATATTGAAATAACATTAATTGAAGACAAAAATTTAAGGTTATATAATATATATATATATAACAATTCTCTTATGATTACAACCTAATTAACATGAAATGTAGGAGAAAAAGTCAATCTGGATTGTTATTGAAAAGGTAAAAGAAAAATCAAAACCATGTCAACCATTCAACACCATGACATGTACAAGAGCTTAAGGGAAATATCTCATAGTTGTGGTCATCAAGCTTTGCATCTTGCATTGTTGCATTGCCTTTATTCTTGAATTTCCTCGTCCATTTCCAAACACCAAGCAAACATTAATTGGCATGCAAATTTTTATGTTGCCTTTTTAATTACTCACAATTCACAACCTCACCCAATAGAAGCAAAAAAAGGGGGGAAAATGGCCTTTTTGTGGCGGGGACAATTTCCACAACCATTATCATCTCATAGAGACGAAGGAAAAGCATGATTCAATGTATTATTAGCTCCCACATTTGATGAAGCCGGTACGATTTCTTCCCCACCGAGTGGTCCTTCAACGTTATCCCAGAAAAGAAAGTTTGAGCATTGTTGCTGGGATTCAACCCATTCATTCAACTCCTGCCTTTGCAAGCACTCCAATCCCATCTCTCCTTCCTCATCTATGCTACACGATTGCACGTCAAGAGGCACCATATTCTCCATGTTCTCTATCAATGGCGGCAAATAATTTGCATCCATGCCCACCGCAAAAGCCGACGCCGCCGTCGTCGGAGGCGGAAGCGCTTGAACTTGATGTTGGTTCATATTCCATGTTTCATGAGTACTATGGAAACCCACCGCATCCTGAAAATACTCGGCGCGTACGACGTTGTTTTCTGCAGACCCATCAAGTGAAGATGTGTCGAACATGAATAAAGGGCATGAAGAAGAGAATAGGGTTTCATGAACAGGTTGCTTTGGCGTGAAATCTTGATTCACAAAATCAAGTTGGTTCGAACTGTAACCCATTTGAGAATGTTCTGAGTTAGTAGTATTTGTGGTGGTGTTGGTGCTTGGAGACGAAGAGGGTTTTCGTATCTTCTTCTTTATCCATGAATTCCAATAGTTCTTTATCTCATTGTCTGTTCTTCCCGGCAAGTGACTTGCTATATGAGCCCATCTACAAATCCATCATGCATACATGTTAGCATACTAAATGAATATGTCGGTCCACCCAAAAGGAAATAAAAACAACAAATAACACAGACATAATCGATCGTGAACTATCACGACAGTTTACAAAAAAAATTGTACTAAAAAAGGTGTTTTTGAAAACAATTTGATTAGAAATCAATGTTTGCATGTTCATATGAAAACAATACTATACTAGTAAAGCGTTTAGAGAAAGATTATTAATTGAAGGATTATTAATATTTAATAAATTAAGAAGGTGGAGGGTGTAGTGAGATAGAGTGCATATAATAAACATGTACTTAATTTCGACTGAAAACTACAATTTCAACCGCTGAAATTGCCCTCTTAACGACTCAAAATATATGTAGGTGATACTACTAGGGGAACTACTTTGAACAGTGAGATTGCTTCTGGTTGCAAGCTATTTAAGACAATCTCAAAACTTATTCAAAGACTTGGTGTTAAAGTTTTGTTTAGAATTGTCATTGTCAGTCAAGTTGCATACAAAGCACCTCCTCCACCACTAAAAAATAAATAAATAAAAATAAAATAAAATCCCACGAGTAAAACATTTGACGTTTCACACACTCACAAGCTCTAGCTGATGATACATCGTGTTTGAAAAATCTATGTTGCTTTGGTGTGACAAGACACCATGCAGAAAAATGTTTTTTTTTTTTAATTTTAAATACATATATATAAAAAATAAAAAATAAAACAAAAACAAAAGAAAAAAGGGGAAAGGGGGAACATTATAATCTACAGTCAACTTTTTTTATTTATTTATTTTTTTTTTTTTTCTGAACCTGTTTCCTACAACTCCATGAAGGCTGATGATTAACTTCTCCTCCTCCGGAGTAAACCTCCCTCTTCTGATATCAGGCCTCAAATAATTAATCCATCTCAATCGGCAGCTCTTCCCACACCTTTGAAGCCCTGAAAAATGTGATCCATGTATATATATATAAGCTACAGAATTTATTTATTTTTTTGTGTTTGGGAGAGAGAGAGAGAGAGAGAAAGAAAGATGACCAGCTTTCTCGGGGACTTCGCTCCAGCAGCCATAGCCATGGGTGGTGATGTATCGAATGAGCTTTTCGTCTTCCTCCGGCGACCAAAGGCCTCTCTTAACCTTCTGCTGATTACAGCAAGAATGGTGACCCATTTTTTGACGGAGCTCCGGGCCGGGGGGCGAACAATAATTTAACTTGGTGTTTTTTTGATTGTCTTGTATCAAATGAATGCGTGGAGGATTGATTATTGGAGGTGAAATGGCTGTGCAAGAGTTGGGCCTCTTTCTCTCCCCCTTTAAAAGAAACAGGGAAGTCCAACTCAGCCGACATTTACAACCGGATGGGGTCCATATAAGGGACCCGATCTCCATCTAACCCTAAAACGACGTTCCATCAACTTTATTCCCACGTCACCGGCCGTTTTCTACGTACATTTGTAGTATTACGTAATTACCGACGCACGTACCCCGTGAACTCTGCCGGTGGTTCCACATATCCTTGTCTCTCTCTCTCTTTCTCTCTCTTTTCTTCTGTGTCTCTCTTTCTGCAACCAATTATTACTATAGTCTATATGAAGTAAAACCCAGTGAAGTTTTTATTTTTTCTTTGGCTTAACCCCCAATGAACTTGTGACACGTTATAGAATAGAGAAAATAATTTGGAGAATGGGTGCTTTTTTTTTTTTTTTTTAGGTTTAAGGTAAGTTATATCATATCAAATCCTCGATTACTTTATGTGAAATTTAACCACTTACTAGATTTACGGGTTTTTACACAAATTAACATAATTTCCTCTCAAGTGCGAGTCTAATTTAAAACAATGGAATATTTATTAATTATTTCATGGTCAAGAGCTAAAACTGATGTATTTAGAGCATTTCTAGCAAAGAATTGTAGTTTAGCTATTTAATATACCACTTTTTTAATTTAACTATTACTTTTTCGCAATGACTCTAATAGATAGACTCTCTATTTTACAATGCCTACTTTATTTAAATATTGTTTTTAATCTATTTTTTATTATTTGTTCTACTCCTCTCTCTCTCCCTCACCACAAATTGTATTGAACCACCTAAAACCACTATTTTGGAGAAATCGAACAACCTGAAACCCATCAAGGTGGTGTATGGCAGACGAAACTCCATGGGTGATGTGCATCAATCTTTTCCGCCGGTCGTTCTGATCGGATAGATCGAAACCCAAAAAGGCTCTCGGTCGCTGCTTCGTGGTCGTCTGGCCATTGGGTGGCAGCCCTACAGGGACAGGGAGAGAGATGAGGCATTGAGGGAGAAGGGATAGAGAGAGAAAAGAGATGAGGAGGCGCTGAGGGAGGAGAAGGGAGCGTGAGGGAGAAGGGGAGAAAAAGAGAGGAGAGAGAAAAGATTAAACAAATTGAAAGAAAGATAAAATATAATTAAATAATATTTACAAATGCTACAGTAAACTTTCATATTTGAAAGTTCACTCTAGCATCTCTAGACAAAAATGCTATTTTACAGCACTGCTGGTGGAAGAAAAAATGTTGTTTTAACTAAAAAGTTAGTTTACATGGTTTTTTGGAGATGCTCTAAACGATGAAATGGAGAGGATCATTGTGATCTACACCATATTCATTATATTCACTTCCAAAATGAAAGCTTTTCAAATCCCATATATTGTTTTGTAGTCTTTAATGTTATGATCCATATTAGATTTTATAAATCTAATGGTGTACATATTGTAATGCCATTTACAAGTTTTAAGTCACGTGGCACAATGAATACCATTAAATGAAATAAAACAAAATCTTAACGGTAAAATAGATTATCTTCATTTCACTTTAAATAGAAATGATCCATCCTATTCCCTAACGTTGTCGAGTACTCACACCCGATCGAGAATTTTAGGTTTTTATTTTTTATTTTTTAGATTGTTTAACAAAAGGAAATTAATGGATGATCCGGATGGTTAATGTTTTTTGAATTAAATTATATTTCTCTCATGATAAAATTAGTGGAAAGTATTATACAAACTCAATTCTGTACAGGTGCATGCCTGGTATTATTTGATGGATTATGTGTAAATATGATATGTGCCAATGACATGTTTATCGTGAACACAAAAGGAAAGCAACCATCATCCCCAATTTGATCAATTAGCAAATAAAAATATTTTTCAACCATGTATTTGGGTGATTTATCTTGCCAATTAATATTTCAAGATTTGGGAATGATCCTCCCTTGTAACCTTTTCCCGCATTTGATTAAAAAAAAAAAAAAAAAAATATTTCAAGATTTTCATTATATAACTACTGTCAGTTTGTGTAATCTAATCACCCTACAATACTAAGATTCACAATGATGAAACTAGAAAAATCAGAGTTTTTATGTTTTGTACCCGGCCCCGTATGATTAATAATAGTAAATAGATAATTCAAAAAAAAAAAAATAGTAAATAGATGTTTGTGTTTATTGATTTGTCTGATATCATATATAATGTAACACTATAAGTATTGAACGTGATTGAATATGATACTCACAACTAAACCATTCAGTTTTTCACAATACAATATTGTAAATTTAGGAGAAAACTCTAATAACTAGTGTGTGCTCAACAATATATATATATATATATATATATATATATATATATAGACACCCCCACCTGTTACACTCCCTTAATTAAGTGGCAGATATATATATATATATATATATATAGACACCCCCACCTGTTACACTCCCTTAATTAAGTGGCAGTGCCACATTAGCCTAGAAAAAAAAAAAAATTGCCCAATGTCTCCTACGTGGGTGGTGCGACCACCTCTGACACACGATCTAATTGATGGTCCCGACCATGCCATCAAATCTCTTCAATTTGATGGTCGTGGCCAATAGTCATCGGATTGAGTGATCTCGAACAGTGTTGTTGCATAGCGGTTGGGTGGTGCCGACCAGGAGATTAGGGATAAATTTTTTATTTTTTTGTCGTTTAAGGTGGTACTGTCACATTAGGGAGTGATAGCACTATTCTTTGGAGCATATATATATAGTTGCATCAAGTGAATGAAAATGTATATTAATTATGCTATGAATTAAGACTTCATGATCACTATTCTGTGTACGTATAATAATTAGGTAAGGAAATCAAGCAAGGATTTGCTCCTGGGAAGCCCCATAACTTTCAATGACGAATGCATATTGAAACCACAAGCTCAATTAGTTAGGGGACATTTAGAGACATGAAAATGAAATTACTTAATTTTGATTTTTCTTAATACTTACTTATAATCTCCTCTTTCTATTCATAATTACCATTAATTTGGTAGCAATAATTAAATGGGTGACGATTGCATCACGTAAATCATGAATTTCAAATCATATTCACTCTCAAAGTTATATATGTCATTTCAGTTTCTCATGGCTTCCTAAAGAATATTCCCTTGGACGTGAGAAGGACCCAAAAAGAAAGAAAGAAAGAAAAAAAAAAACAGTTTGCTGTATATGATATAAGAAATATCAAGTGATTGCCAATACTCTTAAATTAGTTTGACTTAATTATATGTTCGCTTAATTTACAAGGAATAATGTTGATTGTGTAGGAATAACGTCTATACGTAGTAGCATGGTTGATGTCATCCAACGAATTTGTTGTTTAATCTTCAAGTATTCCTCGATAAGACCCATGTATAATTAATGTGTATATATATATATATATACCTTAGAAACTAATTAATCATGCATCGCCTTTCTCGATGCATTATTATTATTTTTAAATGTTAGAAATCACATTTTTATTTTACAATTATACTATAATACTGACGTGACGGTTCTAACTACTCATTAGATCAATCACTTCAATATTATAGTATAATTGTAAAATAAAAATGTGATTTCTAACATTATTTTGAAAAAAGAAAAAAAAAAAAAAGAATAATGCATCGAGAAAGGGACAACGCATGATTAATTAGTTAATTTCTAAGGTATATATATAAAGGATTGGCTTAATTTGCTACATTAGCATTGTGTGATAGTTAATAAGACAAAAATGTGATTTCTAACATTACTTTTTGAGAAATGATAAAAATCATTCTCTTAATTATCTTTCAACCATCTTCATATAGTGAATAGGTAAATCCACCAAGTCCTGCTATGCGGCTATCAAAAGGCAGCCTAGCGTAGGACATATATTAAAAAATAATAACAATAAAAAATTTGTATTTTTTTTTTCTTATTTAAATTTTTATAAGTTAATATTTAATTTTTAATGCCTCAAAACTTGTTTTTTAGTTCAAAACTAAAATCTAAAGGTGGAAGGTTAACTTTTTAGGAATTGTATCACCCAAAAGGGATTCGATCATCCTAAATTTGGTGCTAATGCCTCAAATTTGGTGCTAATACATCAAATTTAGTGCTAATATTTTAAATTTAAATTTTCCTTTAATATTTCTCTTCTTCAATTTTTTTTTTTAAAAAAAAAAAAAAAAAATTGGCCACGTCAGACTTTGGCAGACGCTAGGATGACCCCAGGCTGTCGAAAATCTCAACTCGAATCCACCATTAAATTTTTGTGGAACCTACATGAGTCCACCATTAAATTTATAAAACGACATGGTTAAAAGATGGTTCAATTACTTGTACCTAATTGGAGAACTAGTATGTTTAACTGGGAATTGAGAGAATCAATTCAACATGAAATAAACTTCATCTCTACTTGCCACAGTTGTTGTTACTCGGCCAACTTTGTTGGGACACGATGCCACCTTATATGGCCGCTCTAAAAACAAGCCGTTGGGAGTGATTTCAAGGTTTGTAAAAGAGTTTGTCTCCTTTTAACACTATTTTGTTTTAGGTAGAATGGGAGCTCATGGTCCAACAAATGATATCATAGCCAAAAAGTTATGAGATCGAGTCGCGGGAGCTTAATCATGAAGGAGGGATTATTAAGACACAATACCACTCCCTACTACCGCTCTAAAAACAAGTTTGTTGGGCACGATGTTGAGGTCCATAAAAAACTTACATTTGTTTCCCTTAACATTACTTATTTTTAAGTGGAATAACAGCTCATGGTCTAACAAATTTAATCACGAATAACATTATATTAACCAACTCACCATGGATAGAAACAAGAGTGGAGGTTTTAAAATTTAAGTTAAAATATTATATATTATTAGATATAAATAAATTTATTTTCTAAAAATTAGGCTTAAACCCTATCAAAATTGAATTTAATTCCTCATTCATGCTTTAATTAACCTTTACGGATTAGAAATCCTGATTCCTCTCCTAATACTGCTCACCTTAGCTAGTTTTGAAAAGAAAAAATTAAAGCTCACCCTCATAAACATAGGGCAGTTGTGACTTGTTAATTATATCTTATCTCATAAAGTAGATGTAATTAGCTTGTTAATTATATCTTATCCCATAAAGTAGATGTGATTAGTTCATCTCTCTCTCTCTCTCTCACTTTGAGCCACTCACTTATCCAAAAAATAAATGATTTATTAATTGGTGATATATCCCAAAGGTATCTTGGATGACTATAACTATTCATTATATTTTTGGTTCGACCACCAATAAACCGTGGGGTTTCCATTTTAAGGCCCCTCGTGGCGGCGTCCCCATTGAAGTGTCAACCATCATATTTTGGTTTGGCCCCAGCTAGCTGCATCCCCACGCGCGCTTGCCGACGGTGAACAAATCCTACGGCGGCTATATATATATATATGCAAAACTGGTTCCTTTTCCTTGCCCCATCATTTGTGTGGGATCATATTTTGGTTTGGCCCCAGCTAGCTGCAACCCCACGCGCGCTTGCTGACGGTGAACAAATCCTACGGCTATATATATATATATGCAAAGCTGGTTCCTTTTCCTTGCCCCCTTCAATTGTGTGGGATATACCTACCATTAATGTATTGTATCAGCACATTTTTATTTTATTTTACAATTAATTTTTTAATTAGTTAATGTCAAAATCAAAATAAAAATAAAAATAAATTATTAGTTGGTTAAGATTAGTATGTTAGCATTGTGAGATAAAAATGTAGTTTCTAGTATTACTTAGAGTTAATTAATTATTAATGCAAGTCTTCAAGAGGTAGCTCAATCGGCTGGGACCACGTCTAATAAAGTGGAGGTCACTAGTTCAAATTTCCTCCCCCCTCTTATGCGAACATGTCAAAAAAAAAAATTATTAATACAATTTATTAAAGTGTATACGACTGTTATACAACTTAATGAGGTGATAGTAAAATCAGCCCTTCGCTGGATCAGTACCTCTAAAAAAAATATTGATTTTCATTGTTATTTTATTCTAATTGTATAGCGATCTATCAAATATCTTACCTCAATCAGAGAGGAAAATAAGAGGAGATGGTGGGGGCCATGGCCCCTTAGCAACCCCCACCTCTAAAAAAAAATATTGAAAAATATTTTTTAATCTTTAAATTTGTTAGAAGAAAAATAATTTAGGGGTCTTGTTTTTATACAGTCCGGCCCCATTAAAACTGAATTCCTAGTTCCGTCCTTGACCTCAATGTATATAAAGCTTATAAGAGAAAATAGTCAGATACTTACAACTGACTGGCTTACAACTCTTTTACAACTTGCTGACAATGTCATATCAGCGTGTGATTGAAAAGTGTTTAATTTTTTTTTTAGTGACAAATGTGGCTCTAATATATCACATGTTGATCATACATGTTGCAAGTTGCAAAAGAATTGTAAATCGTCAATTTTAGGTCTAACGTTACTGTTGTCATAATAAATAAATTTACACAAACAAGTAAAAGAAAAGAAATAAAACAATCTATGTCTGCATCTAGCTTATATTAATCAAGGATTAGTTAATTATAGAACATAGAACTACCCATGTATTAATTTGTATGGAGTTCAAAAATGGCGTTTAGCACGTTTGTATAGAGGGACTGAAATATAAAAATGGAAAGAGATGTAGATATCAAGTGAAAGCAACGGGGTCTGTTGATTGATGTAAATCATTTACCTCATTGATGTGAAGATAGGAAGTGATTTTTGCTTGGATGGATCGCAAGCTAAAGCTTTGAAAGTAATAAACAAATCATTTTTAAAAAAGACCTTTAGAATGAATTGAAAAGGATAAATGATTATACTTAGCTTTAAGGAGGAGCAATGGAGTGGCGTTTGGGCCTACCATTGGGGATTTTAAGTAGTGATTAGTGATAAATAAATTAGTGGGGACTTTCTTTTTGAAAGCATGGTTGGTTAAGTTATTAATTCATTGATGAAATGTCCTTACCACAAGCTCTCAAATCATATACGATCCTCGCAATCAATTCTCCCAGGCGGACAAGTATCCTCTTCATTTCATCTAAAATTGATAGTATATATTTCATGATCAGAATTTTAAGTTGATGCATCTAATGGTGTAGATAATATGTAATCACCAAAAGAAAAACGCTAGTCACATTTACGCTATCGTCCCAGAAAAACTAGTTAATTTGTAGCTTTCATAGAATTCCTTATAAAAACCCAGTTTCACTTAATATTTATTTCACGATCAGGATTTAAAATTGATGCATCTAATGGTGTAAATAATACATAACGACCAAAAGAAAAACGCTAGCTACATTTGAGTTATCACAACAAAAAAAAGACTAGTCAATTTGAAGCTTCTTTAGAATTCCTTATAAAAACTTAATTTCACATAATAACTAGACAATGTGGAACTAAACACTCATGATTATCTTTATAAACTATCAACTCAATATGAGTCTATTCTTCATTTTCCCAATATGAGACGTTACATAATATCACATTATTTAAATTTGTAAAAGACGTGCCAACATTAATACCATACACCATTAGATCACCTACCTTAAATCCTAACCGTGAAACGGAGATCATGATCCTATTCCATTCCGGTTACCCTACCTTGAATCTTCATATGGACCCTATTCAATTTCCTTCTTTGGCAGCCTCCTACCCTATAATTAATCCTCATATGGACCCTCTTTTTCCTTCATTAATGGAAGCAGCTTCTTCTTCTCCATACTTAGCGTAAATAGTGACATAAAGTAGGTTTGATATGATATAAATCATGGTTTTCGACTCGATTAAAGGCTTTTAAGGTGATATAGTTCATCATAGAATCAAGATTTGCTCTAGATTCGAACAAAGTTAGATTGGCCCTACATCAAATTGTGGTAAGTTAGATTTAAAAATGGACTAGCTCCTTTAAGTACTTGTCCAAACTAATATCTTGAAAATCATAAAAATTGGAGAGGAGGGGGTGTGGTGCCGGGGGCGGCATATATAACAGATGTGGTCATTACTTTAAAAGCTTAATTTACTCTAATTTGATAAACATCAAAGATGAGGAGGCTTGTTTTAACAAAACAATGTGCAACATAATAAAAAAATAAGGAGAAGGTTCACATACTCCCATCAAACTAGTACTCAATTGACAATATTCCCCCAAATTTTTAATTGTGACAATGTATCCTACAAACTACCAAAACATTGTCAATGTCCCCCTCAATGACAAAACTACCATTAGTAAAATTTTTTTAAAAAAAAAACTAAAATTTCTGGAAAAACCTAAAATAAAAAAATCTTTTATAAGAAAAAATTAAAAGAATCATTTTTTTTTTTAATTTAAATTTTTCGTTTTTTTTAAAAAAAATGTTTCTTTATAACTTTTAAATAAAAATTTCCATTTTAAAAATAAAAAATAAAAAAAAATTTGTTTAAAAAAAAAAAAACTTTTCGTTTTTTAAACATATTTAAAAAATTAAAAAATTAAAAAAAAAATCGTTTTTTTAAATAAAAATTTACGTTTTAAAAAAAATCATTTTATAAAAAAATTAAAATTTTCTTTTTTAAAAAAATATATTATTATTATTTTTAATTTTAGGGGTATTTTTGTCATATTGAGAAATATATAGGGGCATTTTGATCTTTTTGCTAGTTTTGAGGGGATATTGACCATGTTTTGGTAGTTTGGGGAGTACATTGTCGCAATTAAAAGTTTGTGAGGGACATTATCAATTGAGTGGTAGTTTGAAGGGAGTATGTGGACTTTTACCAAAAAAAAATATAAGCTAGAGAGAGAGAGAGAGAGAGGGGGAGAGTGAAGGCTTAATGAGGTTCAAAGTTTTTATGTGCACTGCTCATGCGAAATGACATCGATGAACCTTGACATTTCCCTACACTTCATTTAAGAAAAATTTCTTTTAAATTGGATTGAGGTGAGCTTTTTCAATTCGGTTCATGAAATTTCTTTCGCATGTGAAAATACATTTAAAAAAAATAAATTAACTTTCTCCAACTTTGTTAATACTATTAAAAAAGCATGTGATTTTATATGTTAAATGAACATATGACATTTATATAAAAGTATGTGTTATATACCATTTTTTTCTTACAACTATCCCACAATATTGATTAGCAGTTCCAACCAATCATTGGATTAATCTTTATTTTAAAAAATCAAGGGTTGATTTTGACGGTCACTTTAAGTATTATTAAATAATTGTAAAATAAAAATGCAAATGAGTAGATAGTTTAAGGGATAAAGTGTATTTTCACCTTAATAAAAATATTAAATTCTTCTTCAAAAAAATATTAAATTCAATAGACTATATTAGGAGACAAATTTATCCAATTGGATGGAGGTGAAGCTACTCGTGACAACCATGCTAATGATTTAACCTGAGAAACAAGTACAACGCTGCCAACGTTGTTTAGAGATTTACCCAAGTGTCCTGGTCCCTTAAGGCCCAAATCACTACAGTCCAAGAAAGCGGAGCCCATCTCAATTAAAGCTAAGTATGGAATGAATCTCCCCTTCTCCAATGAATCTTAACAAAAACAAAAAAAAAAGGGTAGAAATTAAAATGAGTAGCCTAATGAACAAACAAGTGTGCCCAATAATGTAAGTTGTGTTTGGATTTGTTTGCTCAAATTTGAGTTGTTTATTGATCGAAAGATTGCTCCAATCATTTGAGATATCTTCAATTCTATTCTTATCTCTTACATTATTCGTCTTAAAAGGCTAAAAAGTTCACAGAAATATCAACTTTTACACCCATAACTTGACAAGTTTGGTGATCTTTTTTCTAGAAACATTCACATCCCTTATTCCTTGAACTTGTGTATTTAGCTCATAGTAAACAAATTTTTACTTTACCTACTGTTTTTTCTATACACACTCCTATAGAATCTCTATTCTACCATCTATTTTATTTATATATCATTTTTCAAACTTTTTTATTAATTTTTTGCGACGCTCTTCCATATGTGAAAAAGAAAAGATTAAAAAAAATGGTTCAGCGTGATGGAGTGAGCTTTCACTATAGCACAAATTTTACTTTGACTATTATGTTGAACGAGTAAAATAGCCTATAATAGTTATATTTAATTATTACGAGTTATTTTTAAAATAAAAATAAAAATTATTATGAAAAGCAAAAGATGACGTAGGCTCACATGCATATAGGTCAAATAAAATTTCAGTAGGAAAAAAAAAAAAAACAACCAAACAATTCCACAGTGCTCATGATTGTGGTGGTTAAAATATCCCCATCTAATTAAATTATGTTTCGACAAAGAAAATATAAATAATATTATAATGTAAAACAAAATCATTAACTAAATCTAAGATAATCTCATAAACCCTATGCTTTATACGACATGCGGAGCACTCAAGCAAATGTCCGAGCTAGCTCACGTGGAGATTTCGCCACCATTTGGACCAGCCACTTTGGACACATCTGCGACAACATGTCAACGTTGTTGTCGGTTTCCTTAAACCTACCTATCTGGCTATATCCATTAATAGAGCCACAACAAATCCTACTTTAATTGGTTAATGACAAATAATTAGTTACTTATGTCTAATTAAACTTCTTGCATCTCATTATATCATATTGCTTAGAGTCCTTGCCAGTCAAAATTGAGTCACCTCAAAACAAGCAAGAATGTTTTTCAACATCATGTGTCTCAGTTTGAAAAATCAGTTGGGAAAGGAAAATAAGCACATATAATCTTTTTGGGTGTGCCGGCAGAAGAAAACTTCAATGTCTAAGTCGGTGTTTGCCTAGTGAGAAAGAAAAAAGAAATTAAGAAAATTATTTAGAGAGAAAATAGTGCATACGTTTTCTTGCATAATGATTGTTTTGGGGGAAGGGATTCAGAAATAATCGATTTTATTCCCTAAACCGGACCCCGGTCCACTCTATTAGGTTGATTGTGATTTTCTGCGGATGTTGTTTTACCAAGAATTAATCGGTGTGCTCGTTGTCTAAGGGTTGATTAGGCCGACTAGCTTGCTTCTGAGATGGGCCGGGCCTTATTAGGTCTACCACAAGCCTGAGGCCTATTAATTACTTAGGGAATTATTCTTGAGTACACCACCGTTCATTAAGAAGGTATGATTGTAAATCAAGTATTCTTGGTAGAGTCGGGATTTTATACTTGGAGGGCATAAATGAGCGGTCGAACTTAATTTTAATAAGAATTATCCCCAAAAAAAGATTATATTTTAAAGAAAAATTTAAAATGAAAGGGACTATAAGTATAGAATCATAAGAATTATGCCTATTCTGTCCCTATCCGTGAACGTTTTATATGTACGGGGTTAAGTCGGAATTGGAGGCATTCAAAAGTGAGAGTGCTTTACAAGCATAGAATAGTCATCTAGGTGGGTAACAGTAACACTCCCATTAATGAATTCAAACAAAAAGAGAGTGACAACGTTGGCTTGATAAAGCCAAATGGAAATGGTAGACATCAAATGCCTTTGTGTGTGCATAATGGATAAGGATCCTATAATTGTGGATTTAAGTCATTTTCTGCATTTATTATCAATTATAATTAAATATATTTTCTTCGGGCCTTCTGCTTTATATTTTAGAAAAGACTTTGAGTCAAAAGTCGTCTTTTAATTTTGTAAAGAAGAAGCGTCTCTTTAAAAGTTTTTTTTTCTTTTTTTTTTTAAGAAAAAAATTGGGAGTAAATTTTTTTACTACATCACAGCGTAACATGCCACCCATTTTTAATAGGTAGCACTTTTCAAACTGTTAAATTCACATAATTTTTAGAAATGTGAAGTTTATAAATCATATAATTAAAAGATCAAAATCATTCTTTCCAATTTTTAAAAAGACAATTCCATTCCCTGCACAATTATAATTAGCCCACTCCAATGTTAAAAGTGTAGTGGCTTTCATGCTGAATGTATGATATTCATGGGAGTGTTAGTGGGTCAAATAAATGAATTCAAACAAATTTTCAAACTAACATGGCAGACCGTGAGTGGCAGACAAGGGAAAGAGAATTGCATTTTTTTTTTTAATTTAAAAACCATTACCACGTCAATTTAAAAATTTTTTTGGATTCATTTGTTTAATTTCCTAGCACTTTTCGATATTCATACTCTTAGTTTTTTTTTTTTTTTTTTTTGGTGGTATTGCTTTTAACACGCATTTCCAACCGTAATCCCCAACAATAATATGTCGGTTTCAAATCTTGTTTTTTCTTTTAGGAAAATAAAACTTCTAAATTTTTTTTATTTGTTTTATAATTCTGATTTTTTTTATTATTTTTTTTGGGTCAAGGTAAATTCCTGTTTCTTGTTGAATTTTTAAAAGGAGGAATTTATTAGATTGCTAAAAGAATATCCCTCTTTTTCTACTCAAGTAATTGACTAAATTAACAAGTAGACTATTATCGGACACAAGGAATGTAATAAAATACCAGAGAGAGATTTTTTATTTTTTGTTTCTTCCCAGTCATAACGACAGTGAGATAAAAGAAATATAACTAAAATCTCATTTTATCCTAGAATATGCTATGGTGAAAATCGTAGGAAAGTTTACAAGACAACAACTAGCTGGTCGGACTGACGATTAACTTGACCAAATAACATATTTTATAAGTCTCTAAATAAACTGAAGTCCAAGTATTAGATTTGATTGCAAATTCACGTGGAATATTATC
Organism: Corylus avellana; assembly: GCF_901000735.1. Classification (NCBI taxonomy): domain Eukaryota; kingdom Viridiplantae; phylum Streptophyta; class Magnoliopsida; order Fagales; family Betulaceae; genus Corylus; species Corylus avellana. Next base: position 26,097,739 of record NC_081543.1, on the reverse strand, counting down.
GCGTCAATTTGTAATGAATTATAATAAAAAACTATAATACTCTAAACATTTTCGCTATTCTTAACCTCGCCTGTTAGAGGTTTGGATAAGCGCTAATAAAGAAAGTTGGATTAATCCAATTGGGTGTCTATTATTTTAGAGTAAAAGTTTGATCAACCCCATTGTCGCCATGCATTTTCGTGAAAATCTTAAAATATGTTTTTAGATAATACAAGTTAATATAGTGTCTTATTATTTGTGATGGTTATTCAGTGGTATTAAGGAAATTCTCAAATAATTGGACACACACTAAGGCGTGAGTACGAAATTCGTAATAGGAATTCTCACACTAGCTCGATTAGTATTAGCCATGTGGCCGATGAGTTCTACTGATGTCCTAATATGATTGAATCAAGTTCTGGCTCAACTAAATTTAAGAAAGCGTCAGTAGTTTTCTATCGTCTATGCCACTCTCATCATTAGTTCTCGGTGAATAGGTGTTACTATGTTACGCTTAACTATAATTACTACTATTGGTCATCTCATTTTACCATTTTTTCTTAAAAATAAAAGCTCATAGCGTCTTACGACTCTTACCCACAATTTTTTATTTTATTATTATTTTTTTAATTTTTAATTTTATTTTGGTCTAATATTTACAACTATATATTAAGGCTCCAATGGCCCCGAATTTCGACACTATTTGTTGATTTTTCATCGTTCATGCCAAGCTAGAACGGCAATAATGATCTCTTGACTCTTGTGATATATATATATATATATATATATATAAAAGGAGTTGCCAAGTGGGCTTAACTTTAATTTGACAAGTAACAGAAGATGTTGAAAAATCTGTGCCATGCTTGGTCGTCTATTAGAAATATTGTTACTTTTTGCAAAAGTTCCATCTGATTTGATATGTTCTAGGTGCTTTGTGGAGATTGATGGAGAAGTCAATCAGAATTTTTAGTCATTGTTTAAATTCAGCTGTTAATCTATAATCCGTTTGTAAAAAAATTTCATTTTTCTGTTCTTTTATTTTCTCTTCTAACAATTGAAAGATTTGTAAAATTTTCTGAATGTAAAGAAATCAGTAAGAATAGGGGGTGAGTCCATGATCGGAATATTTTAATCTCCATTTGTTAATATGTTTTAAGGAGTTACTTTTTTTCTTAAAAAAAAAAAAAAGTGTTTAATAAGTGTGTTATTTTTGAATTGTTTGTTAATGTTTTTTGTTTTAAATAAAATAAAATGAATAAGAAATTTTTTTTTGACATGTCCAAAGGGAGTGAAAAGGAGAGAGAATGATTCAAACTACTGACATCTGCTTCATGAGGCATATCACTAGTTCAAATGAATAGGGTCTAACCCGACGGATCGGGTTGACAAGTAGGGCCAAATTGGCATGAGCCTTTTGGACCAGTTGGACTTGGCTACTATGATGGATCGGTGGACTGAAAGGCCTCTAGACAGGGGTGAATACAGTGGGCTAATATGGCCTAAAACTAGACCGGTTGAATGGATCGGTCTAACCCGAAGTGGCTACCAAAAAGCTCTAAAACCGGGGTAAACCAGATTGAACCCGCTGAATGAGCTAGGTTGAAAATGATATGAATCGAGACGAAAATCGCCATAACCTAGTTGTAATGCTCCTAAACCAGAATGAACCGACCAAGAATACTCTGGAATCGAAATGAACCAGTGAAGCATGCACCTGAACCGAGCAAGAATACTCTGTAACTAAGATGAACTAACACAGAAATTTGAAATCGTGTTGAACCGGCAGAGAAAGCTTCAAAGCTAGGTTGAAATGATTGAGAATTTGCTACAAAAAGGCTGAATTGGCTTGACAATGAACCGAGTTGAGACTATGCTAGTTCACCTGCTCAACTGAGTTGAATCGAGACTAGTGGGCCGAGATGGATAAACCTAAACCTGAATAGACCCAAACCCAGTGGACTGGGTCGAAACCACTAAACCGAATTGGTTAGTTTTGGAACTAGGTTGAACCCGTTGATTTGGGTTAAGGATTGGGTTAAGGATTGATTTGGGTTAGATTCGAACAAAGTTAGATTGGCCCTACATCAAATTGTGGTAGGTTAGATGTAAAAATGGATTAGCTCCTTTAAGTACTTGTCCAAACTAATATCTTGAAAAATCATAAAGATTGGAGAGGAGGGGGTTGTGGTGGCCGGGGGGCAATATATATACTTAAACAGATGTGGTCACTACTTGCTTTAAAAGCTTAATTTACTCTGATTTGATAAACATCAAAGTGATGGAGGAGGCTTGTTTTAACAAAACCATGTGCAACATAATAAAAAAAAAATAAGGAGTAGGTCCACATACCCCTTTCAAACTAACACTCAATTGATAATATCCCTCCAAATTTTTAATTGCAACAATGTACCCGGCCTCCAAACTACCAAAACATTGTCAATGTCCCCCTCAATGACGAAACTACCCTTAGTAAATTTTTTTTTTAAAAAAAAAACTAAAATTTATGGAAAAACCTAAAATAAAAAAATCTTTTTATAAGAAAAAAATTAAAAAAATTCGAATTTTTTTTAAAATTTAAAATTTTTCCTTTTTTTTTTTAAAAAGGTTTTCTTTTATAACTTTTAAATAAAAATTTCCGTTTTTAAAAAAATTAAAAAATTTTCGTTTAAAAAAAATAAATTTTTCCTTTTTTAAAACATATTTAAAAAATTAAAAAATTAAAAAAAAAATCGTTTTTTGTAATATAAAAATTTCCATTTAAAAAAAAAAAAAATCGTTGTATACAAAAATTAAACTTTTCGTTTAAAAAAAATATATATTATTTTTTTGAATTTTAGGGGTATTTTGTTATATTGAGAAATATATATGGGCATTTTGATCTTTTTGCTAGATTTGAGGAGATATTGACAATGTTGTACATTATTGCAATTGAAAGTTTGGGAGGGACATTGTCAATTGAGTGGTAGTTTGAGAGAGGTATGTTGACTTTACCCAAAAAAATAAGCTAAAGAGAGAGAGAGAGAGAGAGAGAGAGAAGGCTTAATGAGGTTCAAAGTTTTTATGTGCACTGCTCATGCGAAATGACATCGATGAACCTTGACATTTCCTTACACTTTATTTGAGAAAAATTTCTTTTAAATTGGATTGAGGTGAGCTTTTTCAATTCGGTTCATGAAATTTCTTTTGCATGTGAAAATACATTTAAAAAAAATAAAATTAACTTTCTCCAACTTTGTTAATACTATTATAAAGGCATGTGATTTTATATGTTAAATGAACATATGACATTTATATAAAAGTATGTGTTATATAACATTTTTTTTTCTCACAACTATCCCACAATATTGATTAGCAGTTCTAACCAATCACTGGATTAATCTTTATTTAAAAAAATCAAGGGTTGATTTTGACGGTCACTTTAAGTATTATTAAATAATTGTAAAATAAAAATGCAAATGAGTGAATAGTTTAAAAGATAAAGTGTATTTTCACCTTAATAAAAATATTAAATTCAATAGACTATATTAGGAGACAAATTTATCCAATTGGATGGAGGTGAAGCTACTCATGTGACAACCATGCTAATGATTTAACCTGAGAAACAAGTACGACGCTGCCAACGTTGTTTAGAGATTTACCCAAAGTGTCGTGGTCCCTTAAGGCCCAAATCACTACAGTCCAAGAAAGCCGAGCCCATCTCAATTAACGCTTAGTATGGAATGAATCTGCCCTTCTCCAATGAATCTTAAGAAAAAAAAAAAAAAAAAAAAAAAGGGTAGAAATTAAAATGAGTAGCGTAATGAACAAACAAGTGTGCCCCACAATGTAAGTTGTGTTTGGATTAGTTTGCTCAAATTTGAGTTGTTTATTGATGGAAAGATTGCTCAAATCATTTGAGATATCTTCAATTCTATTCTTATCTCTTACATTATTCGTCTTAAAAGGCTAAAAAATTCACAAAAATATCAACTTTTACGCCCACAACATGACAAGTTTGGTGATATTTTTTCTAGAAACATTCACATCCCTTATTCCTTGAACTTGTGTATTTAGCTCATAGTAAACAATTTTTTACTTTACCTAGTGTTCTTTCTATGCATACTCCTACAGATTTTCTATTCTACCCTCTATTTTATTTATATATCATTTTTCAATTTTTTTAATTAATTTTTTGCGACACTCTTTCATATGTGAAAGAGAAAAGATTAAAAAAAATGGTTCAACGTGATGGAGTGAGCTTTCACTATAGCACAAATTTTACTTTGACTATTATGTTGAATGAGTAAAATGGCCCATAATAGTTACATTTAATTATTACGAATCATTTTTAAAATAAAAATAAAATTATTACGAGTCATTTAGAGTGAAAAGCAAAAGATGACATAGGCTCACATGCATATATAGGTCAAATAAAATTTCAATTTTTTTTTTTTTTAAAAAAAAAAAACAAACACACAACCAAACAATTCCACAGTACTCATGATTGTGGTGGTTAAAATATCCCCATCTAATTAAATTATGTTTCGACAAAGAAAATATAAATAATATTATAATGTAAAACAAAAATCATTAACTAAATCTAAGATAATCTCATAAGCCCTATGCTTTATACGACATGCGGAGCACTCAAGCAAATGTCCGAGCTAGCTCACGTGGAGATTTCGCCACCATTTGAACCAGCCGCTTTGGACACATCTGCGACAACATGTCAATGTTGTTGTCGGTTTCCTTAAACCTACCTATCTCGCTATCTCCATTAATAGAGCCACAACAAATCCTACTATAATTGGTTAATGACAAATAATTAGTTACTTATGTCTAATTAAACTTCTTGCATCTCATTATATAATATTGCTTAGAGTCCTTGCCACTTGCCACTTGCCCCAGTCAAAATTGAGTCACCTCAAAACAAGCAAGAATGTTTTTCAACATCATGTGTCTCAGTTTGAAAAATCAGTTGGGAAAGGAAAATAAGCACATATAATCTTGTTGGGTGTGCGGCAGAAGAAAACTTCAATGGCTAAGTCGGTGTTTGCTTGGTGAGAAAGAAAAAAGAAATTAAGAAAATTGTTTAGAGAGAAAATAGTGTATACGTTTTCTCGCATAATGGTTGTTTCGGGGGAAGGGGTTCAGAAATAACCGATTTTATTCCTTAAACCGGACCCCAGTTGACTCTATTAGGTTGATTGTGATTTTCTGCGGACATTGTTTGCCAAGAATTAATTGGTGTGCTCGTTGTCTAAGGATTGATTGGGCCGACTAGCTTGCTTCTGAGATGGGCCAGGCCTTATTAGGTCTACCACAAGCTTGAGGCCTATTAATTACTTAGGGAATTATTCTTGAGTACACCACCGTTCATTAAGAAGGTATGATTGTAAATCAAGTATTCTTGGTAGAGTCGGGATTTTACACTTGGAGGGCATAAATGAGCAGTCGAACTTAATTTTAATAAGAATTATCCCCCAAAAAAAGATTATATTTTAAAGAAAAATTTAAAATGAAAGGGACTATAAGTATAGAATCATAAGAATTATGCCTATTCTATCCTGTCCCTACCCTGTCCCTACACGTTTTATATATATATATATATATATGGGGGTTAGGTCGGAATTGGAGGCATTCGAAAGTGAGAGTGCTTTACAAGCATCAAGCATAGAGTAGTCATCAAGGTGGGTAACAGTAACACTTCCATTAATGAATTCAAACAAAAAGAGAATGACAATGTTGGCTTGATAAAGCCAAATGGAAATGGTAGACATCAAATACCTTTGTGTGTGTATAATGGATAAGGATCCAATAATTTCAAAATTGTAAATTTTAAAATTATGTGAATTTAAGTCATTTTCTGAATTTATTATCAATTATAATTGAATATATTTTCATTAGGCCTTGTGCTTTATATTTTAGACAACCTTTGAGTCAAAAGTTGTCTTTTGATTTTGTAAAGAAGAAGCGTCTCTTTAAAGGTTTTTTTTTTTTTTTTTTTGTTAAAAAAAATAATAATAAATAAAAATAAAAATTTGGGAGTAAATTTTTTTACTACATCACAGCGTAACATGCCACCCATTTTTAATAGGTAGCACTTTTCAAACAGTTACATTCACATAATTTTTAGAAATGTGAAGTTTATAAATCATATAATTAAAAGATCAAAATCACTCTTTCCAATTTCTAAAAAGACAATTCCATTTCCTGCACAATTATAATTAGCCCACTCCAATGTTAAAAGTGTAGTGGCTTTCATGCTGAATGTATGATATTCATGGGAGCGTTAGGGAGCCAAATAAATGAATTCAAAAAAAATTTCAAACTATTATGGCAGACCGTAAGTGGCAGACAAGGGAAAGAGAATTGCATTTTTTTTTAATTTAAAAATCATTACCACATCAATTTAAAAATTTTTTTGAGTTCATTTGTTTGACTTCCTAGCACTTTCTCGATATTCATACTCTCAGTTTTTTTTTTTTGGTGGTATTGCTTTTAACAGTCATTTTAATCCCCAACAATAATATGTCGGTTTCAAATCTTGTTTTTTCTTTTAGGAAAATAAAACTTCTAAATTTTTTTTATTTGTTTTATAATTCTGATTTTTTTTATTATTTTTTTTGGGTCAAGGTAAATTCCTGTTTCTTGTTGAATTTTTAAAAGGAGGAATTTATTAGATTGCTAAAAGAATATCCCTCTTTTTCTACTCAAGTAATTGACTAAATTAACAAGTAGACTATTATCGGACACAAGGAATGTATTAAAATACCAGAGAGAGATTTTTTATTTTTTATTTTTTGTTTCTTCCCAGTCATAAGGACAGTGAGATAAAAGAAATCTAACTAAAATCCCATTTTATCCTAGAATATGCTATGGTGAAAATCGTAGGAAAGTTTACAAGACAACAACTAGCTGGTCGGACTGACGTTAACTTGACCAAATAACATATTTTATAAGTCTCTAAATAAACTGAAGTCCAAGTATTAGATTTGATTGTAACTGACGTGAAAGAAACACGTGGAATATTATCACGTCAATTTGTAATGAATTATAATAAAAAATTATAATACTCTAATTGTTGGGTTATGTTTTGGCTCATTCGGTTTGCGTGTAAAGTTGGCGAAAATGAAGCATCTTAACATGTCCAGAAAACAAATTCTAGAAGGCAGGTTCGGACCCTCCGGACCCAATTTCCAGAGAATATCTATTGAAGGGCATGTCCAGACCGCCAGAAGCCGAGTCCGGACCCAAAAACCAGCAAGCCTATTTTGAAGGGCAGGTCCGGACCGCCAGAAGCTGGGTCCGGACCCCATTTCCAGAAAGCCTCGATCTTTATGAGATGTCCGGACACAAGTGTTGGAGGTCCGGACATCGCTAGGTTACGCATATGTAACCCTAGCCATGTCCAGACCCCAGATTAGCCCTGTCCGGACATGGCTGCTTTATTTTGTTTTATTTTCTATTTAAACACGATTTTGCTACATTTATATGTACGTATTTTGGTGAGCAAAATCAGAGAGTTTAGAGAGAGATATTGTTCTAGCTTATTTGAGAAGGGATTAAATACGTGAAGCCAATCGGAGTTCTAGTGAAAGGAAATTGTATAGAAGAATTGTGCCAGATGTTCTGGAAAGGGCTACTGCGGTAGAAGTCAAGTGGGTCGCTTGTCGTGTACAAGGAAGAGTAGATTGCAAAGGTTTTGTAATTCTTCTTGTATTCCCTATTCTTCTTATAGTGGATTGATTTCCTGGGTTTGGCTGCCCCGGAGAGGTTTTACATTTAGAGAGTTCTCTAAATGGTTTCCTCTTCGTAACCAAATATCTGTGTTCTTGATTTTCATTACATATCTGTATTTGGTTGATTATTGATTGTTAGGTCAGATCTTATGCCGCTTAATATTTGTGAATCACCTAGACATTTGAATAGGTGTCGTTTGGAGTCGTTTTAGAATTTTCAATTGGTATCAGAGCGGGTTCACTCTGTGAAGGATTTATTTCCTGAGTGTGATCCGAGACTCCATATCAAATGTCTCATACTGTTGCTCATAATTCTCTTCCCGTCTTTGACGGAACAAATTATACGCTTTGGAAAATTCGTATGAGAGCATATTTTAAATCCATTAATGTTTGGCATATTGTCGAATCTGGATGGACACGTCCAGAAAAAGTAATAGCTGAATGGACAACAGAGGAAAAGAATAATGCTACTGCGAATGACAAAGCTATAAATGCTATTTACATCTCTGTTTCAAATGAGGAATTTTCTAGAATTTCTAGATGTGAAAGAGCTAAGGAAGCCTGGGAAACTTTAGAAATCACACATGAAGGAACTAAGGTTGTTAGAACTTCAAAAATTCAAATGTTGGTTTCTCAGTTTGAGGAGATTAGAATGCAGGAAGATGAAACTTTTGATGAATTTTATTCAAAGCTTAGTGTCATTAGAAACTCTACCATTTATTTGGGAAAGAAAATTGATGATGCTAAAGTGGTGAAAAAAATCTTAAGATCTTTGCCTGAGAGGTTTATTCCCCAAATTGCTGCTATACAACAGAGCAAGGACTTAGATACTATGAGAGTAGAAGAACTTGTAGGTTCCCTTCAGACCTTTGAGCTAATTCTTCCTAAACACAAGAACACCAAAAATATTGCTCTTAAGGCAAAAAATGTTAAGGTTGACTCTTGTGGTTCATCTGATGAGGATTCCGGAAATGAGGAAGAAATTGCTATGTTTGCTAAGAAGTTTAGGAAATTCTTTAGAGCCAAGAAAGGAAATTTTAGAAATAGCAATTCACAATTTTCTGAGAAATCTAGAAATGAGAATGTTGAGAAAGGAAAGTCACCTAGAGGTATCAAGTGTCACGAATGTGGAGGACATGGGCACATTCGTGTTGACTGTGCTAACTTGAGAAAGTCAAATGGCAAGGCATTTAATGTGACTCAAAGTGATGAGTCAGACAAGGACGATGCTGAACAGGGAGTTAATTACTTAGCATTTGGAGTTAGTTATGAGAGTGAGCCTGAGAATAGTGAGTGTAATTCTCAAGACAAACAAGGTGTGTTCGATAATGATTCGGAAGAAGAAGATAATTTGCAAAATGCTTATAATAATCTATTTGTGGAATACACTAAACTGAAAAAGCTGAATAAGCAGCAATTGAAGAAACTCAATGAGGTTAATCTTGAAAATGATCAACTTTCTGTCACCTTAACTGATTCTCTTGCTACTCATAATACTTTGATGTCTGAAAATCAAATGCTAATTGCCAAAGTGAAATCCTTAGAGAATGAACTGAATGAATCAAATAATCATTTAACAAAATTCTCTAGTGAAAAGCTAAATCAAATGCTACATAATCAGAAACATTCGTTTGATAGAACTGGATTGGGTTTTGATAAATCTGCTATTTTATCTACTAATGTTGCTTCTTCTTCAAAGATGATTTTTGTGAAACCAGTGAACAAAGAAGATAGCTTGGCTGAAAAGAAGGTAATTTCTCCTCAAATTTTCAAAGGTGGAAAAGGTAATGGAACTCTAACTGATTCCTATATGTCTAGTTCTAAGTCGAGAAGTATGCACATGTTAAGGAACCAACCTTCTCAAAGGTTTATTCCTACGTGTCATAACTGTGGTAAGTTTGGACATATTCGTCCTACGTGTTTTCAGCTTAACAGTCATAGGTCTAAAAGAGAATATTTTCATTCTAGAAATAGTTATGAGAAATTATTCAACATGATGAGAAACGTAGTAACACGGTTAGATGTCTTGGATAAGAGTCACACAGTTGTCCCTGATGTGAAGAAAGTTTGGGTCAAGAAGATTAATACCATTCACCCATTGAGGGGGAGTGGTAATAGACTCACCTAGATTAGGTGGGCACATAGACCATGCCTAGAAATTGAGCATATTGATATTTGTCTATAGCTGTTCTAGGGCATTTTTGTTTTTTTTGAATTTTTGTTTGCTTTGTTTTTATTTTCTTTGATTATTTTTTTTATTCGTTTAGATTGTTTTAATTGTTGGATACTCAGTTTCTCATGTCTTGTGCTCAAATGAATATTTTACATATGAGTGGGGTCAATATTTCTGCAATTTACATCTATTGCTCCATATGTTTCTGATACACCTTGTTTTTCTGAAGACTGTTAAAGGAGTAAGAGTCAGTTTTTCTCATGTTCGAAATTGTGCACTTTTTGCCCCCATTAGGTTTAGATTTTTGTTATGTGTTTGGGAATTTGGAGCAAACATTTTGCTTGGAAGATAGGTAGTGTCAGTTCTATTCACTTGACCAAGTCGTTAGTTGAACCTAGCTCCTAAAAATTCCAACATTTTCCAAAAAAAAAAAAAAAAAAAGGGCATAAAATAAGCTCAAATGACTTAGTTTTGCTTCTGTTTGTCCCTAAAGAAAGAATCAGTGATCAAATCATTGCGGAAATAGATTATTACTAAAGGACATGGTAAAAGCGAATGCTTAGTCTCAGGGGGAGTGTATCGGATGAGAGAATCTAGGTCCTAACATTATAAGGTTTTACTGTGGCTTGAATTAGACTGTTTGTCTTTCATTTACAAAATGTCTGCCTAGATTTCCTTTCCACTGATGCAATCTTATTTAATGGGAGTTTTCACACACTACACATTCACATGAGATTTCTGATTATTGCCTACTTGACTGCATTCACAGAACAAGATTGTGTCATGCATATGGTACATTTAAGGTGTAAGTGTAGTTTGTTGATCACTCTGGATTGTTAAGATATTCATAAGGGCATGCATGATTTATTGGATATCTATACAAGTTGTATTTCCTTAAAAAAAAAAAAAAAAGGGTTTATTGTTTATTTTGTTTTTATATTGAGGGGGAGGATCAATTTTTTTTTGTGTGTTATTTTTTTCTTTTTCTTTCTCTGTGATTCCATCTTTTCAACTTAAAGGATCAAGACTCACTCACCCAAGAAGTGTAGCACAATCCATACGACTTCGGAGAAAGATGTGAAGTATATCAAGGATAGTTGCTGGCAAGAATAATCTTTGTTTAAGTAAATAAGTAGAATTGTCTGGTTCTACTTATTTAAGATTTCATGGGTTGTTGGTTTGGTTGTTTAAAAATCTAGAATTTCATTTTTGTGTATTTCCTTTTGTCCTTCCGAGACAAAAAGGGGGAGTTGATTTGATGCGTCATTTTCATGTACAAATTAATTTTTGTCCCCGAATGGCCAAAAGGGGGAGTTTGTTGGGTTATGTTTTGGCTCATTCGGTTTGCATGTAAAGTTGGTGAAAATGAAGCATCTTAACATGTCCAGAAAACAAATTCTAGAAGGCAGGTCCGGACCCTCCGGACCAAATTTCCAGAGAATATCTATTGAAGGGCATGTCCGGACTGCCAGAAGCCGAGTCCGGACCCAAAAACCAGCAAGCCTATTTTGAAGGGCAGGTCCAGACCGCCAGAAGCTGGGTCCGGACCTGATTTCCAGAAACTGCATTTTGATGAAGAGGTCTGGATCGCCAGAAGCTGGGTCCGAACCCCATTTCCAGAAAGCCTCGATCTTTATGAGATGTCCGGACACAAGTGTTGGAGGTCCGGACATCGCTAGGTTACGCATATGTAACCCTAGCCATGTCCAGACCCCAGATTAGCCCTGTCCGGACATGGCTGCTTTATTTTGTTTTATTTTCTATTTAAACACGATTTTGCTACATTTATATGTACGTATTTTGGTGAGCAAAATCAGAGAGTTTAGAGAGAGATATTGTTCTAGCTTATTTGAGAAGGGATTAAATACGTGAAGCCAATCGGAGTTCTAGTGAAAGGAAATTGTATAGAAGAATTGTGCCAGATGTTCTGGAAAGGGCTACTGCGGTAGAAGTCAAGTGGGTCACTTGTCGTGTACAAGGAAGAGTAAATTGCAAAGGTTTTGTAATTCTTCTTGTATTCCTTATTCTTCTTATAGTGGATTGATTTCCTGGGTTTGGTTGCCCCGGAGAGGTTTTACATTTAGAGAGTTTTCTAAATGGTTTCCTCTTCGTAACCAAATATCTGTGTCCTTGTTTTTCATTACATATCTGAATTTGGTTGATTATTAATTATTAGGTCAGATCTTATTCCGCTTAATATTTGTGAATCACCTAGACATTTGAATAGGTGTCGTTTGGAGTCGTTTTAGAATTTTCACTAAACATTTTCATTATTCTTAACCTCACCTGTTAAAGGTTTGGATAAGCGCTAATAAAGAAAGTTGGATTAATCCAATTGGGTGTCTATTATTTTAGAGTAAAAGTTTGATCAACCACATTGTCGCCATGCATTTTCGTGAAAATTTTAAAATATTTTTTTAGATAATACAAGTTAATATAGTGTCTTATTATTTGTGGTGGTGATTCAGTGGTATTAAGGAAATTCTCAAATAATTGGGCACGCACTAAGGCGTGAGTTCGAAATTCGTAATAGGAATTCTCACACTAGCTTGATTAGTATTAACCATGTGGCCAGTGAGTTCTACTGATGTCCTAAAAGGATTGAATCAAGTTCTGGCTCAACTAAATTTAAGAAAGCGTCTATAGTTTTCTATCGTCTGTGCCGCTCTCATCATTAGTTCTCGGTGAATAAGTGTTACTATGTTACGGTTAACTATAATTACTATTATTGGTCATCTCATTTTACCATTTTTTCTTAAAAAATAAAAGCTCATAGCGTCTTACCCACAATTTTTTATTTTTTTATTATTATTTTTTATTTTTTATTTTATTTTGGTCTAATATTTACAACTATATATTGAGGCTCCAATGGCCCCGAATTTCGACACTATTTGTTGATTTTTCATCGTTCATGCCAAGCTAGGACGTAATATATATATATATAAAAAGGAGTTGCCAAGTGGGTTTAACTTTAATTTGACAAGTAACAGAAGATGTTGGAAAAATCCGTGCCATGCTTGGTCGTCTATTAGAAATAATGTTACTTTTGGCAAAAGTTCCATCTGATTTGATATGTTCTAGGTGCTTTGTGGAGATTGATGGAGAAGTCCATCAGAATTTTTAGTCATTGTTTAAATTCAGCTGTTAATCTATAATCCGTTTGTAAAAAAATTTCATTTTTCTGTTCTTTTATTTTCTCTTCTAACAATTGAAAGATTTGTAAAATTTTCTGAATGTAAAGAAATCAGTAAGAATAGGGAGGTGAGTCCATGATCGGAATATTTTAATCTCCATTTGTTAATATGTTTTAAGGAGTTATTTTTTTTTCTATAAAAAAAATAAAATAAAATAAAATAAAAAGTGTTTAGTAAGTATGTTATTTTTGAATCGTTTGTTAATGTTTTTTGTTTTAAATAAAATAAAATGAATAAGAAATTTTTTTTTTTGACATGTCCGAAGGGAGTGGAAATAAGGGAGAATGATTCAAACTAGTGACATCTGCTTCATGAGGCATGTCACTAGTTCAAATGAATAGGGTCTAACCCGACGGATCGGGTTGACAAGTAAGGCCAAATTGGCATGAGCCTTTTGGTCCAGTTGGACTTGGCAACTATGTTGGACCGATGGACTGAAAGGCCTCTAGACCGGGGTGAATACAGTGCGCTGATATGGCCTAAAACTAGACCGGTTGAATAGATCGGTCTGACCTGAAGTGGCTACCAAAAAGCTCTAAAACCGGGGTAAACCAGATTGAACCCGCTGAATGAGCCAGGTTGAAAATGACATGAATCGAGACGAAAATCGCCATAACCTAGTTGTAATGCTCCTAAACCAGAATGAACCGACCAAGAATACTCTGGAATAGAAATGAACCAGCGAAGCATGCACCTGAACCGAGCAAGAATACTCTGTAACTAAGATGAACTAACACAGAAATTTGAAATCGTGTTGAACCGGTAGAGAAAGCTTCAAAGCTAGGTTGAAATGATTGAGAATCTGATACAAAAAGGCTGAATTCGCTTGACAATGAACCGGGTCGAGACTATGCTAGTTCACCTACTCAACTGAGTTGAATCGAGACTAGTGGGCCGAGATGGATAGACCTAAACCTGAATAGTCCCAAACCCAGTGGACCGGGTCGAAACCATTAAACCGAATTGGTTAGTTTTGGAACTAGGTTGAACCTGTTGATTTGGGTTAAGGATTGGTCTGGTCTGGCCTAAACCCGTTGAAACCATGTAGAAGGATGGATGAGTTGGACATAACCCAGTGGGCTAGGTTACCTATTGAGTCAGCCCTATCTGTGGAAGATGCATGAAATTTGAGGTGCATGGTTTGACATGAGTGTTCTTTTGACGCGCCAAAGCGGCTGTCGGCGCATGACACTCGTTGTTGCATGTGCATAAATTAGAGTAGGCACATAGAAGCTTGGGCGATGGCGTTCTTCACAAATCTAGAATGATTTGGCAAATTTGTCTGATGGCACGACAATAGAGGCAATTGACCGTACATGGAGGCGCATGGCTGCATGAAAAGTTTGGGCGAAGCGTGTGGTGATTGTTGACGATGTATCTTTCCCAGATCGATTAATATATACCTTGTAAGGTTGATTTTGAGATTATTTTTTTCAAAATGAGATACAGTGAAAGCGAGGAATAGATTGACAGGAGTGGCAACACGTGAAAGTCTGAGTGGATTGAAGATTTTTTCCATGGACCATGAGTATAAATATTTAATATTTCATTAATTAAACTCTCTCTCTCATTTGAGCTCTCTCTGAACTTTGCTCCCTTCTAAGACTTAGTCTTCTCTTTAATTCTTCTTCCACTCTTCACCATCTCCCCTCCTCTACTATGGATATGGAAGCCCTCATTGCCCAAACAGAAGCCCTCTCCTAAGAGGACCCTTCCTCGCAAATTGAAACTTTAACCCCAGCCCAAGTTATGGAAGAAAGTCTCCCTCTGGTGGGACAACTTATATCTCAAAAAACTCAGAATAACCAATCTGTCAATGCAGCTTTCATCAAGGCATGGGATTTTGCCATTTCCTTTTCCTTTGCTGTGCTTGGTCCTAACAGATTCCTGTTTAAGTTCTCCAATCAGGAACACATAGAAAAAAATTTCGAACAAACAACCTAGAATGTCAATGGCTATCTTTTAGTTCTTCAAAGTTGGTCTCCCACGGCAACAATGAGTGAGCTGAGTTTCAACAAATCCCCTTTTTGGATTCAAATACATGGGCTTCCTCTACTTAACATGAGTTAGAAGAATGCCATTGCAATTGGAAAAGGTCTTGGTACTCTCATCAAGGTGGATGAAGCTAGTGGTGGAAAAAAGATTTTTAAAAGCTATCTCGGGTTATTAGTAGAGATAGACATCAGTCAACCTGTCAAAGCTGATTTCTCCTTACATAGAGAAGAAGATGAGCCCTTATGAATTTATCTAAAGTATGAAAGATTAGATATCTACTGTGCCTCATGTGGGAGGATTGGCCATAAACTCCATAGCTGCCAAGCTCCTTCTATGGAGCAATTCCCTGAAAGGTACACTATCTCCCTCAAAGTTAACATCTTCTCCAACCTTCCACCTAAACCATTGAGTGCATGGGGAATCTCTGAAGGTGAAACCTCCCTAACTCAACCTTCCCAAGCTCTCAACCTTTGCAGTGAGTCAACTCAGCCACGTGGAACTAAACTCATTTCCCAAGCTATTGTCAGTCCTTACGCAACCCCAACCCTCCTCAATCCCCTAAAAAATCTTACCATACATCCCTCAAACCCTAAAACCCTGTCACAAGCACCAGTCGTTCCCCCATCACCCAACCCATCCTCATTAAATGCAACCCAATTTTCTCACCTACTGCCGCAAGAAGTGACAATCCTACTAAAATATCTCCCTTAAATGCTCCCTCCAACTCTAACAAGCCTTCCACTCAACTCTGTTTAAACCAAATACCTTCCAACGTAACCCCTCCATGCAACATCTTGTTGCAATCCAACCAAGTCCAATCTAGGCCCATTTCCACAGACCCAACTTAAGCCCAAACCCCACAAATACCTAAACAGGCAAAAAAGCATAATCTCCTCCCAAGCTATAACTTCCCTAATGAACATAACTACCCTGCTTCTCTCTCCTGCCAGAAGAGTTCTTCAAAAATACACCAAACATGCCAGAACCTTCCCCTACCCCCCTCGCAACACTAAACCAGAAAAGCCAAACCAACTTGATAATGATCCCCCTCCATCTCAAAAAACAGATCTCCAAAGGAAAAGGACTTGTCTCCCTACCATTCTTGCTCCCTTAAAAATAGGCCCTGGAACTTCTCAACAACCAGAAGATTTGGAAACTCCTTGTCCTATGGACTTCACTCCAGGAACCTTCTCAAAGCCAATGGCTCGCTCTATTTATAAAGCAACTCGAAAAAGGAAAAATGTGACTCCAATATCACCACCTTCAGTTGATGCACGCAATGTCAACACAAATGTTTCAGGGGACCTCTTTATGTCCCCCAAAGGTTCATGAAAATTCTCTCATGGAATTGCGGGGGTCTCTCTCAACCTTCTGCAGTTCGTAGCTTAAGGGTTTTGATACGTGACAATAGACCTAAAGTTCTCTTTCTTTCTGAATCTAAATCTTCCCCCTCAAAAGTCTCCTCCATTCTGTATCATCTTGATTTCTTCTCAATGACTCATGTTGCCCCTGCTGGTTCAAGTGGTAGCCTAGTTCTTGCCTGGTTAACAGGTATTGACTTAGAATGTTTTGCTTCAAATAAACACAACATCTCTGCATGGTGTTTTTCAGATGCTCCCTTGCTCTCCTTGGATCATTTCCTGTATTTATGGTCCTTCCTAGAGGGACAAGTTTAAGTTCTAGGACTCTTTCACTTCTGTTGGTGAATATTTGTTAGTCCTTGGCCATGTATAGATAACTTTTATTTTGTTCTTGATCAATCTAAAAAACTCGGTGGTAGGCCAGTTGCTAGTTCTTCAAATTGTCCTTTCAGAAAGTTTATTGATCAACTTGGTCTGGTAGATTTGGGGTTTGCTAGAAACCCTTTCACTTGGTGCAATAAAAGACAAGGTCCAGCTACCATTAAAGAAAGATTGGACAGAGGTTTAGCCTCCCTTAGCTGGGTTCATCTCCATCTTGAATTCTCCATTCTCCACATCCATGCTTTTAATTCTAACCATAACCCCATCACCCTCAATACGACCAACCCATCTACCTTCCTTCTTAAGCCCTTTAGATTTGAGGAATTTTGGACAAAGACCCCACTTGTGGTATGGTTATCAAAGATGCTTGGTCCCCTCCAGTTTCTGGTAGCCCCGCTCATTGTTTGGTTAAGAAGTTAAAAAAGACCAAGACTGCTCTGAAAATTTGGGATTCTCTCCATTTTGGTCACATCCAAACCACAATCAAATCTACTATGGTCCAAATTGACAAGATTCAACAATCTCCCCCTTGTCCCTCTTCTCAGGAAGCCAAGCTAAAAATTGATCTGGATGATCTGCTGCTCAAGGAGGATATTCTTTGGAAGTCCAAGTCAAGGTAAACTTGGTTAACCTGCAAGGATCTCAATACCAAACACTTCCATACCTCTACTTGATTAAAAGAAGATCGAATGTTGTTGACTTTTTGAAGATTGGTCAGGGGAATTGGATTTTTGATAGGGCATCCATTGGAGGTAATTTTGTCTCACACTTCTCCAATCTATTCTCATCCTCCTTTCCCCCTATTGAGGATGAAATTATGGATTTATTTTCCCCTTCCATCTCTGAAGAGGAAAATCTGCATCTCTGCTATATCCCCATTGAAGAAGAAGTGATCAAAGCTCTCTTTAGCCTAAGCTCTACCAAACCCCTTGGCCCAGACGGTTTCACTGCCTTTTTTTACAAGAAGTATTGGTTAATTGTGAGGAAGATGTGCTGGCTTGTATCTGGAATTTTTTTTCAGAATGAACATCTTTTGAAGGAGCAGAATCACACTTCATCTCTCTTGTCCCTAAGCAAAGTGGTTCTCACATAGTGCATCAATTTAGGCCCATTCGTTTGTGCAACATTGTATACAAGATCATTACAAAAATTCTTGCCAATAGACTGAAAATTTTGCTCCCTACAATTATCTCCCCTATTCAATCAGCCTTTGTGCCTAATAGGAGCATTCATGACAATAGCATCCTTGCACATGAGCTGCTCCACACTTTCAAGACAAAAAAAAGGCAAAAGTAGTCTTATGTTTCTCAAGATGGATATGGAAAAAGCCTTTGATAAAATGGAATGAGAATTCATTTAGGCTATCATGAGCAAATTGAGGTTTCAAGCTACTTGGATTAACTGGATCAGGACTTGCATCACCTCCTCCTCTTTCTCCATCCTCATTAATGGTAGCCCCTATGAAAATTTCTCTCCTGAGAGAGGTCTAAGGCAGGGAGATCCCTTATCTCCCTTTCTCTTCATCCTTGGTTCTGGGGTTTTCTCCAGATTAATATTTAAAGAATAAATGGTATGTAATCTTAAAGTTCTACATATTTCAAAAAACTCTCAAGCCCTTCATCATCTCCTTTTTGCTGATGATCTCCTCATCTTTGGTAAAGTCTCTTACTTGGAAGCTTGCAGCATCAAAAAATGTTTGGATAGATATTGCCTCTGGTCAGGCCAATCCATCAAAGAAACCAAATCCTCCATTAGGTTCAGCAAAAACACCAACCACGCTACCTCTTCTACCATTCTGGATATCCTCCCATACACTTCTAATCCTATAGATTCCATTTATCTTGGCCTTCCCATTCTGCTTGGTAACTCAAAAAAAGCTGTTTTTCAAAGCATTTTTGATATTGTCCTAAAAAAGATTGATGGTTGGCATGCTAAAACTCTCTCCCAAGTTGGAAGATTGGTTCTCATTAAATCAGTGGCAGCTGCTATCCCCTCCTATGCTATGAGTTCTTTCATGCTCCCCTCATCTATTTGCCACTCCTTGGATAGAATTTTCAAAATTTATGGTGGGGGTTCCCTTCGAATAAGACCAGAAACCTCTCCCTCAAATCTTGGGACTCCCTTTGCCTCCCAAAGGATCAAGGTGGGCTGGGGTTCAGAAAAATGAGTGAGGTTAACTTGGCCCTCATTTCAAAGCTTGGATGGAAGCTACACACCAATTTTGACTCAGCATAGGTGTCTCATCTTCGAGGTAAGTATCTCTCCACTAGTTCTTTTCTCTCTCTCCCTTCCCCATTCTTCTCCTTCTTAGCTCTGGAAAGGCATCCTCAAATCCCAATTCATCATCTCTCAAGGTGTCTACCATAAAGTCCACTTAAATTGTTCCTTCCCTGTTTAGAACTCCCCTTGGATTCCTACCCTTCCAGATTTCACTCCACTCCCCTCCTCTCTCAATATCATTCACATCCCAAACCTCAAGGTCTCTGACCTCTTCTTCTCCAACTATTCTTGGAATATTCGCATTTTAATTTCTCTGTTTGATCCCCTATTGTTAAGGAAATTCAGAAAATCAAAAGTCATCCCCATTCCCAATCAGATTTCATCTGGACCCCCTCTTCAAATGGTCTCTTCTCCTCGAGTTCTACTTACAAGTTAATCAGCAGCCCCAGAACTAGTTTAGCCTCTTCTCCACTTGACTTTAAAACCTAGAAGCAATTGTGGAAGCTTAATCTTAATGCTAGACTCAAACTCTTTCTTTGGAAAATTGCTTGGGATATAGTCCCCTCTAGAGCTAGGTTGAATCGTGTCTTTCCTATCTTCCCCTTTGACTCCCTTTGTCCTCTCTGCCTTTATGAGGTAGACTCTCTTCCTCATCTCTTTTTTAACTGCATTTTTGCTAAGATAGCTTGGAGATCCTCATTTTGGCCTCTTGACTTTAGATTGGTCTTCTCTGAGCCTCTTAAGCTAGGTCAAAGGCATTATAAACCCTCACTCCTCCTTTAGTATTCCTCTAGTTGATACTCATTTGTTTCAAGTTTTTGCTGCTGTGCTCTGTGACCTTCTTTGGTTTTCCAAGAACAAAGCTTTTCATGAAGGGGTTGTTCCAGATGTCTTAACTCTTGCCAATACTATCAAGAAAACATCTCTGGAACATGCTGCTACTTGGAAGTCTCTGTCTCCAAATACTGAAGTTTGGTCTCCTCCTGCAGTAGGTTCTTTCAAAATCAATTTCGACACTGCCATTAGGGACAACTTCTTAGCTCAAGCTGCAGTGTGCAAGGACTCCAATGGCCACATTATCAAAGTCATATCTCAAATTAGTCCTCCATGTGGTCCTAACTTTGGTGAAGCTCTTGCTGCTCTCCTTGCAGCCTCCCTAGCAGTATCTCTAAAGCTCAAGAACTTTTCTATTGAGGGAGACTCCTTATCAGTTATCTCAGCTTTGCAGCATCCCTCCTTCTTCCAAGATTAGCAAATTGAGAATGTAATTTCTGATTTTTTTCTTCTACTTCCAACTTCCAACTTCTCCCACTTGGGAAGTTAGGAAAGTAAACAGAAGTGCAAACTTTTGCGCCCATCATGTGGCATATTGAGCCGCGGATAAGAGTTTTCTCGAGCTCTATTTCCACTTTCTTCCCCCCTCCCCAATCCCAATTTGTAGTGGAAAAGATCCACCTAGCCTCCCTCTCTCTTGTAAGCTTGCTTCCTGGTTTATGCAAAGTTTGTTATATATATATATATATATATATAATGTTTCATTAATTTTTATATGCTTGGAATTTCTCATATATTAACTACATCATCCATACCATATTATGACATGTTACCAAAACAGTTCACTGAAATACCGTATCTTTTGTCCACTTGTCATTTTACTAATTTTTCTTCTTCTCCGAACAGAAAAGATGTGTATATATATATAATGTTTCATTAATTTTTATATGCTTGGAATTTCTCATATATTAACTACATCATCTATACCATATTATGACATGTTACCAAAACAGTTCACTGAAATACCGGATCTTTTGTTCACTTGTCATTTTACTAATTTTTCTTCTTCTCCGAACAGAAAAGACTCTTACTTAGCCAACCAGGTCTTTCTTCTTCTTTTTTGGGGTTCCTCTCTTTTAGTCACGAGGATAGAGCAATTTCATTCCCCTGATTCTCTCTAGATAAAGATAATGAATCAATCAAATACTAGGTCAGCAATAAAGGGCGGGGGGTGGTGGGGGGACTGCAGAATCGAAGCAACTGCTGGGTCAGTGTTCACAGTGGCCCATACAATTCTTCCCAGCCAAGGAAATTTTCACTTTTGCCTTCTTTTTTTCTTTTTTTTTTTTTTTTGTTTGGGGGAGGGGGCCCAAATAGCAATAATATGGATTCAGATCCCATGCAAAATCCTATTGAATGAGGTGCAATAAAGTTTTTCTTGACCACTTTTTTAGCAATATATAATAGAAAAAAAAAAGAAAAAAAAAAAGAAAAAAAAAAAGTGAGTTGGACCACCCAACTCACCTTTTTTATTTTAATTGACACGATAAAATCTATTACATCTTACAAATTTAAATTTTAAATAATGTATGTTGGTTTTGAATCAGGTCGAAACATACAGATAAAATTTTATTGACTAATTATAATTTAATACATTTAATTAAACGAATTAAATCTTTTAACTTTATTTTATTAATTTTGTGTTCAATTTATATCAAATTCTCTGCCATATCTGTCCTTATAAATCTTCAAATTCAGCCAAAAGGTAATCCTAGTTGGTTATAGTGTTACATGATCACAATAAGGCTGTGTTTGGCAATCGTCATAGATAATTACTATTCATACATTATACATGTAAATTCTCAATATTTTTTTATATTAAACATTATTATTTTTTTTCACATCAATCAATTTTTGTTACTGTAATAAGCCATTAAACAGTAATAAGCTAATGCCAAACGAACCTAAATGATGCACATCACAGTTTGAAAATAGGTCACTCCATGGGATGGACCCAAGTGGATAAAACAAAACTCGAAAAATCCACGTAGTTAATCAATTGAACCAAAATCAACGAACGACAGTTAATTCGACAACGCGTAATTTAGGAGGAACGGTTAGTTCAGCTCAATGATTAGATAGGGTTTGACAATATATACACTAGTAGATAGTGTAAGACACAATCAAGTTTAATTTGTATTATATTCCACACATCTTTTATTGATTTGAAATAAATTTAATGAGTGTAATAATTACTAACTGTTCTATTGAGATATATTTAATTAAAATGAATATATATAACTTTGATAATTAAAATTCAATAAAAATTTATTATAAATCTATTTTTTATTTTAAAAATTACTTAAAAGTGTAAAAATGAGCATAATCGAAAAAGTAAAAATGTGTATAACATTACTCTTAACAATTTATATTGTTGGGCTTACGGGACGATAAGCTTAAGTAACCAAAATGCAAACCGCTAACCCGAGTTCACTATATATAGTTTACACACCGAATTTGATCCCACACCACTTGGCCACCTTTGCGCCATCTGGTTCATCTTCATAACTTCCTTGTGAGTTTCGAGTCTTGGGTATATATAGGGCAGGATGAGGAGTAAAAGAAACGTGGGATAAACCACACCACTTCAAAACTATTATCGTGAAGAAAAATGTTAGGCTCATAAATAAATTTTATAACATGATGCAGTATAATATGATTATGTTTTTTTAAAAAAATTTGTACTAACACACACACATATATATATATATATATATATATATGATAAGTAGAAATAGAATTTAACAAAATTAAAAAAAAAAATATATCATCAATAATCTAGAATTTTTTCTTAAAAAAAATAAAATAAAATTGAGCCTTCTAAGCCGGCCACCATGGGAAAGGAGCTTGTGGTTGTGGGGGCCATTAAGGGTTGATAAAGCGATCAAGACGCAGGAGCAATCTGGATCGTGCGAAAGCGTCGTAGGGAATCGTCAATCGCGTGACCCCAGGACCCGGTCAAAGGGGCCCCCTCTTACTACTTCACTATTCCCTTTCTTTGTTTTTTTTTTTTTTTTTTTTTTTTTTTTTAACTCTGCAATGGACCGGACTGTCTGATCTGGCTCGAAACAAACGCGTCCCACGGGAAAAAAAAAATCTATCAACTTTTCTGGCTTGCTGACTCGGCTCCTCCTCCTCAATTATTTTGAAGCAAGTACGACGAATATATGGGTTTATGGCTACAAATAGAGCCGTACATAATCATCAGACCAGCAAATATAAAAAGATTCGGGAAAATTTTCAATTAAGACCTTGAAGACTTTATAATTTTAAAAACTCTTAATTTTTTCGATAACCTTTCAATTTGATACAATGTATCATTACATTTAAAACATTAAAAGTGATAAAATAACTTTTATACCCTTAAATGTTTTTTTAAATAAGATTTCAAATTTAGCCTTAATTTCAATTTAATTTTATTTAATTTTTTTTAATTTTTTTTATATTTTTTAATGGCAATCGAATGATAATTTGATCTTTTTAGTAATTTTCTTTAAGTTAATAGCTAAATCTAATGGAGAGATCAATTGAATCAAATTGAAAGTTTAGAAGGTTAAATTTAAAGTTTTTTAAATTTATAAGAGTCTTCTAAAAAAGCATGATAGTTTAAGAGTATAAAATAAAGTTTTTCCCAAGACTTTAGTAGGAATAGTGATTCAATAATTTTATTATAAAGAATTTGTAGTAAATGTTTTTTAACCATGCTAGGGAGTGCTCTATGTGAGATGGAAGGAAATCGATTTCATTTCATTTGAAATGGAAAAGAACCCGTTGGTTAAAAAGCCAGGCAAAATTGTAATTTTATTTTTTTTAAGATAATTTTGCCCTTCACTTTTAACCAATCTTTCAATATCATTTAAAATTAAGAAAATCCTTCTCCACGTGAGAGAATAGGAAATAGAGAGGAGTCATTTAGGCAAAATGATATAAAAATGGAAAAAATTCTTCTCCATGTGAGAGAATAGGAAATAGAGAGGAGTCATTTAGGCAAAACGGTGTTAAAATAGAGAAAATCATTCACCATGTGAGAGAATAGGAAATGAAGATGAGCCATTTAGGCAAAAAAGTGTAAAAATGGAGACAAAAGTATTCTTAGTCTCACCATTTTGCCTAAACGAGGAACCGTTTCCGAGAGAATAATGGTATAAGTATGATTCTTAGGACTTTTTTGGGCAGGTGTTTTGATATTTCGAACCCTTACTTGTTTGGGCCATTCAAATGCCTACTGCAGTGGGTAGTGTTTGTCCTAATTCTTACAATGAATTAAGACAGTTTTTAATTTATTGCACTGGATCTCGATCGATTTTTAAGATTATTCTTCGTGCTCTCACTTAAAGCGTCTAAGAAAATGTTTAGCTAGAATTTAGTTAAATAATATTTTTTATTTTAGCTATTTATTTTTTAAAAATACTTACATCATATTCAGGATTTTAGTTATTCGCTTTTACATTTCATTTAAAATATTTTTTTTTTCATTTTTTTTCACTATTACTAAAGAGAAGAAAGAATTAAATTAATTTTTTTAATGAATTAAATTTATTTATTGTTGAGCAATAGTGCTCAACACTCTCCAAATCTTTAGCCAAATTATACTTGCAAAAGTGTTTTTTTTTTTTGTTTTTTAGATATAGAAAATATTACAACATTTTTTAGATAAAGGGGAAATATAAAATCTGAATAAAAAAGAAAAAGTTGGGAAGAAGAACGAGCCAAGTCAGCGTCCAGGAAAAGAGGGAAGAAACGGTCTCGTCTCTGAGAAGCCATCGCCATAAATTTCGCTCACATATATATATTAAGATTCCAAACCCAACTCTTTTATCCTCTCACACCTCTCCTTTTCCGGCTTCATCGATCTTCTTCTCCAATCTTGCTCTGTTTTCGGCAAAAACACAACAAAATTCTCTCTCTCTCTCTCTCTATCAAATTCTTCAAACCTAACAATGCGTGCGACGGACAACCAGGGTTCGTTCCTGAACCGAATCAGTATCCGCCGGAACCAGGTGGTGTCCATGGACGGAAACCATGAGCAGGAGCTCGAGGACCTCGACCTCTTCCAGAAGCATGTCGCTGACCGCTTCTCCGATCTTCTGTCGTCCACCTCCGACGACGATTCCGTCCTCTCCATCGCCTGGCTCCGCAAGCTCCTCGACGCGTTTCTCTGCTGCGAGGCCGAATTCAAGGCTGTTCTGCTGATGGGTCGCGATCCTTCCCAGATTTCGAAGCCCCCACTGGACCGTCTCGTCCCTGAGTTCCTCGACCGCGTCGTGAAGGCGCTGGACGTCTGCAATGCTGCCGCGCACGGGGTCGAGTCGGTCAGACACTACCAGAAGCTGGCGGAGATCGTCGTCGCGGCGTTCGAACAGAAGCCGATCGGAGATGGGCAGGTACGGCGAGCCAAAAAGGCCTTGAATTCTCTGATGTTGACGCTCGAGGACAAAGAGGGGAGCACCCACAAGTCCGCCGAGCGAACCTGGTCGTTCGGTCGGCGAGGCGCGCCTTCGAACAAAGACCGATCCACCGCCGGGAATTTCCGGTCCTTGTCGTGGACCATGTCGAAGGGGTGGTCGGCGGCGAAGCAAATTCAGGCCATGTCGGCCAATCTGGTGGCGCCGCGTGGCGGGGAATCGTCGGGTCTGGCTTTGCCGGTGTACATAATGAGCACAATCATGGTTTTTGTGATGTGGGCTTTGGTCGCGGCGATACCGTGTCAGGAGAGAAACGGCTTGCTGACTCATTTCCCGGTGCCGAGACAACTGGGTTGGGCTCAGTCCATGATCGTTCTGCAAGACAGGATTGCTGAGGAGTGGAAGAAGAAGAAGGAGAAGAACAAGTTGGCTGGTTTGCTGGAGGAGACGCAGAGGTTGGAGAGATTGGGGCTGTCTCTGATTGAGTTTTCCGACTCGTTTCAGTTCCCCGGCGAGGCGGAGCGCTTGGAGGAGGTGGCGGCTCAGGTGAGTGAATTGTCCGAGATTTGCAAGAAGATGGAAGAGGGATTAGTGCCTCTGCAGCAACAGATCAGAGAGGTTTTTCATAGGGTTGTGAGGAGCAGGACAGAAATTCTCGATGTGCTGGACCAAGGTGGGAAAATGTCTGCACCCACCATGTAAATTTTGGAGCTTTTTTGAGGTAATTTTGTCGATCCAGGTTCAGATTGTTCTTCATGGGTGTTTATTGTTTATGGTCTTCACTGTTAGCCTATGAAGAGGATGAAATGGAGAGATTGTTAAGATTTAATATTATTGTATTTAACGGTGAGATTGTTAAGATTTAATATTATTGTATTTAACGGTGTAAATAATTAATGGATGATGCAATAATATATGTATATTTATACCGATAAATACAATATCATTAAATCTTAACCAAGAACATAGGAGGAATTGTAGTTGCAATGTGGATCAGTACAGCACTGCTCAAAGGTTGTTTTTGAAAGAGTATGGCTTCAGCCACTAATGTTTATTATGTTTTTGTGGTGAAGAATGCATTGCTTAATGCGATATGTACTCTTTTTGTAGTTTTTCTCTTAATTGGTAATTTTTTTTTTTTTTTTTGGGTTGACGATGTACATACCCAATCAAGGTTGTAGTGCAGAAATGATAAGTTTTTTTTTATTTCTTTTGTTGAGAATGGTGGGCTTACTTGCATGTTAAATGGAAGAGAATTTGTTAATTTAGGTATTAATTAAACATCAAATCTTGTTACAAAGCAAAGTCTATGCTATAAAATAAGCATATATATATATAGCATTCATGCTTTAGGCTAAATGTTGAAAGAGCTCAAAATTTACTTCCATCACCCTTTACAATTTCCTGAACTTTTGTTTGAGTGCTTCACTCACCAAAAAAAAAAATCTTACTAATCTCTCTTCTTTATTTTTATTTTATTTTCATTTATCTTCGGCTCTCTTTTCTCTTTCTTCTTCTCGCATTTGACGGAGTTGCAAGAACACATAGCCAACCGGTGCGGTTTCAACCTGTTGTTGGTGGCGCAGTCACACTTGGCAGTTGACAGCCTCAGGATGCATCGTGTTGTTATGCGTGGCTACCGACCCTTGGAAGGTGTTTTGATGGGGGGAGCTGATGGGCTTGGCTGGGCTTCAATGGGTGTTGTCGGCGTCCTAGGCTGTGTCGCTCCGCGTCGTCCACGACTTTGGTGACGTTGGTGAGGGTGCGACACGACTTCGCTCATTAGCAGCACTCGCAGCAGCTGTGTGTTTGGCTAGACTCTGAAAAATCTCTTCCTGGGAAATAAATATGTTGAGGTTGTTGTGAATGCTAAGAGACAATGAGAATGCAGTTTTGAGGGTCTGTCATATAATTCCGCACTCGACACAGTCGTAAACAAGAGCGTCCATATGATTAAAATTATACTCAAACTATATGGATTTCCATCAATTGTAGAGTCGAACTGCAAAGAGTTCATGTCAATAATGTTTGGACGCATTGGAAGATTAAAGCGCGTGGATCGTTATGCCAGATTCATGATTGTCATTATGATAATACAACTTTTAACTCGAGAGTTGTGACCCTTTATACTCTAATTATTCCTTATTTTTTTCTCTGTTGCTCTCCACGTTTTGGAACAAGACAAACTTTTCATTTAAATTAAATTAAAAATTGTTAATTAATAAATTGCTATTCGATTGTTATATACCCATGTAAAACTAAAAAGTAGTCATTAAATTTTTTTTTATTATCAACTTTCTTTTTTTAAAAAAAATAATAATAATAAATAAAAATAAAAGAAAGACTTTGTCCTGTTAGTGAGCCAATGTGTTCAATCTGTTACTGAAAAGAAAGATACCTCTTTCGGTTGGATGCCTTATCCGGAATAGAAAAGTGAAAAGGAATGGCAGTATGACCGGTAGGTGACCATAGCCTTGTTGCGTTGTTTGTACAACCTTACCTCAAAGCTTAGAGAAAACAAAAGAAACCACAAAAAAGTAAACTGGCCTGCGACTCAAAAGCCTTGCTACTACGTAAGGGTCATGATTAGAATTAAAAAGTGGTCTTATTTGTTATATTCCACTTTCTTTTCTTTTCTTTTTTTTTTTTTTTATTTGGAAAATTAACCACCTAAATAGCCTAAAATTAGTCGATAAGAGTACACTTAAATGACAGTTATTTATGTTATTCAATAAATGTTTTTGGGTATGATGAATTTCTTCTGATCTAACATATTAAATTGACATATATTCTTATAGTTAGTGTAGAAATATATGAAGGAAATAATAAAAGAGAAGAAAGAGAAAGAGTAGAAGCGGAGAGACATTGATAGCTACGTCAGGACTGTATGAATAATTCTAGAAGTTTTTATATGTCACTATTGTGTCCTTCTAAAAATGAGATGACTTTGAAAATCATCATTTGATAAAGATCTAATAATGATCAATTACAAGTTCAATTGTGATTTTAAGAGCCACATCATTTTTAAAAAGACACAAGAGTGACTTTTAGCATTGTTCAGATTATATTGAAGTATATAAAATAGTATTACAAATGTCTCTATTATAGAGAGACAATGAGTAGTGAGCAAGTAAACCCGAAAGAAATCATATATTAAGGTAGGGAATAAACCTACGTGGAAATGGAATAATATAAAATATTGAGAACATTCTAACATCCCCTTTCAAATTGAAGGTGTAGGCTTGAGTTTTTGAAAATAAATGATTTTTTTTATTATTATTATTTTTATGGAGAAGTTGCCGAAGTTGGCAGAAGGCTGCCGGAAAGTGGTTGGAAAAGATGCTAGAAATTTATCGGAGATGCTACCGTGGTGGCCGGAAGAGTTTTGAAATGGCGCGGAAAGAGTGTCGTCGAATTGACACTTGAAGTGATTGTTGGAGTCGGTGGCCTAAGAAGCAATGGTGATAGCCATTGACTGAATTGGTTCGGCAAACAATGGTTGCCAAAAAATGGGTTGAATCGGGTTGAACCCCATTAAAATGACCTAAACTGGGGTAAAAAATGACTTGGACCCAATTAAACCATGCCGAAAAGGGCTTGAATTAGGTTAAAAATGGTGTGAACCTGTTTGAATCAGACTGAAAAATCGGGCAAGTTTGGACCTAAATGGCATGAACCTGGTCCAAGACCAGGTTGATCTAGCTATGGTGCGTGTTAGAAGCATGTGAGCAGACCCCTGAATGGCACATGTGCGTGAAAAGAAGCCCAAATCCGTTGCCAAAGTGTGTGCACGTAAGAGCACTAGCAGCGGACTCCCTATAACCCATTCCTTTCCCTATGTTTAGGAAAAATCTAAAAAAAATCACAAAAAAACACCCACATTAGAAGCCACAAATTTAACTAACATCAAATGGCATCTACAGTATTTCCCAATACACTGGGAAATACTTTAGACTCCCTATGCATTATTAAATTATAAAACATCTCATTCTCTCTCCTCTCTCCTTCACATGCCCTAACAATTCTCTCTCATCTCTCCTATCTCATTGTTTGCAATGATAAAAAGAAATAGTATTTAATTCATATAGGGAAAAATAAGAGAATCTATTGTGAATTTATTTTTTTATAGTGAATCAAAAAGTAGTTTTATTCCTTAAATTAAGGGAAAATGGTTGGGAAGCTGCTACTAGTGCTCTAAGATAGGACTGCAGAGGACCAAGGCCACATGTGGAGAGTCAATCTAGCTGTTTTCAACGGCTCTAAATTGGGCAGCTTCGGATATGTTGAGTAGCGCAACCACCGAAGGGATTTGCGTAGTGGCACGTGGCTGAACATATAGAACATTTGGGGAGCGCGCGTGACAGCTATTGGCGGCGTACCTTTCACAGATCAAATGTACCTGGCAAGCTTGATTTTGGAATTATTTTTGTAGAATGAGCTGCGGTAAAGGAGGGGAAGGTACTAATAGCAGCATAAGAAGTGCGCGATGGTGTGAGGGTGACAAGATTGCGAATTCATAGGAAGAGAATGCGAGGAAAAAGTCAAGGACGTTTGTTGAAGTAGTATTGACACCATGTAGAAATATATTGTAGCGCCCCAGAATTTTCAAAGATATTTAAATAGATTATTTTAATGATGATGTTATTTTAATATCAATTTTAGCCAATGATTTTTGGGAAATTTATAGTGTTACAGAGAGTGATAATTAAAGAATGGTAATTGGTGAAATAATAGGATAATAAATGGTAAGAAGAATTGTATTGGTAGGTATAATAGTAAGAGAATGTAGCACAGTCAATGGTAGGTATAATAGTATTGGTATAAGGAGGGTAGAATTGTAAATGGAATGTAGAATAGTCAATGGTAGGTATAATAATGTTGGTATGTGGAATAGTAAAATGAGGGTATAATTGTAAATGGAAGGTAAAATAGTTTTTGGTTTTTCCTATAAATAGAACTCTTCCCCTTCACAAATTTCACCACTCCCCTTCACAAATTTCACCACTCCCCTCCATTCTCTTCCACATATTCTTCATTCTTCCGCTTTCTACTCAGTCTTTCTTCTTTCTGAGAGTGTTTACTCAAAGTAGAGAGAGAAAGAGCGAGATAAAGCGCTGCATGAAAGAAAGAACACGAGAGATAGCGGACTTGGGAAATTAGTTTCAAAAGATATACTAGTGGTGTTAGTCAGATTTGAGCAACTAGATTCCTTCGGACCACTTTTAGCTTCAGTCTAGAGGTAAGTAAATTCATTACCTCTTCTAAAATTACTTCATGTCATGCTATTTATTCATTCTTGTATCAAACTGTAAATGAGTATTTTATTTACCTGTCATGGAGATATGTTGCATGCATGAAGGATTTCTAAAAGAATTATTTAGAAAGTTTCTATTTCTTTAAACGCTTTCTAAGTACAACAAGTTTATATTTGGAAAAATTTCCATTTTGAGAAAAGAAAGTTGAGAAATGATGATGATTATAAGAAAGAAGAATGATGATAAACCTCCAACATGTTGCCCTAAGATACATCAAAAGAAGTACAAAGAAAAGTATAAGAAATGAGTTAAATGTTTATAAAATGAGGGCACATGTATGGAAGAGAGTATTTTTGGCCCCAAGATAAGTAAGGATGAGAGAAGTTCGGTACCGATACTCGGATGGAGGCGAAACCATTGAAGGAGGCTATGCAAGAAGGTAGTATTCCATCAACATGACCGTTGAGTGCACAAAGAAAGAGTTAATTAATGGTCGGGCATGGCTGAGGCCACAGTTCAGTGCCATGGTCACAAGGACCCGCAACCCTCGTACACAAGGGTAACAATGTACATTGGCCCTAATATGAGAAAATGATAATATAATTTCAACGATGATATACTATGATGATTTACAATGATGATTTATAATGATGCATTATGATGATGATTTATAAAGATGATTTATGACGATGATTTATTACTAGATGTAATATTATGTATACGCTACGGGAGATGCAACCGTACATACATGTATTGTTATGGCTGGATGTATATTTATTTGTGAAAACGATTTTCAAAACTGAGAACAAGGAGTAAAGCTATTTATGGTTATGGACTTTACTTGCTGGACTCATTCAGTTTTATTTCTTGCTTTCAGGTAGAAAGGACGCTGGAATAGGAGGCCGGAATGGGGGCGGGAATAATTATTAACTTTCAAAGTCTTTTCATATCAGTTATTGTAATAATATGATATTCTGCAACTAAGGTTTAATGTTTTCTAATTTTGCTTGTAATAAAATTTCTTGAAGAATGTTTTATACATTTATCGTATCCTTTAAAATCAAGTACTCTGATAAACCTTATAGATCTTTGCAAAAATGTTTGTTGTAAAAGAAGAAAAATAGCAAACTCAGCCTTAACGGGATGGAGATGTTACAATTTTATATCAGAGCAAATGTTATAAGGTTTTGCAGACTTTTCCAAAAAAAGAAAAATTTGGATTAATGGGAAGCCACATTCCGGCCAAGTAGAGTCAATCGTTGTAGTCACTACTAGATAATACAAGGTTCTTGTCTAAATTGTTTAATGGTTGTTATATTATCAATTGTGAAGAAATGACGTCCCCGACTCACAATAACCAAGATAGCAACACCGATTTCAACGACTCTGGAAGTGGAGAAAACGCTATCATCAACCATAAGTTAAACCCTATAATAGCATTGGCAACTTAGCTCATGAACCTACTAGACGAGGCCCGACGCAGGAAAGAATCCACTAGCGAAGGACAACAGGTTGCACGTTCAAAAGGTTTCATCGGCAGCAACCCCCTACCTTTGAAGGAAATGCGAGTGCAGAAGCTGTAGAAAACTGGTTTCTGCAAACAAAAGGGCAGCTAAAGGTGATGGATTGTGCCGATAATAAGATGGTTAGGTATGCTACTTACCTCCTAAGAGCATTCCCAATGGAAGAGCCAAATATTACTTTTATTTAAAATAGCTCTTCAAATGTTTAAAAAACCCCCTACATTGGATTAGCTAAAAAAAAATGTAAAATAGATATTTGATTGGAAGAGTTAAAAAAAAGCTAAATGTAGCAACACTTTTCAAGGGAGCTATTTTATTTTTTATTGTTTCTCTCACCTGTTTTCTCTTTTTCTCAAATCTTTTCCTACTTTTTCTCTACATGTTCTATTTTTTCCTAAAATTTTTCACATTTTTCATCTCACATATTCTCTTTTTCCCAAAACTTTTCTTACTTTTAATAATATTTTAATAGAATAGATAGAAATATAGCTAATCGGATGTAGAGACATTTAAAAATGGCTTAGTTAAACTAGATAAAAGTGAGTTTTGAGAAGCCATTTTACATAAAAATATGGCTCCTCCATTGGGAATGCTCTAAGTGATCAAGCAAATCGGTGGTGGGAAACCAAGGAGGGACAAGTACGAAGCCGACTAGGAATAAAGGAAGAGGATCTCATTCCCTGGGAAGAATTCAAGAAATAATTTTATGAACGATTCTTTCCTCAAACTGTTCGACAAGCCAGGGCCTAGAAATTTACGGACCTAGTTCAAGGGTCAGTGACTGTAGAGCAATATGCGACCAAATTCATAAAACTATAACGATTTGTCCATTATTTCGTGTCAATAGGAGAGCTAGAAGCAAGGAAGTTTGAAAGAGGACTGCAACCACGCATTATGAACCTTGTGGTAGAATTCCAGATTGGAAACTTATCAGACCTCGTCAACAAAGCTGCGATAATCGAGTAGACTCATAATGCAAATTCAGGGTATTCAAACCAGAAAGCAAATTCGGGGTATTCCTACCAGAGGAAGAGAAATGTCCCACAATGGAACCACTCAGGAGAGCAACCCAGTAAGAAGAGATTTCACCAAACCCCACAAAGAAATTTTACACCATAACAACCCTGTCAACAAGGAAATGGTGGTCACCGTGCACCATGTCAGAAATGTGGAAAGCTTCATGCCGGGAGCTGTCTGTTTGGGTAGCCGGTATGTTACAGATACGGGAAACCTGGACATAGCCTAAGAGATTGCAAAGCCCTTACCAACAACCTAAGCGGTCAGAAATGCCTTGAGGAACAGAAGAACCATGCAACTACTCGGGTTTATGCTCTAACGCCTGGTGATGCATCAGCGTCCAATGAAGTGGTGGCAGGTACCCTTCCTATTTCTAATGGTATAGCTTCTGTTCTTTTTGATCCTGGAGCAACGCACTCCTTTGTGTCATACTCCTTTGCTAAAACAAGTAACCTAAAGCTAAAATCATTAGATGTAAGCCTATCAGTGGCTATCCCAGTAGGAAAGACAGTCGTATGTACCTTGGTAGTTAGACGTTGTCCTGTGTCGATTAAAGGTCATGTCATGCCAGCAAATCTTGTAATATTCGAGATGAGCGGGTTTGATGTGATCTTAGGGATGGGTTGGTTATCCCTATATCATGAGTGCGTGGATTGTTTCCGCAAGGAGGTAATATTTAGACCGTCAGAAAAAGAAGAGTTCAAATTTTATGGAGATCGAACTATCAACACGCCTAAGTTGATATTCGCAGTGCATGCAACTCGATTAATCAGGAAGGGATGTTTAGGATTTTTGGCATGCGTGACAGAGGAGAAAGCATAAGCAAAAATCAAAGAGATACCAGTTGTACGGGAATTCATAGACGTTTTTCCAGATGAATTATCAGGAATACCTCCCAATAGGGAAATTGAATTCACTATAAACCTACTACCAGGCACCGCACCCATATCCAAGGCTCCTTATCGGATGGCACCACGAGAACTTGCAGAGCTCAAGGATCAACTACAGGAACTACTCGACAAAGGTTTTATTCGTCCGAGTGTATCACCGTGGGGAGCACCTGTTCTATTTGTGAAAAAGAAGGATGGATCTATGAGATTATGTATTGACTATAGGGAATTGAATAAGGTTACAATCAAAATAAAAACCCGCTCCCAAGGATTGATGATCTCTTCGATCAACTCCAAGGGTCACAAGTATTCTCTAAGATTGACCTTCGTTCCGGTTACCATCAACTCAAAATTTGGGAGAAGGACATACAAAAGTCAACGTTTCGGACAAGGTACGGACATTACGAATTCTTAGTAATGTCTTTTGGTTTAACTAACGCTCCAGCTGCATTTATGGACATGATGAATTTAGTATTTCGAGAACTTACTGATCGATGTGTGGTTGTATTTATCGATGACATCTTAATTTATTCAAAGACTCGGGAGGAACATGAAGAGCACTTGCGAATGGTGTTGGACATCTTGAGGAAGCAACAACTTTATGTGAAGTTCAAAAAGTGTGAATTTTGGTTAGACAATGTGACTTTCTTGGGACACATTTTCACCAAGGATGGAATAGCAGTGGATCCAAGTAAAGTAAAGGCGATAGTCAATTGGATACAGCCGTCAAATGCCCATGAAGTACGAAGTTTCTTAGGACTTGCTAGCTACTACTGGAAGTTTGTGGAAGGATTAACAAGGAAGAATGAAAAACTCCAGTGGATGGAGGATTGCGAGCGAAGTTTTCAAGAGCTGAAGCGACGATTAGTCACTGCACCAGTTCTCACTCTTCCATTAGGGACTGGCGAATTTGTGATTTATAGCGACGCCTCTCTTAATGGCTTGGGTTGCGTGTTGATACAACAAGGGAAGGTTATCGCTTACGCCTCAAGGAAAATGAAGACCTACGACACAATTACGCAACTCATGATCTCGAGCTAGCCGCAGTAGTCTTTGCTTTAAAGATATGGCGACATTACCTGTATGAAGAGCATTGTGAAATCTTCACAGATCACAAGAGCCTGAAGTATTCATTCACCCAAAAGGAGCTCAACATGCGACAAAGGCGCTGATTGGAACTACTAAGCGACTATGACTATAAGATCAACTACCACCCTGGAAAGGTGAATGTAGTTGCTGACGCTCTCAGCAGAAGAACCACGGAAGGATCATTATCGGCCATGTTCACGATGCATCAGAAGTTACTCCTTGACCTGGACAAAGCAGGGATAGAGATAATTCAATCTTACATGGGCAACCTAACCCTGGTGTCAACTTTATTAGAACAAATCAAGATAGAACAGCTTTCAAACAGCAAGTCAACTATAATTCGTGAAGGAGTGGAGAAGGGGCTACAACCGGATTTCCAGATCTCCGAGGATGGAGTGTTCAGATTTCGTGACCGAGTGTGCATTCCTAATAATGCAGAACTGAAGAAGGTCATCTTGTCAAAAGCCCATAAATCCTTATATACAGTCCATCTGGGAAGCACGAAGATGTATTGAGACTTACGCAAAAGCTATTGGTGGAATGGAATGAAGAAGGATATCGCGCAAGTGGAATGATGCCTGATGTGTCAACAAGTTAAGGCAGAACATCAAAGTCCTGTAGGGCCTTTACAACCTCTCCCTATTCCTGAATGGAAATGGGAACGTATCTCAATGGACTTTGTGTCTGGTTTTCCCAAGGCTCAAAGTGGTCAAGATGCAGTTTGGGTCATTGTTGATCAGTTAACTAAGACTGCACACTTTCTACCTATCAAGATGAATTACAGTATGGATCGGCTCGCAGAACTCTACGTCAAGGAGATTGTACGACTGCATGAAGTTCCCGTATCCATTGTGTCGGGTCGAGATCCAAGATTTACCTCAAGATTTTGGCGGAGTTTACAAGAGGCAATGGGTACAAGGCTAACTTTTAGCACAACATTTCATCCTCAAACCGACGGGCAGACGGAACAAAGAATTCAAACTTTGGAAGACATGTTGCGATTGTGTGTTCTTGATTTCAAGGGGAGCTGGATCCAATATCTTCCGTTGATAGAATTCGCCTACAACAATAGTTATCTCGCGAGCATCGATATGGCACCTTATGAAGCCTTGTATGGGAGAAAGTGTAGGTCGCCGCTATATTGGGACGAGGTAGGAGAGCGAAAACTACTTGGGCCAGAAATCATCCAAGATACGTGTAAGAAGATAACAGTAATAAAGTAAAGATTAGCAGCAGCTCAAAGTCGACAAAAGAGTTACACTGACGCAAGACGACGAGAGCTAGAATTTGAAGTCGGCACAAAGGTCTTTCTCAAGGTTGCTCCTATGAGAGGAGTAATGAGATTCGGGAGAAAAGGAAAGTTGAGTCCCAGGTTCGTTGGTCCTTTTGAAATTCTTGAGAAAGTTGGGGTGGTAGCTTATCGTTTGGCATTACCCCCAAACTTAAGTGAGATTCATGACGTATTTCATATATAGATGTTGAGGAAATATGTTTCGGATGCAACACATGTTTTAGAAAGCGAACCCCTTCAAATCCGACCCAACATGACTTATGAGGAGACACCAACAAGAATACTCGATAGAAAGGATCAAGTCCTTAGAAACAGAAGTATATCGGTAGTGAAAGTTTTATGAAACAATCACTTAATAGAGGAAGCTTCATGGGAACTGGAAGAAAGCATGCGTAACAAATACTCCTATTTGTTTGAGTAAGTTCCTTGTAAACGTCTTATTTTATGGTTGAAGTACGTAGAATAACATAATTACGAAAAGTTATAAATAATTGATTAATGGATATGATAGAATCTAAATTCATGGACAAAGTGATAATTAAAGTTTTAATTTCGAAGACGAAATTCCAATAAGAAGGGAAGATTGTAGCGCCCCAAAATTTTCAAAGATATTTAAATAGATTATTTTAATGATGATGTTATTTTAATATCAATTTTAGCCAATGATGTTTGGGAAATTTATGGTGTTATAGAGAGTAATAATTAGAGAATGGTAATTGGTGAAATAATAGGATAGTAAATTGTAAGAATAATTGTATTGGTAGGTAGAATAGTCAATGTAGGTATAATAGTATTGGTATAAGGAGGGTAGAATTGTAAATAAAATGTAGAATAGTCAATGGTAGGTATAATAATGTTGATAGGTGGAATAGTAAAATAAAGGTATAATTGTAAATGGAAGGTAGAATAGTATTTGGTTTTTCCTATAAATAGAACTCTTCCCCTTCATTACAATCGCCGGCTAGACTTGGACTTCTTCGACCATTTGTTTTTTTCTTCTAAATAGAACATATATCAATTTAATATAATGAACTAAAAAAAAATTTCTCAAATCCAAATTAGAGGAAAACTTTGTCCATGTGAATGGGACAACATGCTAGGGTCATCAAAGGCTATAATGTCACTAATTATTGGGACATCTTGCAAATGTCGGTCATGTCTCTCACCACCATTTATATCAATCTCTCGTTCTCTATCTTTTCTAAGTCAAAAATACAACAAATATAGAAGGAATTCTTGAATGAGAGAGAAAGGAGTATTTGAGTGAAATAAGAGATATAATATAGTATAATAATTCAAACTCATGACTATAAACTCACAAAATTTTAAATGAAATTTAGAAAGTGAAATATTTAATTAAATTAAAAATTAGAAAAAAATGCAAAATTAGTCATTGTGGTTTACATGATTTACAGTTAGCTCCATTTGGTATCAAAATAAACTCAAAGGTCTATAAGGTATGCCACAAAAACAAATTAGTCCCTACTAATTTAACAGATTTCGTTAGTGTGACACTGACTTAAATATGACAAGTATCACAATTTTATTGGCTCTAACTTTAGGCTATCATAATCTGTTAAGTTAATGACGTAGGAACTAAATTATTTTTTTGGCATACTTTAGGGTTCTTTGAGTTTATTTTTATACCACAAGGAGTTAAGTGCAAATCAGCTAAAGCATATAAATTGATTTTGCATTTTTCCCTAAAAATTATAATGTAAAAATAGAATCTAGATTCAAGAATACTACTATCATATTATGTTAATCATTGTTGTCTCAATAACTTGAATAAATAAAAAAAATTAATATAATTAATATTTCAACAAAATATATACTATGAAAATTTTGTTAAGGTAGGTAAGAATATGACCGACCTTCATCAATATTCTCTAGAATTTTTAAAATATTCTATCATTTAAAAATTTCTTTTAAATTTCCATTATTCTTTTCAAATCAAATAGTTAGATTTTTATCACAATAACATTTATTCACTTTTGAAAGACGGTAAAATATGAACTTAAATAAAGAAGTAGTAAATATTGAGTAATAAAAATAAGAAATGTTAGCATCATAACATTTTAATTAATTAATTAATTAAATAAATTTACATAATAAAATATATCTTAAAAATCCTAAAATCTTGTCACTTCCGAAGATCCCGGTAAACTCAGAGTGACTTGACCTCACTGACCGTTGAATTCTTCCCGCTGAGCCCATCGCGGCCCAAAAGCCCAAGCCACTGCCACTGCCATTTAAACTGACCCTGTCCCTTCGGCATTCTCTAGAGCCAACCGACAGAAATTTACTCGCAATATAATTGCATAACAGGACCTCTGAGCTCAATGTCCTCAGGTTCAACTTCATTGCTTCAAGCTCAACTTCTTCCATTACAATTCTTCGTTATCAAACCCTAATCCCCGCTTTGTTCTCTGCTTCTTTTTTCACGAGCTACAGGTCGTAGATTAATGGCAGTAGTGTCCAACTCGTTCCAAATAAAGCACGGGCTCTCGCTCTGGTGCCCTCAGTCTGCTTCGATCAACCGAACTCACTGGCGTTGTTCGATCGGATTGGGAAGCGTCCGGAGAAGAAGCTACGTGGCCGCCTCGTCGGCCTTCGAGAACGAGAACCGAGAGTGAGGTTTTGATTGCAATTTGAGTTTGAGGTTAGAAATTGATTTGATAATTAAATTAATCTTTCAAATTTGTGTTTTTTTTTTTCTTCAGGTTTGTGATTGTCGGAGGTGGCAATGCGGCTGGTTACGCGGCTCGGACTTTCGTCGAACATGGGATGGCCAATGGACGCCTCTGTATTGTGTCTAAGGAGGCGAGTCTAGCTCAATTTTTAGCATTTGAATTGCTTGTTAGCTTAATCACTGATTGCAAATGATAGTTTGCATTTTTTTTTTTAATTTTTTTTTATATAAATAAAAATTCACTATTTTGCAGGCGTATGCACCGTATGAGCGGCCAGCTTTGACGAAGGCTTATTTGTTTCCTCTAGACAAAAAGCCAGCACGATTACCTGTAAGGATGCTTACTTCATATTGCATTTGCTGATGGATTAATGCTCAGAAATTGTGATTCAGAGTGTTTGTTTGTTTCTTCTTAGTAAAGCTCAATTCATGCATGATCAGTGTGTAAGAATAGTTATTTATTTTATATTGCAATAGTTAGTGTATTAGTGCTCAAAAATTGTGATTCGGAGTGTTTGTTTGTTTCTTCTTTGTAAAGCTTAATCAGTGTGTTTATCATATCATTTTTGGACTTGAGGAGCTCAATTCATACATGTTGGCAATAGGAACTCAATCCAACAAAAAGTTTGATTTTGTTTTAATGAGTTTGAAGTAAGATATACTTAAGCACGTGATTTTTTTTTTTAAGGCTTGGTTATGATCAGGAACTGTTCTGCTTTTAAATTTAATGTAGGGATTTCATACCTGTGTTGGATCTGGCGGGGAAAGGCAAACTGCCGATTGGTATAAAGAGAAAGGGATAGAGGTATTCTTTATATCACCCTCCCTTCTTTTTGAATACTTAGTTTTACATTTTCTTTTTCATTTGATTAACACTGTTTGAGTTTGATTCAAACAAAATTAAAAAATTTTGGGGGTGTTTGGGTGTCCCATGTGGATGAAACTTGACTTAAAATAGAATTGTTGTACTGAACGTGATATGTATATGTTCAAGTTACATTTCCTGATAATTTGAATGGAAAAAGTTCATGTAGAACACTTCAGTATAATTATGAGAGTTTGGAAGATGCACCTTATTTGAACATAGATTCTTTTCTCATTTACTTTGAGTTGAACGTCAATAATTAATTTTGTGAAATGCGATCTATAATTTTGAAATTTCCACTGTTTTACTTAGATGTTTTATGAAGATCCAGTTACAAGTATTGATATCGAGAAGCAAACATTGACGACAAATTCAGGCAAGCTGCTTAAATATGGATCACTTATAATAGCTACAGGATGCACAGCCTCAAGGTACCCTGAAATTTTGAATCAGTACTCGATTTTTTGGATTATTCACATAAATGGGTCAGCAAAGGTGATTTCTTGACCTTTTTAATTTTTCAGATTTCCAGAGAAAATTGGAGGAAACCTACCTGGTGTTCACTATATCCGGGATGTTGCAGATGCTAATTTGCTAGTATCGTCATTGGTAATTTCTTTTTCATGCTTCTGTTGTCAACTTCCTTTTAATTTTGTTTTGTTAAAATATGCTAACGAATAAATATAGGTGTTTATATTCTTAGTTGTAGAGAGGTTTGGTTGACCAAAAGTAAAACAGCTTGCTGTTAGAAGGCATTATAATATTCAACCTGCATGTTTGAAGCTATGCTACATTGAGGGTTATAGGAAATGCAGCTAGGATATCATATGCATTTTCTCTAGCATTTTGGAGTGAAAGTTTGAAAATTAAAAATTTGAAAACTTCTATAAATTTTAGCACATAAATGTTGCCTTTTTATTAATCCAGAATGAAATATACTTATTTTCTTTAAGCTTTTAGCCTCCCAAAAGTTTCCTACATCATTTACTTAGATGTAGAGGAGAGAATGATTCAGCTCTAGGAATAGTGGAAGGCTCAGATTTCAACTCTAGGAATATGTGTGAGCCATTGAGCTTTGACAAGCTAAAATTTTGTTGAAATTGATTTCCAGAGACTATCTTGTGAGCTGTATATTCATCAAGAATTGCTTAATAGTTTGAAGCTGCACATTCCTTAGTTAAAATGAATTTCCCTTTAAATGAACTTCACATATAATTTTTAGGAGAGGGCACGGAAGGTGGTCGTTGTTGGTGGTGGCTATATTGGCATGGAGGTTGCCGCTGCAGCTGTTGGTTGGAAACTTGATACAACGGTATGTGTTCTGTCCAATCTGTTGCCTCTGTGATAGTTGGGATGGACTTAATTAATTCAAGCGAAGAATGTTGGAACTTTCACCACTTTTTATCATTTCTATTCATACTTATTGAGGCATATTTGTGGTTTGGTGTATATGAACCTCTGCCCAAATAACCCCTGAAAACTCTAGCATATTGGACTGCATTCTCAAATGCATTTTTATATTATGAGCAGCTCGTAAAATTTTTCTTTTAATTTGATGGGAAATCTCGATGACATGACATGTCAGAAGAACCTCCATTTGGTTATCTCACTTATATTTCTATTAGCGGTGTTATTTGAATTTCTTGTTGTTGAGCAAAGAAAAAATTATTTACTCGTTACATATAATGGACACTTTTTCTCTTGAAACATAAAGATCATATTCCCAGAGAATCATCTCTTGCAAAGACTGTTTACTCCTTCTCTATCCCGGAGATATGAAGAACTGTACCAAGAGAATGGTGTCAAATTCTTAAAGGTGCCTCTCTCTCTCTCTCTCTCTCTCTAACCACACAAACACACACATGTATAATGTGTGAAAAATTGGTATCTAGCTAAAGAGAAGCTGCATTTGATTATAGCTATAGAAATGGGCTTTCTTAACTTTTTTAATTGTTCACCAGGGTGCATCCATAAAAAACTTAGAAGCTGGTTCTGATGGGCACGTGACTGCTGTCAAACTTGAGGATGGATCTAACATAGAGGCAGATACAGTAATGTTCTGCTCATGTTTGTGGATTAGATTTAACATTTTTTTTTTTTTTTTTCATATAGAGGAACAAGTTTTCTCATCTTGCACCGATGTTTTATAATGTCATGAAAATGAAATTTGGTGTGGTTTTGTTTGAACATAAGAACACAAGTTGGAGAAGTTGATGAAATGGAAAAATGCTATTTCTCTTTTTGCAGGTAATTATTGGTATTGGAGCGAAACCTGCTGTCAGTCCCTTTGAAAGTGTGGGTTTGAACACCAGTGTTGGTGGAATACAGGTGAGCCTAATTGTATACCAATTGTGAGCAATGGAAATGAATGAACATTTGAAATGAACTACTTTGGGAAACCGGAACTCATATAATATATGGTTCCAAGCTAAAGCCAATGAATAAACTCTGTTTCTTTCACAGATCATGATAATTAGTCTGTTTGAACAGCAATACTTGACATAATGTAATATCAAATCCCAGGTTGATGGACAGTTCCGGACAAGTATTCCTGGAATCTTTGCAGTTGGAGACGTAGCAGCTTTCCCGTTAAAGGTGAGGGCTTTTTTTTGGGTCAAATTATGCAGCAAAAGTTTTGCTTAATCTGAAAGTACACATGGTTCACCCTGAATAGATGTA
Source organism: Corylus avellana (assembly GCF_901000735.1). Classification (NCBI taxonomy): domain Eukaryota; kingdom Viridiplantae; phylum Streptophyta; class Magnoliopsida; order Fagales; family Betulaceae; genus Corylus; species Corylus avellana. Next base: position 26,055,175 of record NC_081543.1, on the reverse strand, counting down.
TGACCGCATAGCACGAGTTGAACATGTGGATCATGCTCGTCGATCAGCACAGCATTGCATTAAAGCTTTACTAAGTGCCCAAAATCACACGTATGTCGGAGTTTCTTTTTCTGTACATACTTTCTAGGACATGTAATTAATATGAGTGACTTTTCTCCTTTCTGAATCATCTTATTTGTTGATTTACATCACTTCATGATTTCCAGGTATGATTATCTTCCATATTTTTACTCAAGGGTATTTGAGTATGAAGGTAGCCCAAGAAAAATATGGTGGCAATTTTTTGGGGATAATGGTAAGAATCTGTAACGTATGCAGTGTTGGATTAATTATTAGATATTCTTTCTCGTACTTGGCATTAATTGTGATTTTTTTTGAACAGTTGGAGAGACGATTGAAATTGGCGATTTTGATCCTAAGATAGCTACTTTCTGGATAGAATCTGGTAGTGTAATTTGTTTGGAACTCTCTTTCTCTCTCTCCAAGTGTATATGCATTGCATGTTTAAATTTATGTTGTTGTTGACAAAAGATGATTAGTTTATTCTTGGGTCACAGGTAAACTGAAAGGTGTTCTTGTTGAAAGTGGAAGTACTGAGGTAACTTTTTATTCCCCAAATTTTACATACAATTGATGAGAGTAGTCAATACAACAAAATATAGTTATATTGAAAATGAAAAAGTTTGTGGCATTTTTGTGAATATCAAAGAATTTAATAAAACAAAGGATTTTAGAAGTGATGGGTTACTAATACAATAATGCTATTCTTTTTTATTATAAGAGAATTGATGATCAATGAATTTCTTGTATAGGTCTCATGTTTTTTTAGGGAAAAGTATAAAAATAAGTTCATGTGGTTGCACCTACTTACAATTTTTTTGATGAGGAATAAACTAGTCTCATTGAAAGCAATGCCCCTAAGCACACAAGAAGTATACAAAAGGAATCACCTAACTAGGAATAGCAAAATGAACAGAAAAATCACTAAATCTAATTGACATAGGAGACACATACGCCGCCGTCCAAAAATATAAAGTTTTGAAGAACAAAGATATTATTTCCCCAACGACCAGAGCTATTCTCAAAGTTTCTATCATTTTTTTCATCCATAAACACCTAAATAAGCATGTAGGCACTATTTTCCAATCCTTGACCTACCCAAGGAACACAAGCAGTCAAATAGATCAACAAGTCTAGGCATAACCCAGAACATCCCAAAACGATTGAAAAAAACACTCCAAATAGCAGAAGCCACCTCGCAATGAAGAAGAAGGTGGTCCACAGACTCCCCATTCCTTTTGCACATTTGTCCATCACGATGACGTGCCACCTCCTAAGATTATCTAAGGTGAGGATCTTGCCTAGAGCCGCCAACCATGCAAAAAAGGCCGCCTTCCAAGGGTCATGGGTCCGTCATACACTCTTCAAGGGGAAGTAGGTTCCTATTGAAGAAGAGAGGGAGCAATAGAAGGATTTGACCTTGAACAAACCTCTTTCGGAAGGAGCCCACCACAGTTGATCCACACAACCCCTTCTCACTCTAATTGAATTTAACACTTGGAAAAAAGAGGTACAGACATCTACCTCCAATCATGTGTCACTCTAGTGAAACTCACATTCTATTGGTTAGAGCTGCCCAAAAACTCCAAATTAGCCGCAATAAAAGCGTCCTTCGCACAAGCAAGACCATATAAAACTGGGAAAGTTGCCTTTAGAGCTACTTCCCCATACCATTGGTCATGCCAAAAGCTAATCCTGGAGTCGTTCCCCACCTCAAATTTGGTAAAGCTGATAAATGTTTCCCACCCTTTCTTGATATTCTCCCACAACCCCACCTCATAAGCTCATGCAGGCTCAAGAGAGCACCACCCTCCCCATAAATTATCATATTTAGACTCTATCGCTTTTCTCCACCAAGCCTCTCTCTCAAATCACACCTATTTATAATTAGTTCTCTGTGGTATAAAAAACTTAATTGAGAACTCATTGTGGTAAGCAAAAAAAGGCAAATAGGTCCCTACTCTCAACTTTCTTCAAAAATCTAGACGGCATCTGTTAATGTGCCATGTTGGATCCAATCATACAACAACCCATGTCCACTTTAATTACTCACTTCCAAAAAAAAAAAAAAACCACTTTGGAATTGAAATGTCACATATCAAAGCCATGTGTGTTACACGTCAACCCCCTCCGCCACTTTAGCAAGGTAAAGTAAGAAAGTAAAACCTAAAGTCTTCACCCTGCAATCGATGTTTATAGTGAACAAAGACTTAGCCGATACTCCATGAAAGGAAAAATCAAGTTAAGAATTGGGCAAAGATTTCGCGATACAACCATGTTTAAGAATACCATCGAAACTTATTTCATTCAAACCAGATTCGATTTTTTGTTCAAACACAACGATAAAATCCAGGTGACAACAGTGTACAAATATGAGTGTGGGTGGCCGATTCATGCATTGCAATCAAACACTCTAGACTCCATCTAAATTAAGATCTTTCCAATACACAATTGTAGCACCCAGAGAACAAAAGAGCTGATGTGAATTGGATCTTGAAGCAATATCTTGAGAATTTTAGGGATGACTTCACATGGCCTAAGTTTGCTTTGAGAGAGCAAATTAGAAGATACTATAATATTACAATCTCAAGAGATGATGCATATCGAGCTAGGAAGTTGGCATTAAAAATGGTGTATGAGAATGAGAGTGAGCATTACAAAAATTCTCAGGACTATGCTGCAGCAGTGCACAAATGGGACCCAAGCAGCATATGCGGTTTGGTAAAAGGTGAACCTTATTTTCATAAGATTTTTGTATGTTGAATGCCTACAAGAGAGGTCTAATTGCTGGGTGTAGACCTATAATTGCATTAGATGATTGCCACATAAAGGGCCCGTATGGGGGACACTTATTATGTGTTGTAGGCATGGGTGGAATTGAGGACATGTTCCCAATTGCATATGTTGTTATAGAAATTGAGTGTAGAGACTCATGGACATGTTTATGGTCAGTCTACTATATTGCATTGGTCCAATTGAGGAGTGTAGATGTGTATTTATACCTATACTTATTTTTTGTACATGATGTTATATTAATAAGACTTATGTTGATTTAGAGCACTATGCTAATTTAATTATTTTTTTTCATTTGTTTCTTATAGGGATTCTTTGATATATTTGACTTCGTGTATCATGTAGTTGAACATAGGTTTTGTATCCATCTACATGACAATTTTAAAAGTAGTGGATGGAAAAGAAATATCATTTAAAGATGAGTTGTATGGTGTCGCTAGACCACAATACAAGCATGATTTGACTACCATGTGAGTGTGATTAAGGGTATGGACGACTAAGCTTTCAAGTATTTGGAACCTATTAATCCTCGTTGTTGGTCAAGGCATGCATTTGGGACCAATTGTAAAAGTGATATGATCTCTAACAACATTGTTGAATCATATAACTCATGGATTAAGGATGCAAGGGATAAGCCACTCATAACCATGTTGGAGATAATTAGGAGACAACTGATGAACAGGTCTCATTGTATGAAAGGAGCTAAATAGGCAACTAATGAAATTTGTCCCAAGATACAAAAAAAAAAAAAAAACTGGAGAGGTTGAAAGATCTACAAAGATGCCACATATGCCGATGGGTAGATGAGGTTGAGTTTGAGTTTGTCCATTGCCATGATGCGAGGAGGGTGGTCAATCTGAGCAACATGACATGTAGTTGTGGTAGATGGTAGCTGAATGGGGATCTTTGTCCCCATGCATGAGTGCTAATGCGTGAATGCATACAAGAAAGCCTACACCCCATCGGTGCATCCAATGCCCAAGCCTAGGAAATGGCCAAAAGTGACTATTGAGACCATCCTACATCTTTAGGTGAAAACTCCAGCTACACGGCCTAAAAAGGTAAGAAGTGACTATTGACACCATCTTACCGGGTGAAAACTTTTATACCATCCAACCTTGGGTGAAAACTCGATAGCCAAAAGTGACTATTGACTATTCATTTTTCTCCCACTCTTATTTTGACCTTTTTAGGCCGTTCGGGTGGAGTTTTCACCTGAGGAGGTAGGATGGTCTTAATAGTTATTTTTGGCCATTCATCAAGCTCGAGCATTGGATGCATTGATGGGGTGTAGGCTCTTTTCTGCACATCCATGTCATGCACAAAGTCTTTTGGCGTACCTCAATCAGAAAAATGGCAGCACATGCATGGGGACACGAAATCCCATTAAGTTGCCATCTACCACTACATGTAATGCTGCTCAGATTGACTGCAGTCCTTGCATCGTGGCAGTGGTCAACCTCATATGTAGTATCATTGTCGATCTTTTGACCTCTCTAGTTTTTCTTGCATCTTGTGACAAATCTCATTAGTGGCCTGTTTCGCTCCCTCTCTTTTACTAAACCTGTTCATTAGTTGTCTCCTAATTATTTCCAATATAGTCAATATAGTTAGGAGTGGTTTGTCCCTTGCATCCTTAATCCATGAGTTAAATGATTCAAAAATGTTGTTTGAGATCATATTGCTTTTACAATTGGTTCCAAATGCATGCCTTGACCAACAACTGGGATTAATAGGTTCTAAACACTTGAAAGCTTTGTCATCCGTACCCTTAATCACACTCATGTGGTGGTCAAATCATGCTCGTATTGTGGCTCTAGTGGCACCATACAACTCATCTTTAAATGTTTTTTCTTTCCATCCATTACTTTTGAAATTGGCATGTAGATGTCGGATACAAAACTTATTTCAACTCTAGGATACACAAAGTCAAATGTATCAAGGAGCCCCTATAAGAAACAAATGGAAAAATAAATTAAATAAGCGTAGTGCTATAAATAAACAATGTCTTAATAATACAACATTCATATACAAAATATAAGTATAGATTTCATCTTTTGTCTATCAGACATAAATACTCATCTGCCCTCCTCAATAAGGCTAATGCAATCTAGTAGACTATTCATAAACCATGTCCACGAGTCTTTATGCTCAGTTTCTACAACAACATATGCAATTGGGAACATGTTAGCGTTCCCATCTTTGCGGTAATACATAATAATTGCCCCTCGTACGTGGTCTTTAAGTGGCAACCATCTGATGCAATCATAGGTCTACATTGAGCAATTAGACCTTTCTTGCTGGCATACAAGCATCCTATGAAAATAAGGTCCCATCTTTTACCAGACTGCATATGTTGTGTGCTGTCTGGGTTCCATTTTTGCATTGCTGCAGCATAGTCTCAAGAGTTTTTGTAGCGCTCACTCTCATTCATGTACACCATTTTTAAAGCTAACTTTCTTGCTCAATAGGCATTATATCCCAGGATAATATTATAGTTACTTAAAATTTACTCACTCAAAGCAAACTCGGGCCATGTGGGGTCATCCCTAAAATTCTCAAGATATCGCTTTGCAATCCAATTCACATAAGTTCTTTTGTTCTCATGATGGGTGCCACAATTGTGCATTGGAAAGGTCTTGATTTGGATGGGGTCTTAGGTGTTTGACTGCGATGCATGAATCTACTGCCCACATTTCAATCTGCTGACCTCTGTCACCGGGATTTTATTGTTGTGTTTGAACACAAAATCGAACTTTCCCTTTCAACTAATTCTTAGTGAAGTTCGAGTATTTCTCTTCTCCTTGTGTTGGGTGGCTTGCCCCTCGTCAGAATCAGATGATAAAACTCTCCATATCTCTCTCACTATTAGCAGAATCGGATGTCACAACATCACCATCATTCACATTAGAGGATGTACCAAGCCCAAAGCAATCAAAATTTCCATATACATTGTCGTTGGCTTTACCTTTCACTCGTGTTATGCAAAGATCTTCATCCTCAGCATCTGTTTCCTCATAATCACTTAGTACTACACTATCGTCTGAGTCCTCCCTAAAAGCTTCATAATCAACATCACTTTTAGAGGAGTCCTCCCCAACTCCACCCCTTCCTCCTCCCCATCCATTTCCCAACATTAGAATTTGATACACCTCCCCCAACCACTAAACATAATTTAAAGACTTCAGCAACAATTAATAGTTTGGTTGGTTGGATCAATGAGATTTGGATGATTGGTTTCACGCTCCACATATAGGTGCAACACTCTTCTATTCTCACAAATTATCCTCCCAATCAAATTGACGACATCATTATCATTATGGATGTGTGCAAGTCAACAATCTGAAACCTCATCGTCAAGCTTGTTCCAATAACCAGTATAATTCATGTATCCCAATTCCTGTAGCTTGTTTGCCCACCTGGCAATCGACAATTGGTCTACATCAACTTCTCCTTGGTAAAAAATCTGCCATTTGACGTAGCACATTCATAAAATTTTAGGGGAACCGCCATGGTAAATGAGAAATCTCACCATTTTTGCAAAAACAAAAACAAATAGTTTTGACCTTGGCAATGCAATCAGGTCTTAATTTAATTCATATCATTGTTCAATAGTGACAATGCAATCAAGTCGTAAGTCTAAATCAAAGCAAAGCAGTCCCCATCGTTTAAGGCACATTATAATCTTTATTGGAGTAAACGCATGTAAGTAGTTAAGTCCAATAGTTTAAGGCATGCTATAAAAAGGATATGAGTCAAAACACATTTTGATAGGAAAGGTGTCTATTATGCTTCCGTGAAGAATCAGTTCTGCATATACTAATTCAAAGATGCAGGGAAGAAGGCAAAGAAAACCCTAAAAGGCACAAAAAAGCAGACACAATTGCAAATCTTTGAAAAGGAAATCACTTTTTAAAGAACATCAACCAACAAAAACATATATATTCTTAAAAAAGATGCAAACACTTCAGAAACATTCAAGGTTTCTCCCTAAACTGGAAGCTAAAATTGTGACCCACGATATCTAACCATCATTTGACAGATCATGGGTGTTTTTAGTTGGCTTACCTCCATAGCTCCTACCGCACGAACAGCGTGGTGCTCCTTACACAGACACCCTCTCCCTTCTTGATAGTTTTATGTGGAGGCTCTAAGGGTTTCGGGGGGGTGGTGGTTTAACTTTACCTTTCTAACTAAGCGGAGGGCGTGTAACACACTTGGATTTGATAAGTGAAGTATCATACCAACATGTTTTTTTGGGCAGTTGAGTAATTATGCTGGGCATGTTGCGTTGTATGATTGGATCTGACATAGCACACTAACAGATTTTGTAAAGTTTGGATGAAAGTTGAGACTAGAGACTTATTTGCTTTTCTTGCATATCACTGGGAGTTCTCAACCAATTTTTATACCACAAGAAGCTAATTGTAAATGGGTGCAATCATAGGGATTGATTCTGCATTTTTTCCTTTCTTCTAAAAAAAAATCAGAGTTTTTGAAATATATCAAATGGTAAACAGAACTTATACAATGGGGGATATTCATCCCCTGCCCCCAATCCCCTGAAGACCTCTCCGTTATTGAAGGGAGAGATATCACCTGCCTAGAAAGGTCAGTTGTAATTAGGTTTATCTCAGACACAGATGCATCTACTAATGTACATCTTCGCTTGTTTCTGATGCCGAAAGTATAGCATAAGCAATTCACAAAAGAATAATTTACAAGTTAAGCTTTACATCTTGGTTAGACTTAAGAAGTTAATGATCATAATAGCAATTAATCCTCAATAGTATCAGGAAAAATATCAGTCCCAAATCCCATATACATTTTGCCATTTTGGTAAGCTAACCTTTGCGATGGCCCAAAACCAAATGGGTTGTTATATATGTACATGTTTAATTAATCAATATGAGATTATACATTATAGTCAGGAAAGGGATCCAAAACTTGGTCATTTTATTTTTACTGCTTGAATGTTGCTGTGAACTTTGTACGATTTTAACCCTTGTTTTCCTACATTTTCTTTGCAATCAATCAATGGGAGTATGGAGAAAGAGGACAAAAGATAGAAAATTCTTGAATTTAGATTTCTTTTTTCTTTAAATTGCTTCCGCATTTAATTATATAAAACAGACTCTGGATTATTGAACTGCCGTCGCTGCCTTTGGCTTAGTAGACTAGAAAACTGACGCCTTATTATGTTTTTTTTGAAGGATTTTCAACTCCTTCCTAAACTTGCGAGGAGCCAACCATTTGTTGATAAAGCCAAGCTTCAGAATGCTTCTTCAGTTGAGGAGGCACTAGACATTGCTCGGGCATCCCTACAAGTTGAGACTGCTGTCTAATATACTACATAATAGTGCTTATGAATCTGTAAAGTTCCAATAAAAACACTACAGGAGATCTCCCGTTGTAGTTTTTTTTCAAAGGTTTACATAAACTTTCAAGTTTTTCATGAGAAAAAGAGAGAGAATAGAATTAAATCTGGACTATTGAAAAAACTACAGTACTTGTTTTTTTCCTTTTTTAACGACACCTAAGCCAAATCCTCATTCTTTAACCGAGATTTCTTCTTTTACAGCTATGTAATTAAGGATCCTGAATTCCTGATTAGGACTTGGTAAAAGAAATAATTATAATAATGGTGTTTATCTTCCTCATATCATGTTCTATAACTTGATTAATTACAATAATGATGTTTATTAGGGTCTCATTCTTCCTCATTATCATGTTTTATAACTTGCTTTTTTTAATAGCAGAGATAAAGTTAGAATAAATTTTATTAAAAATTCATGTGCATTTTATATGTCACTTTTATAGATTAGGTTGAAAAAAATTCTTCTATCTCAGTTTGGAGGAAAATTATCCATAAATAACACATTATACATATTAAATATTATTAAGTATCAAGCATAATACATTTTCTTATGCTATTATTTCAAATAATTTGACCCAACTAAATTATTAAACTGAGGAATCTATGATATTTACATTTTTGTTTTTTCAATAATTCGGTGCAAATATTATACAGAAAATCCCTCAGTCTCACCCTCCCCCTTCCAACATCAAATTCTTGACCATTGTCGGTTTAGTGTCTATGAAAGCAAATTAGGACCACAATATTTATTTTTTATTTATTATTATTTTTTGAGTCTATAAAAGTGAGTCGAAAAGTCGGCAGCTTTTGCAAACTGGGTCTGTGACATTAATAGAAAGGGATTGGGATAATCACTTGTAGAGGAAGCATCTTAGACAATTTTGACCTTGGATCAGGCATTTAAGAACTCTAAATCGTCACTAATCCAAAAACTTTACGATGTTGATGACACTGCTAGAGATTGTGTTATGTATAATAAGCAGCCAACCAGATTGCTGGCTTTTTAAATAAATAATTCATTTTGGTTTCTTACATTTATTCATAAAATGAGATCACCAGGTGGCACTTCTTTCCCAATACTACTTTAAAATTCTCACTACTTGAAACCTACCCCTACTATAACTAATTGCACTTCTCATTCTTGGACGGATTTTTTTATATTTTTTAATCTAGTAAATTAAATTGACTCGTGTTTTTAGAGCATGTAATTCTTACTCGCATTTTTAACTTTCACATACATTTTTAATAGAGCATTCTTAAGCTCCGTTTGTTTTGGCAGAAAATATTTTATGAAAAATGTTTATGTATTTTTCGGTGTTTAGTGCAACCAAAAATAATAATCAAAATTTTCGGTTTGACCAAAGAAGCATCTTTAGTTTTGGAAAATGACTTCCATTTTTAAATTCCGTAAATTATTTTTCGAGTTTGAGTTTCTCATTCTCAAACCACTAGATTTCCATAGAAAATTGTCAAAAGTCGCCAACAACTTTTTGCCGTCGCTCATTTTCCGTACAAGCCAAACACTTAAAAATGATTTTGTTAAAAAACATTTTAGGTTGAAACAACGGAGCATTAGAGAATCATTCTTCCTTTTAACCACTCTATCATTATTATTTTTTTTTTCTTCCCATTTTTGGTGTTTCTCTTACAAGGAAATTCCATTGTGTCAAAAGTATGCTTGCAAAGCCTCATAGGGTCATATGACTAGTCAAATCATAAATAGCTAGAGTTGTTGAGACTTGAGCTCGTCATCACCACAAATTGATCAACTAGGCTCAACAATTAATATAATTCTAGCTGGGTGGATTGGGACTTTAGCCATCAGATTTGCATAATCAAAGAACCCCAGTTAGTACAAAATATTTTATTTTTAAAATGATAACTTAATATCATCCACATGATTTCTAATAAAAAAAAAGGTCCATCTTGTTTTTTGTATTCTAAAAAGAAAGAAAAAAGAAAAAGAAAAAGAAACATATGTAGGACTTTTCTTTGCAATCAAGAAGGTGGGTGGGATGGGGGACTCATAGCCAGAAGCCTTAGGAACGTATCACTCATGGAAAAAAGGATAAGACATCTATTTCTTCTTCTTTTTTTTTTCTTTCTAATCATACAAGACATCTATGTTACAAGACATCTATTTCAATGTTAATAAATTCGACATTAATTGCCTAACTGTTTGCATGTTTTCCCTCCTAAATACCAAACATATCTATGGCTGTGAAATCACAAAACGGCTGCTGTTTCTTAAAAAGTATTTGAATTAATCTTTCTAATAAATGTGGTATTTTTTTGAGTTCACATGAGAAGGGTTTATTCGGTAAATGATCCCCAATTTCAAGGTAAATTTGTTTATTTATTGTAGTTAGAATTATGATGACTGCTACGGTATACGCTCTTTGGCGCGAGAGAAATATTAAATTGTTTTAGAGGAGAAATAGGGATTTTGAGTGCATACTCAACATGTTTGATCCAAAATTAATTTCTTTAATTCTCCCCTTAATCGTTTTCTAGTTGGACTTGGGGATTTTTCTAGCTTTCCTTGCTCATGTTTACCACCTTGTAGCGCTTGCTTACGTAGGCTCCTTATGACCTTTAGGCCGTCTTGATTTTGCAATAATTTCTTACTTATCCATTTTGTTCTTGTTTAGTTTTCATTGAATACCTAAGGTTAGATGAATATAGTTCATCCAATCTTTAGGTATTCATTGACTTATTAGCCATAACGTGTGATATATACGGAAAAAAGAAGAGAGGTACGTAGTTCGGTCGAGAACGGAATCAGTCAATAATTGCCTAGTTGACTTACTCGAAAAAAAAGAAAAAACTCAAAAGGCTATAATAACAATTACATCAATATTAACTCATTCCAAATTACATGCGACTTCTCAAAATGAAAATAACTTTGCAAACTTAAACTTTGTGAGTGATTGAGATTTAAGTAGGTCATCACCAATCTTTGCAAAACGGTTCTTATTCGGTGTCCTTTTTGCACCATGAAAAGAAAATTTGGGTTCTCATATCAACTGGTGCAGCGTAAGTGTAATGGATCACAAAACAAGCAACACTAGTTTAACAATCCTTCCCAAAACCAAGAATAAATCAAGGATTTGAAGAAAAATATATAGAAAACCACTCATTAAATGTTTCTTATTAAAAACGGTTGAAACTTATAAAATTGGACGGCTGAGCTGTCTTTATTTAACTTTAAATAGAGTTGTAGGCCTATTAAAACACATAATTAAGTTGGTTTAAAGAGCTCGCAAAAAAAAAAAAAAAGTTGGTTTAAAGAGATCTTGTTCGGACCGGATTTCTAACTTGTTCGGACAAGTAGCACATCGACTAGACTTGTTTCAAACAAGCCGTCATATGATTATCTCAGATCTCCCCTCCCCCGTTCCCCTTCTCATCTAGAGGGGTTTTAGATCTTATCCGAACACCAACTTCCTTCCCCCAAATCGAACCCCAACTGGTCTACATCAACTATTTATCAAGTAGTTAACTTTCATTATCTATCCCAGTTTCCTCTGTTTGTTTTAACAAATTATCGAGTTGTTTTTAATCCATCCAATAAACAATTTAGCTTAGGTGATGGACTCTGAAATGAAGAGATATGTCGACAAATTAAACTATTCTTCCAGAATTGAGACATGAGACCTCTCCTGGTGAGACTCCTCTTGTCACTTTTTATTTTTTATTTTTTAACAGTGACGTTTTTATTTTGATTTTTATTAAATCCTTGTTTGTTTCCTTCCTGGTGCTGCGTCACAGTGATTCCGTGATATATATATGGGAAAAAAGAATTTAGGTAGAAAACGGAATCAATCAATAATTTTCTATTTGATTAATCTGCCATTTGGTTTAAAATAATACTTTTTGTCTACAAAGTTGCATCGCCAAACCCACCCCAACTCACTTAAAAAAAAAAAAAAACGAAGAAGAAAAGAGTAAACAATGGCCGAAACAAAAGAAATATATATATATATATATATACCTCAAAAGGCCTAATTGTGTTGTGGTTCTCCAAGTTGCATTAATGTTTTGATTTAGTCCCTATAATAACAATTACAATTAAGAATTATAATCATCTATAGTTCAATGAATTGAGGAGTATTCAGTTATTATATTTGAAGGACATTTTTGTCTCTAAAAAAATGAAAAGACAAAACTACGCTTCAAATATAACTAATTGAATATTTTTTGGTTCATTTGAATGGAAGATGATCCTGTTCCTTACATCAATACCAACTCATTTCAAATTTCATGCGACTTTTCAAATCAAGATGACTAAACAAACTTAATGAGACAATGTGAATGATTGAGACTGAAGTAGGTAACGCAAGCAAGCTTAGTCTCAATAATCAATATGCACATTAAATAATGGAAGAGTTAGAGGGAGGATAGTGAAAGGAAGATTGCTTGGACAATTTTTCAACGAGATCATAATATAATATTATATTATGTGTTTAAAGTATTGATTAAATGATTAAATTTATCTCTTCTTATAACCTTAAACTTTTAGGACAAGTAATGATTTAATATGGTATTAAAGCTAAAGATTTTCAGTTTGAACCCTGTTCTCGTTATTCACCTTCCAATTTTAATTAAATATTATTAAATATTTTACAAGAGTTTTAGCCCATATATGAGAAAAAATATTAAAGTATTAATTAAATGATTAAATATTGAGACTACGTTAAAATTAAAAGTTTAAGTTTAAGCTGAGTTAGAATTGCTCTAAGTAGAATAAGGCAAATTAATGGAAGAACTAATAAAATATGAAGGTGTACAGTATAGGTAAGTATAATGACCATAGCTTAATATAATGAGACATAAAAGTCACCATTATTCAAATTTATAAATTCCTAAAACTGAAATTGCCATTATATGCCTCAGTTTTTATTTATTTTTATGATACTTATCTTGTATGTATGACGATTAAAAGTCACCACCAGCCTTATGTTTTGTTTTGTTTCAGTTTTTTGTTTTTTAAGGATACATGTTCTTGTACTATAATTATTATTGATGTTTTGTTTTTGTTTCATGCTAAAAGGTACTCCTAATTCTTTGTGTCATAGGTCCTAGACCGACTGCTAGATGCTTGAGGGTTAAATCTCAAAGAAAATGAAAAATATTTATTTTATGGTTAAAATTTTGTTTTGTTGCATTTAGGGCATGCTTGAGAATGCGTTTATAGATCTCAAAAGTACGTTTAATACCTTAAAAGTTCGTTTAAAAAAAAAAAAAAAACCCGTTTGGGAAAAAAAAATTCAAAATGCTTTTGAACGTTAAAAAGCTTAAAAATGGTCAAAACGCACTTTTGACAAAAGCTTAAAAATGAAGCTTTTGCCTAAAATCATTTTTTTACTTAAAAACTCTATTTCTTAAATGCAATCTCCAATAGGCCCTTAATGGTATACATAGTGTCACATTATTTAAAAATTTAAATGACATGATAACATATTTACCATGCAACAATATACACGATTAGATCTGTAAAATTTAATCTAAATCATAAAATGAACGGTTTCAATTTCACTAGAAATGAAAATTTATTTCTTTAAGAAGGTTGTAAAATCTCTCTTGCTCTTGTTCTTGTTCCTAAAAGTGGGACTACATTGATAATTGATTCAAATTCCCACCTCCACCTGGAGTTGGTTCTAAGCTTCGGTGTCAACGGCTGATTGGTCCTTAATTGAGATGGCATTTGCAGTTCTCTCTCACTTCATTCTGTTTGTTTGACTTGTTTTGGCATTACCTTATACCTGCCAACTTTATTAATAATGTCCTTCCATCTTCCTAACCTTGTTCAACGTCGAGGGAAAGTCTTGGGATTTTCACTTTCTTTGCACCTTCTTATTCATCATCTTCTTCTTATATATTCTCTGCTTGTTATTGTATCTTATATTGTCTTCGATTAGTTAAATCAAATTCTGGTCAGAGCTTTGGACCCAGGAAAATGAAGGTGAAGTTTCCCCTCCATGCTAAAATATAGTCTTAGTCTAATTTCTTATTATGAATCTTGCTATCCTTGAATTCTTTAATCTTTTTCAATGCTCCTTGATGGGTTTATGGATTTTTTTATTTATCTCTTCTGGGTTGTTTTGAAATTTTGATAACATAAATTTGCATGGCACTTATCTGCAGATTTTTTTTTTAAAAAAATTATTTTTTTTGAGCTTTGCTATTGTTATTTCAGAATTATTTGTTTTCTTTAATCATTTCTTTCACTGCTCTTTCTGATGGCTCTGCAAATTAGCCCTTCAATGAAGACCTCTGAATCTAAGTTCTTTATTTTTGTTGCAGAAAGTCGTGTTAAAGCTGAATTTGCATGATGACAAACAAAAACAGAAGGCCATGAAAGCAGTTTCCAGCCTTTCAGGTGCTGATTTAAACTACCTCTGTTTTTTGTTAATGGCAAAGACTTGGTTGTCTCATTTCTGTTTCAAGAATTTCAACTTTTGCAGAAGAGCAGAGCCGATTATTTCAACCATCTGAATTAGATTACTTTGATTCAGATAATAAATTTCATTTCCTTTCTTTTGCCTGCAATTATCTGTGGTCAATTGGAGCAATCAATTCTAGATTGACATAATGAATATATTCCTGCATAATTTTGCCTGTTGTACTTTATATTGTGATTGGTCAGTTGGTCTTACCTCAGGTGATAAGGGCTGGGGAAGGAAAGTTTTAGATTTGATTGAAAAGTTAAAAAAGGACAATAAAAAAACAAAACACTTTCTAGCTACTTATCTACTCCTGCCCTGTTCAACGACTATTGCAGGCATTGATTCAATTGAAATGAACATGAAGGATCAAAAAATGACAGTAATTGGTGATGTAGACCCGGTGGATATTGTGAAAAAGGTAAAAAAGTATTGGCACACAGAAATTTTGACTGTTGGGCCTGCAAAAGAGGAGAAGAAGAAAGAAGATGAGAAGAAGAAGGAAGAGCCGTGGAAATTTTACTGTCCTCCCACACACTATGTCATGCCCCATCCAGAAGATCAGTACCAATACAATTGTGTCATATGCTGATTTGTGAGCCTTGAAGGAACAGCTGAGAAATTGAATGCTTTGGTGATGAAATTGATATGTTTTAAGACATATGTTTAATTGGGATTCCTATTGAAATCCAATGTTGCAGACTACAGGAAGTGGTGTATAGATTTCAGGGAAAATGAATAAATGAATATTGGAATTGAAGTGATTTCTTGTTAGTATTTTTATCTTCTTTTTCTTTTCATTTACAAGAATTTTGATTAATCCAGCATATGTGGACCATTATTTGAAAAGAAAAAGGTTTAGGAAACATTTTCAAGAGGTTAACAAACCCACCGGTCTATAACATGAAGTACGAGGAACCAATAATCTACTACTTGTCTCTGCAAGTTGCAGATGGGTAAGTCATAGACCTCTGTACAAAACAAGTTATGATGAATATGATGTTTGAATTCTAGAATGTTTATTTCTCTCAAACAGTCAAACACATGACAGTCAAACTGTTTTTATTGTCATTCTTAAAGTGCAAGTAAAACAAGATCAATTATGTGCAGCAAATTAACATAGGCTTAAGTCTTAACCTTCCTCACATGCAAATCTTATTATTAAAGTTTTAATTAAATGATTAAATTTACTATTTCTTATAAACCTAAATTTTTAGGATAAATAGTGAAATCAAAACCGATGTCCTGATTCGAACCTTAGCTCTACAGTTTAGCCTCCTCCATTTTTGTTGTCTGATATTATACCCCACACGTGAGGAAGAGTGTTAATGATTGATGATTTAACACAAAACAGCCATGCATTAACAAACACAAGAATCTCCATATTAGATACCATGTTAGCAAACTGCTAATATCTAAGCCTAGGCTTATTAAAAACAAATTAGCTATATATATAAAGCTAAAATGGCAAACAAGACGCCAAACAAGACGCCAAACCTGCAATACTACTACAATTGTTTGTGGCTCTCAAAATTTCGCATAAAAAAATTCATGTTTGTTAATGTATTTTGGGGTGCATTTTTTGTTTTTTGTTTGAAAAAAATTGTCCTGATGTGACATAAATTTAGAATTAATTTTTTATTTTGAATTATTTGTTAATGTTTTTGATTTGAGAACGAACAACAGAAGACAGAAAACTAAGTTGGTAACAAACATCGGTGAATTCCAATAAAACTATTTATTTGGATAAAGCTGTTTTTGAAAATGAAGGAGAGAAGACCAACAAACAGTTGTAGATCAATTACAGTCTTAAATTAAGCCATGGCCATGTCATGTTTAGGCCATGGTTTGTTTATCTGCTCGTTGAACTTCGTTTAATTTTTTTTTTTTTTGGAACTTTTGTCATTAGAGAAACAATTGAAGACCACGTGATGTAATCTCTCTTGCCTTCTGCCGACCAATTTCTAACTAATCTTTTGGTTGTTTATGCAAATCTGTCTGCTTTCCTACACCATCTTTACCCTTTGATGGCATCAAAAAGATAATGATTATAACTAGGGTTAATTATTTTTTTAGTACTTAAGTTTTCATGTTTTTATTTTTTTTTTCTATCTAGATTTTAATCTGAATCACAGATAGTACTTGACTAATGGGTAAAATACCGATTTAGTACATCCGTCACTATTCCGCCAGCCAAACTAATGGACTGTCATGGGGTGGTTGCCGTCTAGGGTAGCCAAACCACTCCTAATGCCCTTGGGGATGGCCAAACCACCCCCCAGTGGCCAAAAGGGGTGGCCAAAACCCCCAGACAGGCCACAGGGGTGGTCTCAGGGTGACTGAAACCACCGCCATTGCAGTCAATTTGTTTGGCTGACGGAATGACGACAGAAGTACTAAACTGATATTTAACCATAAGTCAGACACCATTTATTATACGAATGGAAATTTAAATAGGAAAAAAATAGAAACCTAAAAACCTAGGTAGTACTAAAAAGATAATTAATCCTTATAATTAAATTGAATTGCATATAGTGTTGTAATGTGTGCGTGTGTTTGTTACAAACATTTTCCTCTTAAGCCTATTTATCTTTTCTTTTAATATTCATCTAGTGATCTTAATAAAAATCAGTTATGACCGTTTGGTTATTAACAATTTTTATGAACAATAAATTTATAACCGTTTAGTCAAAACACATTGTTCAACACTTTTCGATTCCATCTGTGTTGATTTTAGGTCAGTAAAACTTTTTCAAGACCTTTATCATTTTTTGACCGTTTTGTTATTAACTACTTTTAAGGTTTTTTTTTTTTAAAATTTTTTTTTTATTTATTTATTTTTTATGCTCAAGAAAAAAACAGCATTGACGTGGATATGTATTGGAGGTTCAGAACCAGGATCTGGACGAATTTCAGCATTATGGGCAATCATGCATGGTGGGAAAGTTGGTAGGAGATCGGGCTGTGAGCAAGGAGATCATCAGAACCAAGCTAAGCAGGGGATGGAAACCGTCAAGAACCCTAACCATCAAAGTTTTGGGAGACAATTTTTTCCTTGTGGAATTTGAAAATGCGGGGGATAAAGATCGTGTTTCGGAAGGATGACCCTGTGTTTTCGAGGGGAGTCTGTTCTTGGTGGAAGACTATGATGGGCTTACGACCCCATCAAAGATTTATTTCGAGAAGGCTGCTTTCTGGATCCGAATGCACAATTTACCTTTGGCTTGCATGAGTTTGGCGATTGGGCGTCAAATTGAGAATTTAGTTGGACAAGTCGAAGTTGTTGACGTAGATGAGAAGGGAATGGGATGGGGAGAATTTTTACGGGTTGTGGGAGAGAAAAATAACCCGCTAGAAGCGAGACGAGGGCTCTCGTGAAGCAGGTCGCCCTGAGCCCCCCTCACCTAGCAAACGTGTCTCGAGGGACCCACAGCATGGCCAGACCATCCCCACTCCAGTACAAGGATGTTCGTACGAGAAGGATGTCCGACTTGACAGGCGCACGTCCCTGCACCACCAAACAAAAGATTTCGACCATCCCTTGTAGGATACTATACTGTGTACACGTATGAAAAACGTGCGGTGGTCATATATATGCATGTATATATGTAAAATGTGCATCCTAAATGAAAGAGGGGGATTCTTTGAAAAGTTGAGCTCTGGTTATGATCATCTTCCTCATTTCTTTTACCATTCTACCCTAAAAGATATTTCTCCAATTGCAAATAGGACCCCGGTGTTCTCCATCACCTTAAAAATAGTCCAGGTTCTCCAGGGTGACCGAAAACTGTGTTAATAGTTTGTCGCCGTCTGTGGGAAAGATAGGCAAAGTGTTGTAGCTCTTTTCCACCAAACAAATACGTCAGTTACAGGAGATCACGCCCACGTTGGTGAAGGTTTGACCCCACCACTATCGGTGCAACCCGAAACCACCAACTCTTTCGTATTGGTAACACCCGCAAACACAAGTTCCACCCTACCCAGACCTTCCATTAGAACCAGGAGCGATGATGACGTCGAAGCCTCTGAAGCCGACAACCCCCAAGTGACCTACCTCACTTCTCAGTTGGAGCTGGAGTGAAAGCGAGTCCGTGATCTCACACGGCCTCGAGTATGATGGGGCCACACTTGAAGCATACTAGAGGCAGAGCGAGCGTGGCAGCTATGATTCAACCCCCAGGGGAGAGTATTACGGCAATTTCACCTTTGGAGATTAGGGTAGTTACGGCCCATGGGACACTTACCGGGTTCAGGATGACCTCAGTTACCAGAATAGCTATGGTCACCTAGACTATGGTCTCTATCACCCCCACGACAAACTAGGAAGCCTGTTCTACGACAGCGGCCAGCACCAGAACGAGAGCGCTTACGACCAGTACGCTGGGGGGTATTCGGAGTACATGGAGCCCTACGAGCCTGCTGGCCATGACATGCAGTATGCCCCTGAGTACGGCGAAGGGATGATGTACGAGCATGAGAACTACGAAGAGCGATACCCTCCAAAGGAAGAAGTTGTGGAAGGAGCCTATGGGCAGCGAAGGTGGAACCTGGATAGAGGGGCAAGCCCACAACAGGCAACACGAGCCCCCGGCGCATCAGGAAGATTGGCGAACCATGTATAGTGAGCTAAAACATGAATGCAGAGCCATGGCTCGCCAGATGAAGGGAAAGCAAACTGCGATAGAAGACGTGCTAGAAAGCACGAACTTGCCCTTCACACAACGAGTGCTGAGTCATCCGTTGCCCGCCAAGTTTAAGGTCCCAACCATTACTCCTTACAATGGAACTGCCGATCACATGGAACATCTCGAGTCATTTCGGACTCATGTTGCCCTTCGGGGGATACCAGATGAGATCGCCTGCAGGGCTTTCCCTTTAACCTTGGCCAGATCTGCGCTCGAGTGGTTCGCCAACCTCCCCTCGAACTCTATAGATAATTTCATAGGTCTCGCTAGGCTTTTCTTCACTTAATTCATGTCCACACATAGGCGGAAGATGCCTGTCACCTACCTGATGATGATACAACAGAAAGATTCAGAATCTCTGAAAGACTACATGGAGCGCTTCCAGAAAGAAAGGCTTGGGGTTGCAACGGCACCGGGGGACTTAGTACTAATGGCCCTCTCGAATGGGTTCCACTCCTAGAGCCCTTTGGCCATGGAAGTGGCGCGCAAACCCTTGGCAAGCCTCCAGGAGTTCATGGAGAAGGCAATTGAGTATATCAATGGAGAAGAAACCATACGGGCCTTGACAGCGGCGAGAAGGACCACGACAGGGATCCCTAAAAAGGACACCCCTAAAGTTAGCTTGTCACCAAAGAAAGGATTATTTAGGAAAAAAGGGCGACAAGGGGCAGCAGGTTGTCCCACGAGAACCCAATCTCACCCCATTCGGCGCCAGCCTAGTTGAGGTTCTACGCGAGGTCATGGCGATCCCAGAAGGGAGGCATCCTCAGCCCATGCGGGCCCCGCCGACAAATGAAACCTAAGCATATATTGTGAATACCATCGGGATCACGGCCACGACACAAAATATTGCATCTTGCTGAAGATAGAAATAGAAAAGCTCATTAGGAACGGCAAACTCGCCAGGTTTGTGGCAGACCAAAGACGGGCGCCCCCAAATATGCAGGTGGACCTCGCATGCAGGAGGACAGGAGGCCCCAGCCATGGGCTCATGGCCGCGACAATAGAAACAAGAGATTTGAAGAAGGTCAGGAAGGCGAACATCCGGCGAGAGAACAGACATAGTCCGTAGCCCACGAAGGAATGCATGAGGACTCCAGCGACCAGAGAACCTTGGCTATGTAGAGGACGACTTAGAGGAAGAACAGCCCCTCGCAATCCAGGAAACCATGGCCGCCAGGGAGCTATGCGTAGACGGCGGCCAGACAACCTCATTGTTGTCCACAATCGAGCAGTTGGTGATATAAACACGATTGCTGGGGGGTTCACAGGAGGTGGAGAATTTAGTTCGGCCCAAAAGAACTACTCTCGAAGTCTTTCTTCAGCAGAGGTCTACTTTGTGGCGAGGTCCTCGAAAGTGCAGAAAAGGGAAAATCAGCCGATCATCTTTATCGACGACGATATCTAGGGAGTCGTGTCCCCGCATGATGACGCCCTAGTGGTAACCCTACTCATCTCCAATTACAATGTTCATAAAGTCCTTGTGGACACTAGAAGCTCCGTGGACATTCTTTACATGAGTTCTTTTGAGAAGATGGCCGTAGACAAAGGAAGAATCTCACCAATGAACGCCCCACTAGTAGGGTTCGATGGAGAGAGGGTTCGCCCCGTTAGGGTAATAGTACTCCCACTCACAGTAGGACCTGAATCAACCCAGGCAATGATTATGGCTGACTTTATCGTTGTCAACAAGCCATCCGCATACAACGCCATCATCGGCAGGACAAAGTTGAATGCGTTGAGGGCAGTTGTGTGAACATTCCATTTAGCCATGAAGTTCCCTACCGATTCGGTGATAGGACTTAGGAGTAGTCAGAGGCAGTCAGGAAGCGGCGCAACTCTGCTACAGCGCCACGCTGAAAGAACCTCGTATAAATGAAGCATTCATGGTCGCCATGGAGGTGCACGATGAGCACAAGCGGTGCCAAGGTGAACCTGCAGAAGATCTAATAGAAGTACCGATCAACGGCTCAGATAAGACTGTGAAGATGGGATCGCAGATGACCAACGAAGCAAGGGCTGGCCTTGCATGATTCTTGCTAGAGAGTGCAGACATGTTCGCCTGGACTCATCGAGACATGCCGGGTGTTGATCCTGCTGTAACCACCCACAAGTTGAATGTATATCCCATTGCCACTTCAGTAAAGCAAAAACCGAGGTTCATATCGGGAGAGCGCAGTAAGGCCATAGCGGTAGAAGTTGAGAAACTAACGCAAGCGAAGTTCATTAGAGATGTCAGATTCCTCCTGGGTGTCCAACGTCGTCATGGTCAAGAAACACGACGAAAGATGGAGGATGTGCATGGATTTCACAGACCTAAACAAAGCCTACCCCAAGGACAGCTTCCCATTGCCCCGAATAGACTTGCTAGTTGACTCAACTGCGGGCCCTGAGTCGCTCAGTTTCCTGGATGCATTCTTAGGGTATAGCCAAATTCAGATGGATAATTTGGATGAGGAGAAGATGACATTCATTACGGACCACGGGCTGTAATGTTACAGAGTCATGCCGTTTGGACTCAAGAATGTTAGAGCGACTTACATGTTCAGGGACCAAGTGGGAAGAAACGTTGAGGTGTATTTACACGACATGCTAGTGAGGAGCAAACAGGTGACCTGCCATGAGATAGACCTCGAGGAAAATTTTCAAGCTCTGAGGAATTATTGTATGCAGCTGAACCTGGCTAAGTGTGCCTTTGGGGTCTTTGAAGGGAAGTTCTTGGGATTCATAGTGTCCCAGAGAGGGATTAAGGCGAACCCATAGAAAATCCAAGCAATATTGGATATGCGACCCCCAACCAACACCAAGCAACTCCAACAGCTCACGGGACGCGTCGCGGCTCTCAACAGGTTCATATCAAGAGTGACTGACAAGTGCTTGCCTTTCTTCAAAATTCTACGAAAGGCTTTTCTTTGGGGGAAAGAGTGTGATGAGGCCTTCAAGCAACTGAAGGCGTATTTTTCAAGTCCATCACTCCTCAGTAGACCTCAGGAGGGAGAACCACTCTACCTTTACTTGGTGGTTTCACCATCTGCGGTGAGTTCCGCCCTGGTTAGAGAGGAAGCAGGGTGTAGGGACCTATGTACTATTCTAGTAGAGCCCTCCACAGAGCAGAAACTAGGCCTGTAAATGAGCCGAGCCGATCCGAGCTTTGGCAAACTCGGACCAGCTCATTCAAACAGACCAAGAATCGAGCCGGTCTCGAGCTTGAGCCGAGCTTGTAAACCCCGGCTCAAGACCGACTTGTTAAGGAATATGACACGCTCAGGATCGTACTCGGGATCGGTCATGGGAATATGCGAGCCGAGTCGAGCCCTCGATTAGCTCGACTCGACTCGAGCTCGAGATAGAGACATAATTTTGAAGAGTGCGAAATTGACCCCGAGCCTGAACTTGAGCTCGTCTAGAAAGCCTTTCGAGCCTTAAACGGGTAGCTCGGCCCGTTTAAGGGTCGTTACAACAATCAAGAATTATATTCAAACACATTTACAATTCCAAAATTTTCCAAGTTAATTCCAACTGCCAATTACAATTTACAAATCAGGTAATTCCAAATGCCAATTACAAATCAGGTAAGATTCACTATAACAAGTTATATCCAAGACAAATTGTCAAATACTACCAATGTAAAATTCAGGACAAATATAACTTACAAATTATAATAGCATTAAAGGAGAAATTTAAAACACCTAAAATTACAAGTTGAGACAATTATATTAGGGCCTTACAAATCAAGCAACTTCAAATTGAAGAAAACAAATTAATCTACAAATAGAAGAATTACAAATCAAATTGAAGAAATTATAAATGACTGAAATGAGTCAAATGACCAAAAGCCAAAATTCATCTAAAGAGACTACTCTTCATTCTGGCCACCAACTATCCACACTAGTCCACTGTCCACACTGCATTGAATGAAGAAAAGAAATGTGTTAAATGTTTTTAACTCCCTTGCAAGATGTCAATGGAGTTTTATCACTTAAGATTGGAGTAATTAGTAAGTATTCAAAGCTCAGATGAGTAAGTGCACATAAAATTAAACATTGGAAAATGAGGATATCAGGAAACAGTATGTGTGATGTGTTCCACTTGCAGTTGACACTGACCAGCTTGACCGTGACCCACACCCACACTGCACTCCATGTAAAATACTACCAATGTAAAATTCAGGACAAATATAACTTACAAATTACAATAGCATTAAAGCAGAAATTAAAAACACCTAAAATTACAAGCTTAGACAATTATATTAGGGCCTTACAAATCAAGTAACTTCAAATTGAAAAAAACAAGTAATCTCAACAGATAGCAGCAACATAAAACAAATTAGAAATTGAGTCACAAGCCACAAACATATAGCAGAAGCAGTAGCATAAACCAGTGCATGAGGTAATTTTCCAAGTTAATTCCAACTGCCAATTACAAATCAGGTAAGTCCAAATGCCAATTACAAATCAGGTAAGATTCGCTATAACAAGTTATATCCAAGACAAATTGTCAAATACTACCAATGTAAAATTCAGGACAAACATAACTTACAAATTACAATAGCATTAAAGCAGAAATTAAAAACACCTAAAATTACAAGCTTAGACAATTATATTAGGGCCTTACAAATCAAGCAACTTCAAATTGAAAAAAACAAGTAATCTCAACAAATAGCAGCAGCATAAAACAAATTAGAAATTGAGTCACAAGCCACAAACATATAGTAGTAGCATAAAGTTATAAACTAGTGTATCACAACTAACCTCAACAAATAGCAACCACAGAATCATAAGCATAGTTGCATAATTGCATAAACCAGTGTATGATGTGTATCCCAACTAATCTCAACTCAGTAGCATAAAGAAATAAATATGATATTTATAAGCACATTTTTTAGAGATTTTCAAGTATTTTAAATGCAACAACTTAAAAATACCAAACTAGTAACAAGCATATGAAAATGTGGCAGCTTTTAACAGAGTTTCTTAAAAGCGGAGACAAGGACCCAATGAATGAATAATCACTGCAAACACAAACAAACCAAAAATATTGTTAGCAAATTTTTACTCCCTTGCATTTAGTTAGTCAAAGACACAAAGTCTTTGACCTTTAATAAACGAGTCAAGGGAGGTTCAAATAATCAAATTTTCAAATAAAATTTTTGCTACAAAATGAAAACAATTAAATGAACAAGGAAGAAATATATTACCTCAACATGCTCAAATGATCAAGAGAGTTTCCAACAAAAGTACAATATGGCACATTGGCACTTAAACATTTCAAAATAAAACATAGTTATCAAAATACAGACTTAATAAGCAAAGGGAGACTGAATCCAAACATTTCAAAATAAAACATAGTTATCAAAATACAGACTTAATAAGCAAAGGGAGACTTAAACCAAAAATGACGTGTTCAAATTACAGACTTAAAGAAGTAAAGGACTGAAATAGATTGTAATAGTAATACACTCCCTGTCTGAAATTTTGCATCACATCACATTCAGGTAGTTGAAGTTGTAGTTGTAGGCAACTCCACTTCAACCAATTTCTACAAAAACAAACACAAATTTAATATGGCCAGTTCATACATAAATAAAATTTAGTAAAACTCTAAATAGTCTAAATACATAAATTGGAAACAAAACTTACATCACTAGCAGATTTTCTCTTGATGCCATGATAAAATTTAGTAAAACTCTAAATAGTCTAAATACATAAATTGGAAACAAAACTTACATCACCAGCAGATTTTCTCTTGATGCCATGAAGTGCTCTCACCCAATCTGAACCACATAAGAGCATCTGAACAGTGTCAGGGGATAATGATGCTCTATGGGGTTCAATAACCCTACCACCAGCACTGAAGGAGGATTTAGAAGCAACTGTACTTATGGGAACAGCCAAGATATCCTTTGCCATTCTAGACAAGATACGGTACTTCAAGGCATTGCATTTCCACCATGCCAAAGCATCAAAATCTATTTCCATATATACTCCATTCTCATTCTTACCACAAATGTAGACATCCTCTTCAGGATAAACATCCAAATCTGTTTTAATGGGCCGGATGATGTCACTACTTCTTATATGGTCAGCAAACCTTGATCGACCTTCAGAAATTTTGGACACCACATCTCCAACAATTGCACTTGAGGAAGAACAAGAAGGAACATTTACTTGGGCAGTTTCTTGCAATATACAAGCCGTATGGGCAAAAACATATGACTCAAATAACTCTTTCAGAACTGCCAACACATTGTTAATGTGACTACAAGCTTCAGTCAAAGGATAAATGATAGGGAAACAGAAATTGATCAACTTCATCTTGTATCTAGGATCCAAGACAGCAGCTATGGACATCAACAAATTGCTATCACCCCAATACTTATCAAATTTGTCAATCATCCTACTTGCCATTGACCTCATGTACTCATTCCTATCATCACACTTGATCATCAAACTTCTCACTGTTCTGGAGTTACAACTTACTAAAATGCTTGCTCAACTCTATGGTACCTAGGGAACACTTCTTTAAACTTAATTGCAGTGTCCAACATCAAATAGGTGCTGTTCCAACATGTGGGGAAATCTAAAATCAGCTTCTTACAGGATAAATGCAATCTCTTTGCTATCTCACTAAAGACATTCAACCTACTTTCAGACGCCACAATATATTTTATGACTTGCCTAACATCATCTATAATACCCCTAATTTCAGCAAGCCCAGATTGCACCAACAAGTTTGTAATGTGTGCACAACACCTAACATGAAACAACCTACCCCCAACCAACAAAGCATTCTTCAACTCAAAATCATATTTTATAATTCTAATTGCAGAATCATTAGCTGAAGCATTATCAACAGTAATGGTATGAATTTTATCCTCAATTCCCCAATCAGAAAAACAATTCCTTAATGCATCAGCCATCACAACACCAGAATGTGGAGGAGGTACATTGTAAAAATTTAAAATTCTTTTTTGGAGGCACCAAGTTGAATCCACAAAATGGCAAGTCACCACCATATATGACACTCTTTGACAAGAGGTCCACATATCGGTGGTGATGTTCACCTTGCCAACCAATTTCAAAAGTGTTCTCAGCTTCCTTTTTTTATTTTGGTAAGTGGTAATGCAGTCATTCCTAACGGTTGCACGGCTTATTTTTTTCCAGTGGGGTGTGCAAGCCCTCATGAACTTATTAAAAAGTTCATGCTCCATCATATTAAAAGAGTACTCGTGAAGTAGCACCATATGGGAAGCAAGTTCCCTAACCCTACTCTCTTTGTGACTAAAACTTGTCAAACATCCCACACCATCATTGTCACTACTAGGGTCAAATGACAAAGTACTTTGCTTTTTAGCACTACTAAACTCAACATATCTAACACATGAAATCAAATGCCTATTTAGGGTTGAGGTAGTACTAGATTTTCCAACAGCAAATAGTCTTTTATACCAATTGCATTGTGATTTTTTAACCCCCCTATTGTAACTGAAACAAAGTCATTCCAGACTTTGGAAGTCTTTTGTCTTTCCCTATTTTGATATTGTCC
>NC_081543.1:26026719-26028249 GCF_901000735.1 Corylus avellana | reverse complement strand
TCCATAACTGTTAATTAAAAAATTTAATTGATGATCAACTTCTATCTTTCTATGTTCAAATTTCAAACATGGCAAATTTTTACACAAAAATAATTCATAGTTGTTCAAACCCTAAACAGAAAACAGGATAATAATTCATAGTTGTTGTAACCCTAAACAGAAAACAGGAAAATAATTCATAGTTGTTCTAACCCTAAACAGAAAATAGGAAAATAATTCATAGTTGTTCTAACCCTAAAAAGAAAACAGGAAAATAATTCAAAATTCTTCAAACCCTAAACAGAAAATAAGAAAATAATTCATAGTTGTTCTAACCCTAAACAGAAAACAGGAAAATAATTCAAAGTTGTTCAAACCCTAAACAGAAAACAGGAAAATTTGTATTCATAGTTGTTCAAACCCTAAACAGAAAACAGAAAAATTTGTACTCATAGTTGTTCAAACCCTAAACAAAGAACAGCAAAATTTTTATTCATAGTTGTTCAAACCCTAAACAGAGAACAGAAAAATTTTTATTCATATTTGTTCAAACTCTAAACAGAAAACAGAAAAATTAGTATTCATAGTTTTTCAAACCCTAAACAGAGAACAGCAAAACTTTTATTCATAGTTCTTCAAACCCTAAACAGAGAACAGCAAAATTTTTATTCATAGTTCTTCAAATCCTAAACAGAAAACAGAAAAATTAGTATTCATAGTTGTTCAAACCCTAAACAGAGAACAGCAAAATTTTTATTCATAGTTGTTCAAACCTTAAATAGAGAACAGGAAAATTTTTATTCATAGTTGTTCAAACCCTAAACAGAGAACAGCAAAATTTTTATTCATAGTTGTTCAAACCCTAAACAGAGAACATCAAAATTTTTATTCATAGTTGTTCAAACCCTAAACAGAAAACAGGAAAATTTGTATTCATAGTTGTTCAAACCCTAAACAGAAAACAGAAAAAATTTGTATTCATAGTTGTTCAAACCCTAAACAGAACACAGAAAAATTTGTATTCATAGTTGTTCAAACCCTAAACAAAGAACAGCAAAAATTTTATTCATAGTTGTTCAAACCCTAAACAGAGAACAACAAAATTTTTATTCATAGTTGTTCAAACCCTAAACAGATAACAGAAACATTTAACATAACAAGTTTTTTAAAAACCTGAAGGCTCAAGCAATTTCCGAAAGCCAATTGTAGCTTGCAAATTCAATAGACCTTCCTCCCTGAAATTAAGATATTAGAAACATTAGTTTACCAAATAACAAATTTTGAAACAGCCAAAACATAATAAATGGAATAAATAAAAAAGACTTGCCAAAATTGAAATAGTTAGGAACTAGGGTTCATGAGAAAAACATAACTTAAATGCAGAAGTCAGAACTTTTTCTCTTGTTAGCACTTAGCAAGAAGCCAGAGCAAACAAGTTCAAACTTGTTCAACTAAACAACCAGAGTCACTTGCATGCATCATAGTTTCATATCGGAGTATAAAAGGGCGATTGGGGGGGGGGGGGGTTGGGAGTTGGGAATGAATAAAAAA
>NC_081543.1:25899733-26026619 GCF_901000735.1 Corylus avellana | reverse complement strand
AAAGTTCATGCTCCATCATATAAAAGGGTACTCGTGAAGTAGCACCATATGGGAAGCAAGTTCCCTAACCCTACTCTTTTTGTAACTAAAACTTGTCAAACTTCCCACACCATCATTGTCACTGCTAGGCTCAAATGACAAAGTACTTTGCTTTTTAGCACTACTAAACTCAACATATCTAACACATGAAGTCAAATGCCTATTTAGGGTTGAGGTAGTACTAGATTTTCCAACAGCAAACAGTCTCTTACACCAATTGCATTGTGATTTTTTAACCCCCCCCCTATTGTAACTGAAACAAAGTCATTCCAGACTTTGGAAGTCTTTTGCCTTTCCCTCTTTTGATATTGTCCATTCTCACTCAGGCCACTTCCATCCCCATCCCCATCCCCAGCCCCTTGGCCCCCATCCCTAGCCGCAGCCGCAGCCGCAGCCCCAGCCCCATCACCAGCCCCATCACCAACAACAGCAGGACAACCAGTGTTAACAGGTTGGCTTGGGTTATTTTCAGTGCTACCAGACTCAACAGATACAGGTGTAGGGATCACAGTACCTGTATCATCAAGTACATCAACTTCAATACCTTCCAATTCCATAGACTGACTCGTAATCTCCATAACTGTTAATTAAAAAATTTAATTGATGAGCAACTTCTATCTTTCTATGTTCCAATTTCAAACATGGCAAATTTTTACACAAAAATAATTCATAGTTGTTCTAACCCTAAACAGAAAACAGAAAAATTTGTATTCATAGTTGTTCAAACCCTAAACAGAAAACAGAAAAATTTGTATTCATAGTTGTTCAAACCCTAAACAGATAACAGAAAAATTTGTATTCATAGTTGTTCAAACCCTAAACAGAAAACATAAAAATTTAACATAACAAGTTTTTTTTAAAAACCTCAAGGCTCAAGCAATTTCCAAAAGCCAATTGGGATTGTAGCTTGCAAATTCGATAGACATTCCTCCTTGAAATTAAGATATTAGAAACATTAGTTTACCAAATACCAAATTTTGAAACAGCCAAAACGTAATAAATGGAATAAATAAAAAAGACTTGCCAAAATTGAAATAGTTAGGAACTAGGGTTCAGGAGAAAAACATAACTTAAATGCAGAAGTCTGAAGAGACTAAGAGAGGCTCTTCAGATTCTCAGAAGTCAGAACTTTTTCTCTTGTTAGCACTTAGCAAGAAGCCAGAGCAAACAAGTTCAAACTTATTCAACTGAACAACCAGAGTGACTTGCATGCATCATAGGTTCATATCGGAGTATAAAAGGGCGATTGGGGGGGGGGGGTTGCCGGGTTGGGACTTGGGAATGAATAAAAAAATAAACCTATGATGACAGAAAGCCCAATACTCAATTGCCATTTCTGTCACAGTCAGATCAAGAGCCATCATGTTTGTCTATGCCGTCGGTATGAGCTAGGGCTTGGAGAAGATAACCTGAAAAATTGAAAATGTCACCAAACAGTTGAATGAATAGACTTACAGAAATTAAAAATTAAAAGAACACAAAAAAAAGGGGGGATTCGGCTGCGAGATTAGACGGTATAGGAGAAAAATTAGTATCCTCTTCTGGTTTGAGTCACGCGATATCTGAAGAGAGTTTCTCTCACAAAACTAGTACGACTGCTTAGAACGCCATTAGATCAATATCAGATGATCCATCAACGGCTCGATTGAGAATCTGAAAGGTACGGGTTGTTGGGACGGGGTTGAGAAGGATTGAATGCGTGCATCCAACTCCCCAACGATGATGGGAGATGCATTGAATGCTCACAGTAGGCTGCATTCAATGGATCATCTCTCTCTCGCCATCACCCCAGTAATCTAGCCCTAAAACCAGTCCGTCAAACAACTCTCTGGTGTTGCCGTAGTGGTAACTGGAAGTCTGGAAAGACTGGAATGAAGAGAGAGATAGAGAGCGACGAGGGTGAGTCAGTGAGAGATGAGAGTGACGAGGGTCGAGGGTGATGGTTTGAAGTTTGACTATTTAATGGTTAGTGGTTTCTGGTTTGGTTTAGAATTTACAAACGCTTGGTTTCAATCCCAGCATCCCAGCCGTTAGATTTGCGAAAATATCAAAAATTTTAATAAATGAACGGCTGGATTTGGAGAGAGAATTAGTTAAATCGATTTGGGCGTGCCACGTGTTGAAACCTTTAGTTTACCAAAACATTATTCACATGCGGCCGTTTGTATTTGAATCTGGTGTGCTTATTTAGTACAGTCCGTCGATTCTATAAAAATCATCAAGATTTAATTTCACTCGTTAGATCAAAGCACTCATGGCATGCTTACGGAGCTTGCGATACACCATATAACTCCCACGCGATTTACTTGATTACAGCTGGCTTCCATTAAACCCATCCAACGGCCAATATTTCATCAAAAATTTTGGAGGGCTGAGATGGCTTGTGGTCATACCGAGACGACTGGTACACTGTTAGTCTCAATGACCATGCGTGCGTGCGAGCTTACAGCCGTTGATGAATTCCTTGAGTGCGATGGGGGGTTTTAAGTCGTTCGATCATCTCAACCAGGGGAAGCTTATGAAAATTTGGATGCACCAAATAAATCCCACTCGAGAAAATGGCCAACAGCTGGCATCCACTACATGCATCCAACGTCTAAAATTAAATCAAAAAAAATTGGACGGCTGTCGTCCATTGCGTGCAAACCAAGAGTCTCATAAATGTTGTCAGACCTGTAGACCGTGCATGCGCGGGGGAGATTTCCGAGACTGAGTGTATCGTCCGTGTGTGTGTGTTGGTGAACCGGTTTGATACGTTATCCAATAAATAATCTTGACCATTTATTTTAATCTTTATTTTATCATTCAATCAAAGGCGTTAGATTAATGGGCTCATAGTGTCATGTGCAACACCATATAACTCTCACCTTCGTAATGGATTACAGCTGTATTCCATTAACTAAATCCAACGGCTCGGATTAAATCAAATTGAATCGGACGACTATGATTAAATGTCTAAAATTTCAAAAATTCAAATAATCAGAAAAATCTAGTGTGGGTAATTTCAAGTGAGCTCGTCTCTTTAGTTATCCAATAAATCATCTAAACCGTTAAAATTAAATACAAATTTATATCAATTAAATCTTAACCGTTTAATTAACTAAAGTGCTAAAGAAACCGTGTGTGCATAGTAGTGTAGTACTACATAGTTATTATTATCATTAATACTAATTTACTAAACGGTTGAGATTCTTGAGAGTTGAGATTATTATTATTATTAATACTAATTATTATTATTAATACTAAACGGTTGAGAATCTTGAGAGTTGAGATTATTATTATTATTAATACTAATTATTATTATTAATACTAAACAGTTGAGAATCTTGAGATTATTATTATTATTATTATTAATTTTATTAATATGATTAATTGATTATTATGAATATGATTATTATTATTATACTATACCCTTGATCTTAATTGAACCTATGTACACACATTAATATGATTACTATTATTATTATTAACTTATGAATTAGACATTGGACATTAAACCTATAAATAATAATATAGTCTATACTCTACACTAACTTAGTTATATACTTATACTTGATCTTAATCAATTAATTGTACACACATTAATTGAACCTATGAATATGATGATTATTATTATTATTATTTTTAACTAATTAATTGGACATTGGACATTAAACCTATAATAATAATATAGTCTATACTCTACACTAACTTAGTTATATACTTATACTATACCCTTAATTTTAATCAATTAATTGTACACACATTAATTGAACTTATGATTATGATGATGATTATTATTATTATTTACTTATACTATACCCTTGATTTTATTCAATTAATTGTACACACATTAATTGAACCTATGAATATGATGATAATTATTATTATTATTTTTAACTAATTAATTGGACATTGGACATTAAACCTATAAATAACCTATAAATAATAACATAGTCTATACTATATACAATGTTAGTTATATACTTATATTGTACCCTTAGATCTTAATCAATTAATTGTACACATATTAATTGAACCTATGAATATGATGATGATTATTATTATCATTATTTTTATTATTGACTAATTAATTGGACATTGGACATTAAACCTATAACTAATAACATAGTTTATACTCTATACAATGTCAGTTACATTATTATACCATACCCTTGATTTTAATTAATTAATTGTACACAAATTAATTGAACCAATGAATATGATTATTATTATTATTATTATTAACTTATGAATTGGACATTGGACATTAAACCTATAAATAATAACATAGTCTATACTATATACAATGTTAGTTATACACTTATACTATAGCCTTATATCTTAATTAGTTAATTGTACACACATTGAACCTATGATTATTATTATTATTATTATTTTGGAATTGGACAATGGACATTAAACCTATAAATAATAACATAGTCCATATAATATTAGTTACACTATAGCCTTACATCTTAATTAGATAATTGTATACACATTGAAGCTATGGTTATTATTGATTAATAACATGTTTAATTATTTTTTTAGTTACATTGTCGTGTGGGTTGGGTCGGGTCGGATGACAAAACGGGTTGAGCTCACTAGCCCTAAACAAGTCGGGCGAGCCGGGTAATTTTCGAGCTACACGAGTCAAGCTCACAATCCCTTAACGAGTTCGGGCTAGCCGGTCGATTATCAAGTTAAACGATTCAAGCTCACGATCCCTTAACGAGCACGGGCGAGCCTGCCGGTCTCGACTTAAACGAGTCGAACTCACGAGACCCCGTCGAGCTTACTCGAGCGAGTCGGGCATGTGTCACTAGCTAATCGAGCGAGTTTCAGCAGTAACGAGCGAGCTAGTACAGTGTCGAGCTTGAACTCGCGTCGAGCGGGTATCGAGCGATCTGTCGAGTGTGTCGGCTCATTTACAGGCCTAGCAGAAACTAGGTACTCGCGGCCATAACGGTTAACATCTGCACTAGTGGAGGCCGCTAGGAGGCTGCGACCTTACTTTCAAGCCCACACTATTCGGGTTTTAACGGACTACCCACTCAAGCAAATCTTGTGCAAGCCAGACACTTCAGGTCACCTAGTCAAATAGGTGATAGAATTGGGGGAGTTCGACCTAGAGTATCTCCTAAGACCGGCATTGAAAGGACAAGCACTAGCAGATTTTATAGCAGAGTACACAGGAATCCCAGAAGAGGAAAATAGTTGTCCAGCAGAATCGTGGATTGTTTATGTGGATGGCTCAGCAAATAAGCGGAACAGCGGAGCAAGTGCTGTCATCAAGCCCCCAGGAGGATCAGAGTTCAGATACGTTGTCAGAATGGGCTTCAAGACCACCAACAATGAAGCATAGTATGAGGCTGTACTGGCCGAACTGGCTATAGCGATAGAGCTAGGAGCACGAAGTGTAGAGGTGAGAAGTGATTCCAGTGTGATAGTAGGACATGTTTAGGGCGAGTACGAATCCAAAGATTCACTGATGTGAATCTAGATATCTATGTTCTTTGTTCGCATTCCTGCGTTTAGTCATTGAGAACAAAACAGACAATATCTTCCGCCCAATTCGGGCTCGTTTCTACCTGTGCAACTTCTCTCGTGGGAGCAATTGATGACTCTGGGATCAAACGAACTTGCTCGCGCAAGGAGTCCAACTCCATTTCTGATGATGAGGCTAAGTGGGCTAACTGGTTTGCAGATTCGTTCTGGGCTCAGGGCACTTTCTTGATTGGGAACTGTTCAAACTTCGCGACAAGTTCTCTAACCTTTGCGAGGTATTTTTGCATTCTTTCTTCTTTGGCTTCATACTTGCCCTGAACATGTCCTATTATCACACTAGAATCACTTCTCACCTCTACACTTCGCGCTCCTAGCTCTATCGCTATGGCTAGTCCGGCCAGTACAGCCTCATACTCTGCTTTGTTGTTGGTGGTCTTAAAGCCCATTCTGACAGCGTATATGAACTCTGATCCTCCTGGGGGCTTGATGACAACACTTGCTCCGCTGTTTTGCTTATTTGCTGAGCCATCCACATAAACAATCCACGGTTCTGCTGGACAACTCTTTTCCTCTTCTGGGATTCCTGTGAACTCTGTTACAAAATCTGCTAGCGCTAGTCCTTTCAATGCAGGTCTTGGGAGATACTCCAAGTCGAACTCACCCAATTCTATCACCCATTTGACTAGGCGACCTGAAGTGTCTGGCTTGCACAAGATTTGCTTGAGTGGGCAGTCCGTTAAAACCCGAATAGTGTGGGCTTGGAAGTAAGGTCGTAGCCTCCTGGCGGCCACCACTAGTGCGAATCTTAGCTGTTTTGGCCGTGAGTACCTGGTTTCTGCTCCATGGAGGGCTCCGTTAGAATAGTACATGGGTCGCTGCACCCCTGCTTCCTCTCTAACCGAGGCGAAACTGACCACGGATGGTGAAATTGCCAAGTAGAAACATCTGCGAGCTCCAACTTGCGGGATCCCGGATTAATTTGCACTTAGAACCATATGCTAAATGCACACTATTATAGCTATCCACGAATGTGAATATAGATATTTATGTTCTTTGTTCTCACTGACAAAATGCAGGTATACGAACAAAGCAAGAGCTGCCTCGTTAGAGGAGAACGCGGAGGCAATCTAGCCAGAAGGAAGGAGCCAAGCCTAAAGCCAAGTCCTATCTCGCCATGGCACAAGAATGCCACAAGGGCATACCCTTGCCATGTTGGAGAGGCCCCTCTAAGCCTAAGGCCAAGTCCTATCTCGCCACGGGATAAGACTACTACAATGGCATACCCTTGCCATGGCGAGGAGACTCCCCTCAGCCCTAGGCCAGATCCAATCTTGCCTTGACATAAGATTGCTGCAAAAGCATACCCTTGTCATGGCCAGAAGATCAGCTCTAGCTTAACATAGAAGACCAGTTTCTAATTGTGCAGGGTAAACTCGTACACAGGAGCGAAGCACAGAGAGGTCACAAAAGAAAAACAAGAAGAGAACACAGACGTACGCAAAAACAACACTCATAAAGATTGCCAAACAAAATCCAGGTATAACATTCCATTTCTATAAATGCTCTTCCTAACAAAATGCGTGCGTTTGCAACGTCTATATACAGGGAAAAATATAGGCATATTAAGAAGAAGCTCATAGAGTTCATCCTCGCTGGCTTCTGGCTTAGGCGATGGAGACCTCAGGACAAGCTTTCCGCAATTTAGGTTGGGAGCGTCCGGGAGCTCTTGTTTCCCAATCCTTACGAGCTCCTCAATGTGGCAGGATCGACAAGGAAGTTGCTCATCTTTAGGTTCTCAAAGTTCACCCGATCGGTATCCACTCGCATGTGGGCTCGAAAAGTTTCGAAGCCCCAGACATATCCACGATACCAGCCGCAGTTAAGCACCACTGCTACCTTCCAAATTTGGGAGCGATACCTCCTCAACATCGTCGATTGCTCCCGCAGCTTCATTCGAAGCACCCGGATGAGGTCGTCCCGTTCCTTTATCTCAGCTTTGTAAGCCACATCAGGACCTCGCAAGCTTTGAGCCACAATGATGGTCTCCACCCCGGAAGAAGCCCTTCTCCAAGAAGCTTCAGACCTTGCCAAAGTTGATTGCAGGTTTATCAGGGATTTGTTCTTCTTGGCGATGTTGACGATCATCGCGGCATGGGAAGCCTTAGCCTTGGCCATAGCTTCTCCCTTATCGGCGACCTCGGCAACCATCGCAACTCGGGAAGCTTTTGCCTGTGACAAAGCCTCCTCTTTCTTGGCAACCTTGGCCACCTCCGCAGCATAAGAAGCCTCCATTTGGGCCAATGTCTGGTCCCTCTAAGTAATTTGACGATGTGGCGAGATACAGTCAGGGTAAACTCCTTCTCTCGCTCTGCACCCTGGGCTACCTCCGCATCAAGAAACGATTGAGGCATTGCAAGCTCCCACTCTCGCTCTGCCCAACTAGCCCTTTCAGAGTCCAAGAGGGTTTTGAGGCTAGTTAGCTCCTTCTTGCGTTGTACGTTGCAAGCAGCCTCTACATCGGAGTGCGATCTAAGCCCGACAAGCTCCTTATCCTTCTCCTCTCCCCGTGCGACTTCAGCGTTGTATAGCAGCTGGAGGCTTGCCAGTGCATCAATCTTCTCTACCACTTTAGTAACAGCGACCCTCCGAGCTTCCTCTGCCTCCGCCAAGAGAGATCGGGCTTCCCAAGTCGGCCCTCTATTGAAGCTAGAGAGCCGAGAACCATGTTCAGGTTGCCCTGAGCGTCAACCACAGCCAGAATGGCTCCATTTGTCCTGCTGGTCAACCTCGCATCCTCTATGGCCATGCACGCCTCTTATGCATTGTCCTCCTTCACTTCCTTCTGGAGCCTATCCATCTTCTTCTTGGAGTCCGCTCACTCCCAATCAATCTTGGAAATGCGCTCCTCGCAACTCTGGAGCTCTCCCTACAACTTAGTAACGATGGCCCAGGATTAAACCAACTCGGCCTTCAACTTGTCGATCTCAAGAGCGGCAGAAGCGAGGCTATTACTGTGAATTGAGAAATGCAGGCCAGCTCCGCCAATTGCTACAATAGAAACTCATTAGTTGACCTTGGTGGAGAAGCGAAAACAAGAAAAAGAGAAGAATGGCTGACCGAGCGCCTTGTTCAGCTTGCCCTTAGCGTCAACCAAAGCCATAATGGCTCCATTTGTCCTGCTGGTCAACCTCGCATCCTCTATGGCCATGCACGCCTCTGATGCATTGTCCTCCTTCACTTCCTATTGGAGCCTATCCATCTTCTTCTTGGAGTCCGCTCGCTCCCAATCGACCTTGGAAATGCGCTCCCCACAACTCTGGAGTTCACCTTGCAAGTCAGTAACGGTGGCCCTGGATTCGACCAACTCAGCCTTCAACCAGTCGATCTCAAGAGTGGCAGTAGTGAGGCTATAAATGTGAATTGAGAAAAGGCAGGCCAGCTCCGCCAATTGCTACAATAGAAACTCATTAGTTGAGGTGGAGAAGCAAAAACAAGAAAAAGAGAAGAAGCAGTAAAATACTTACCAAAAAGAACTGATGTCGCCACTCTTCCAAGAGATCCGTGCCCTCACTCACGACAGGGGCAACCTCGAGAGGAAGTGGTGCCGCTAAAACAACATAGGGATCTACCAGCAAACCCTTGGAGACCCACCAGCTCAATTGCCCTACTCGATCTGTTGTGACCCCCTCCTCTTCAGGAGGAGAAATGTGTGCATCCTCTGTGCTCACCCTGCGAGGTGACGGCCGATCATGCATGTTCCCCCGAGGGAGGTTCACACCAAATGCAATCTCCTCCACCAGGGGAGATAGCAAATCCATTGCCGCCTTGTAATCATCCTTAAGCGGGCATGGGGGACGCCCGCTGCGCTCTTGGCCCTTGCAGCTGGGGAGACAACCTCTTCAACTATCCAAGGCACTCCCTCTCCATGTGCCAGAGCCAGCAAGACACTTGTAGGAGATGTCACTGATAAAGGAATGGCCTTGATCAATGCTTCATCCCTCGGCGAGAGGGGGTCTGAGATCTGCTTGAACCCTTTCGACCACCACAGTAAGGTTGGCTTTCGGTAGAGCGGTGTCGCCTTGAGGGGTAACCTTTGGCTGGGCGTGAGGGCGGGGAATGTTTGGATCCAATCCCTCTCCTTGGGCCAGCATCTCGCTGAACATGCGGATGTTGGACTTATAGCTAGATCTCGTCGGCGAGGTCTCGCCCTCGGGGGCCTTCGCCCCTCTCTTCACAGCCATTGGGGCTCCACCCTTAGATGTTTCTGATCCCCTCTTCTTGGCTGTCAGAGCTCCGTCCTTCGTAGGCTCTGCCCCTCTCCTTTTTATTAAGGGAATCGGCCTCTCAGGGGAACTCCTTCCCTCGGCAACTCCAGTCGCGAGAGGCCCGCGGAGGTTGAAGGTCCATTTGCCCTGGGGATAACCCAAGTAAAGCTCAAAGTTCTCCTTGGTGATAAGTTTCTCCGCGTGAACCTCATCTGGATGGGCCACCGCCCAGTTGCGGACCTTCTCTATATTAGCCTTCTCTGTGGCATTAAGAGTCTTGGGAGCATTAAGATGACTAGAGAGAGGGACTCCCCACCTAACAAGGACAGAGGGTGGAGTGTTGCAGTACCTCTCATTTGCAGACAACTCCTACTGAGTACTCGAGATTGAAAAGAAACCCCACTTGAAGTGGTCACCGGGATGCCACTTATCGTATAAAATGATAAGCTTCGAAGGGCGCCCCTGGAAGCCCCAATCGTGTCCAAATCTTGACGGTTTATAAAAGCTCAGGAACTCTCTCGAAGACGGTTGCTGACTATGCCCAAAAATCATAGGCCACAGTATATTGAAGGCCACCAGCAGCACCCAGCCGTTGGGCTTGATCTAGCTTGGGGCTAGATTTAACTCCGCGAGAAGCTCACGGATCATTGGTGGAAGCGGGAGGACCAACCTCGCTCTGAACATCGCCTCATCAACTGCGACTTCCCAGTTATATGAAGAAGGGGTTGCCCCCTCGTTGCTACCGGGAATCCGGATGACCACATCATCAGGGATGGCGTACGTATCTCGCAAATGCCACACGTCCTTGGCGGTGAGCGTGGATCGACATTCAAGGTATGCATCAAAAAATTTCCTCGACCGCAACGTTCTTCCCCTTGTCTTTGCCCAAAATCTCGGGCAACTCTGATTTCCTCTTACCCATGAGAAAGGAGACTTCTGGCGCTAGCTGTGTGGGAAGGCAAGTAATGCCATATTGAATCAAACAGTGGGGGACACTCAGACGCAAGCGAGGGACTGCTGGTTGGAGAAAAGGAAGAAGTAAGTCTAAGAGGGGGGACAAAGGGTTGGAAGAACCGAGGGACAGATGGTAATCTGGAACTTTGGAGACAATAGCGACTAGGTACAGATCTCTGTTGAAATAGAAAGGTAGGAAGTCGCACAAGTGGTAGGGTGAAGAAGATGATATTGGGCAGACCATCCCTACTCCAGTACAAGGACGTTCATACGAGGAGGATGTTAGACTTGACAGGCGTACGTCCCTACACCACCAAACAAAAGATTTTAACCATCCCTTGTATGATACTATACTGTGTACATGTATGTAAAACGTGCGGTGGTCAGATATATGCACGTATATATGTAAAATGTGCATCCTAATTAAAAGAGGGGGATTCTTTTAAAATTTGAGCTCTGGTTCTGATCATCTTCCTCATTTCTTATACCATTCTACCTTAAAAGATATTTCTCCAATTGCAAATAGGACCCCGGTGTTCGCCATCACCTTAAAAACAGTCCAGGTTCTCCAGGGTGACCGAAAGCTGTGCTAACAGTTTGGCGTCGTCTGTGGGAAAGACAGGTAAAGTGCTATAGCTCTTTTCCACCAAAAAAAATATGTCGGTTACCGGAGATCACACCCACGTCGGTCGAGGTGGTGTGATTTATTTCGGAAGGTGGTTGTAGGTATTATGGCTGTGCTTAGTTTGGATCATTCACCTGTAGTCATAAACCTGCAGGGGAGACGATTACGGGAAGCAACGCTCAACACGTTTAAGGTATGAAGCTCACTGGGAAACAGAAACGAAATGTAATGAAATTATAATGCAAGCCTAGGAGGTGTACAAAGAGACCCGTGGCAGAATCTTACTAGACTGATTGTCAAGTGCAAAAATGGTTTATAAAGGGGGCAAAGAGATGTGGTGGGACATTTGAAGCGGGTCTTGGAGGAAAAATTAAAGTTGCTCACCGAGATGCACGGGGAGGATGAGAACCCGAATATGGTTTCAGTTGCCTAGCTCCAAGAAGACATTCACGGGCTATTAGAGAAAGACGATTTACAATTGAAACAATGGGCGAAAATTGATTGGCTTAAAAATGGGAATAAAAACACAGATTTTTCATGCATATGCAAATTAGAGGCGTTCTATGAATAAAGTCAGCAGCATGAGGGATGAAGTGGGAGGCTTGTAGAAATGCAAGAGGAGGTTGAGGGAGTGTTTGTGGACTAATTGGGTAAATGGGATACCTATGGCATCTAGGGGCATTCGGCAAAGGGATACCATATCGACTTTATACTGCTTTGCCGATCTTCTCTCTCCACTTCCTCCATGCGACGATGAATGTACATCAACTCATTGTGGATCTAGAGCCGTCAATGGAGTCGAGCATTTTGTCGGAGGACTCGATCCATGTTCTGCGAGAGGGTTTGCATCTCTGCCGATCTTCTCCCTCCACTTCCTCCTCGAGACAATGACTGTGCATCAAGTTATTGCGGATCTTGAGCCATCATTGGAGTTAAGCATTTTGTCGGAGGACTCGGTCCATGTTCTACGAGAGGATTTGCATTTGAGCCTCTAGCACTGCAGCCTTCTGGTTATGTATACTAGGCTAGTCGGGAGCACTTCTCCCATTCCGCATGATAGTGCTCTAGAATAGAGCATGAAGCATGGGTCTGGGATATTGCAAAAATTTATATGTTTCCATAAATGACACCAACCTATTAATATAGTATGGCTATTGCCCATGAAGTCGGGCTGCCTACTTGCTAAATAGAGGAGAATGACAAATGTCCCCCACAAAGAGAGTGGAGGGAGCAGGAACCTCTCATGGTGAAAGTTGTTGAAGTATTTGATTCCTAGGGGTCCAATTCTAGTATTTCTTGATGGATCCTTTCCTTACATCCAGTAGGGCGTCCATATTGGGTGAAGTAGTCAATGACTTGCCTATTGCGGCCAACTCGCCATATATGAGTCCATCAGCCAAAGGTGTGATATTGATAATCGCGTGGGGCTACTGACTGAGAGTCCTCTTCAGGGGCTATTCGATGGGTACTCATTGACACTTATGCTCCGTTTGTTTCGACGTAAAATGCTTTCTGTCAGAAAATATTTTACCGTAAAATGTTTTATAGTGTACAAAAAATCACAAATTATTATTTTTAAATATATTTTTTCATTAAATCGTATTAAACTCTAAATTACGAAAATGTCCCAACCAAGTCTTAGAGGTGTCCTAACCAAGTCCCTAAGGACCCCACTACGACTCACCCCGGAGCCACCCGGACCCCGTGGGGATCAGCTCGGGACCATGGTAGGACCCGCCCAAGACCCAACAGGGACATTTTCGTAATTTAGTGTTTAATATGATTTTGCGTACACACCTAATACCCAAAAATGTTTTCTCTTGAAAATGTTTTTTGCTAAAAATGTTTTTCGACGTTGGGGGACCCTTTGTTGTGACCCACACAATTAATTAGGCTTAAGACAGCTTAATTAAGGGGTTAATTGGACTTTGGGTCACCAGGGACACTTGGAGGGGCAAGGCGACATTTTTGGACTTTTTGAGTTTCGGAGCTACAATAGGCGAACGCTCGTATGGGGGACCACACCAACGTTCGCTTAACTACAGTACACGAGCGATCGTATGGGGACCAAGCCTAACACTTGTTGACTTTTTGTTGACCGCTGGTTTTTGCCCACGCGTGCCATGTGCAACTCAAAAATCCCTAGATGAACAGTACACGTGCGCTCGACACTGTACTACACGAGAGCTCACACATTTTCAGTGATTTCTGCAACGCCCTCAGCTTTTTTCCCTATTTAAACCCAACCTCTACACCTTTAAACCCTCATTTTAGCTTCTAAAACCGTTGAGAAACTTTGTTGCTTTGATTCTTGAGTGTGTGTGTGGTGGTGTTTGTTTTTGAAGAAGAAGGAGGTGCTTTGGAGGATTTGTGTGTTGAGGTAATTACTACTCTCTCTCTTAGTGTTTTGTTAGGTTAGATATGTTAGCTTCTTGATTTATGGTAGCTTAGTTGTTAGTATCTATGAGTTTTAAGCTTTATCTTCGTGTTAAGTTTTCATTTCCGTTTAGGGTTAATCTTGTTATTTGGAGACGTTGTTTTGGTTGAAAGGTGTTAAAAAAACCCTTTTTATGGCCTTAGGGATAGCCGAGAAAGGTTTGGGTAGCATTTGAACCAAATGAGGTTCTACCTGAACCTCACTGACCGAACGCTCGCCCCTATTGACGAGCGCTCGACTAGAGAAGTTCAAAGGAACGCCTCTTTGCCCGAACACCCTACGACCGTTATTTCTAAATCTTAGGTTTGTTTTAGTTGGACTTAAGACTAATGGGAGTTTTTCCACAGATTTGGAGAACCCAGATCGTTTGAAAAAAATACTTGGAGTACTTGTTTGACCCAAGTGAGTTTTAACTCACATAATCCTCGTCA
This sequence comes from Corylus avellana, assembly GCF_901000735.1. Lineage (NCBI taxonomy): Eukaryota > Viridiplantae > Streptophyta > Magnoliopsida > Fagales > Betulaceae > Corylus > Corylus avellana. Next base: position 26,012,381 of record NC_081543.1, on the reverse strand, counting down.
TTTATTTCCCCGCATTGCACGACTATTCTGTGTACCAAACATGCATATTTACAACTCTCACGACATACACTTTGTTACACCATGAACTCTATCATTTGTGAAAATGTGTTACTTAACAATATAATGACATTGAGATTTGTAAAAGTATGCATATAAAATACGGACAAGATTAATTGCATCATATGACATGTTATACCGGTACGTACGGGATAACGACTATGGGCTGACTATACATGTTAACTTTATGATCAGATACGTATGTTTCTATATGGGCCTTGGATCTAATGGTTGTTTTGTGACTAGAGCAGCCTTAACAAGGTGGTCACTACAAGACGTACATCATTAGTAACTTGTGCCACCCTTGGTTGGACTCGGTCGGGCTGCTAGTGTTATGGACACGTACAATGGTTGGGGCATCGGCATTGTATTATAGGTCTCTCAAGACAGTGCCAACCCTGTTGAGAAGGGGTAATATCTCGGGTAGACTATATTGTTGAACTATCACTAATTATCATGATTATAAGCATGTACTATATCTATATCGCATTCATGGATAATTGTCATACCAAAAATGTTGCATTTTTTACCAAACGGAGTTCATCACTAAAATGGCATGGGTATTGTGTGCATTATCTCTCACTAAGTCCTTTGACTTACCATTTTTTATTTTTCCTCTCATTATGTATAATTGTGCATTTTAGCTAGTGTAGAGGGAGATGCCTTAGGACCGGATTATGGTGATTGCGCAGGACCTGATTCGGGTCATTTTTTAGGATATGGACCCTGTTTAGCTGAAGTCCACGTGGGACGATGGAGGGACTATCTGGGGAGAAATGAAAGAGATGGTGATCATGCTTGCACTACTTAAGATTAGGCGTTAATCTTGTTATCATACTTTAAAACAGTGATTTGGGGTTTCAATATTTTGAAGATCGGTCTTTCACCATACATTTGATGACTTATTTATGATATGATGTTTTATCTTTACTCTAGTGATTGTGCTTGTGATGTTTAGTTATTGCTTTCTATTCTTGTAGTCTAAAGTCTTCTGCTGTATTCTCTCGTTTAAGAGAGATAATGATCCCTTAGTTTTGTCCCATAAGAGATGTACGATGTGCGACGAACCATGGAGTCAATTACCAGTTAATTGATTTCCACGAAAACTTACACCCTCCTAATTTTTGGTACAAGCCAAATACTGGAAAATGATTTCTTAGGACGAAAATATTTTCCAACATTGGTCCACCTGTGTACGTCCTTTACTAAAAATAGTAGCGTACGTCCAGGTGGACCCCCTGTTTACGTCCTCTACTAAAAACAGTAGCGTACGTCTGGTAACCCTGGTGCACTTTCGGTCATAAAAGGGTTAAGCTCGGGTTTATGCTTCAAATGTCTAAGGATTTTTAGGTTGCAAATTTGGGCGTGGGTTCTTGTCATAAAAAATCGGGTCCTTTATAAATCCCTTAACCATTCCTTGTAGAAAAACTATTGTTTTTATCGGGGTATTACACTCTCCCCTCCTTATAGGAATTTGGCCCTCGAAATTTGGTTTTAGTTATAAACAAGATCCTTCTGGTAGAGAGGGTTTTTAAAAACAACAACTAAAAGTTTTAAAACAAAACACATGGTTTTTGGAAAGATCGGCATGCATAATCAAATCAAAGAGAAAGATGAAACATCCGCATATAATCATCACAGAAAGGTAAGTCATACATCACAACAAAATTGCCACCACCAAGGTGGACTTATAGTATAACCAAGACATACAAAATTGCCACCACCGTGGTGGACTTACAAAAACAACAAAGCTCATCTAAGAGCAAAATCCTCTCCTCGAGATAGGCTCTGCATATCCTCGACCAGGTGTGCCCCTTGCACTCGGGCTCCCTCTGCCCCTGTTGACGCTCGGGCTGTGCAGGCCGTAATCTCTAATGTCGAGGGATCCCATCCAATGATCTTGTAGCTGAACGAGTAAGGCATGATCTTCTACCTGCTCTGTACGTAGCTTCTAGAGAGTTCGATGCATCTCTCGAAGCATCTCCTCCATACGACTTATACGCTCGCCCTGGCCTACGGATGAAGAAGCTGCCTCAGCTCTGGCTGCTCTAGGCGCTCTCGGTGGCTGCGGTGGCCTCTGCTCTTGCTCGACAAGGTGAGCATCGCTCACATTGAGGAATCGCGAAGTTATGATTCCCTTAGGTGGCGGTATCTCCTTCAGTCCTTAAGTGGACACTCCAGTATGCTCGGCAATACGGGTGATCAAGGCTCTATAAGGCAGGGCAGTGATCTGGTCTGCTAGTCGTACTCCAATCATTATCGTGGTGACTTAGGAACCCGAGTCGATGGGGGTCTCAGTCAAGAGGGCGTAAAGGCAAAGAGCTAGCTTAATGGTGATGGATGTGAGGTCACTACCAGGTAAATCTGGCTGACCATGAGGCGGTAGATATAACGGGGATTTCACTTTCTAAGAGGGCCGGGTTGAAACAATGCGTTACCAAGGCAAGGCTTGTACCCAAGCACATAAGGCCCGGACTCAGTTGGCCATTCCCAAACAGTTGCCCAGCGTCAACACCCATCACGCATCTGAGTGTGAAGCAGGATCAAGTGCCTGTAATGCGGAAAAGGCGATCCCACTCAACTCTAAAACTAAACAATCAAGAAGGCAATTACTATAGCCCGCACCTCAATCAAACAACAATCGGAGAACCTGGGTCTATCCTATGCTCCACTATTTAAGATTTACACCTGGGGTAATACATCTTATTCTCAGATTGTTTGCTACGGTCGGCAAGATTGTATGCTCTGATACCATACTGTAACGCCCCCAAAATTAGTCTTGGCTAACCTAGCAGGCTGGCAGGGTTATTAGCAATTGCCTCAGTTAAACCAACTTATGGCTAAATGAGGAATCGCCCCTCTAAGCATTTCAGAGTAATGCATAGGAAGGTGAAATACAATCTGAGATAAACTATTTACATTGTCATGGTACAAGTAAAATCCTCAAATTAAATACATGGAGCAACTAATCAATAGAAAAATGGCAAACCTCATAACATTATACAAATCCTTAAGCGGTGCCTGCAGTGGTAGCCATACCACTCTTGGGTTCTAGGGACAAGCTTCCTCAAAGGGTAATAACAGCGTAAGTCTAACGACTTAGTAAGTAAACCTCACAATTTTAGCATGATATGGATTCGTTTAAGTAGAAATAAATGTGCAGTTTGAGTAAGAAATCAAGGATTGGTGTTGCCTCCATTATTACACCATAAAGTAGGGTTTTGTTTACAGGAGAGTGTGGTGTACTACCGGCGACAATAACCTAAGTATTTTAATGCAAAAAGAATAATGCTTTATAGGTCATAACTATCATATATAGTCTACTCGAGATATTACCCCTTCCCAGTAGGGTTGGCGCTGTCCCGAGGGACCTGTAATACAATGCCGGTGCCTAAGCCATTGTATGCTACCGTACATAACACTAGCGGCACAACCAAGTCCGACCTCGAATGGCCCACACCGCAAATGATGTATGTCCTGTAATGACCGCATGTTAAGGATGCGCCGGTCATATAACAACCATTGGATCCAAGGCCCATATAACACACACATATTTGACCATATTATCAAGTCTATATGGTAAATCCATGGCCGTTATACCGCACGTATTGGTGTACCATGTCATGCAATGCATCTTAACAATCAGTTTATAAGACAGTTACCAAGTGATTATAAAAGTAGGCATGCTCATATCACATTCGTGGTCAGTCAACTGACATATCCCACCATTTTTAAGGAGAGAGCTCGTAAGTGTATACCTACCTTGTGCGCTCGATTCAATCCTTTAACATAGCTAAATCTTGCTATAACGAAATACGACATGTCGTCATGTACAATTCTAGAGGACCCTTACGAGTAAGATACTAAGCTCTATCCATTAAAAGGATCGCTAGACTAAAAAATACACGAGAGTGAGGCTTAAAGGTGGATACCCGGTTTCCTGACCGTACGTCCGGGCTCGAGAGCATGCGTCTGGGCAATGAGTTAGGAAATCCAGCAAAAAGCTTCAAACTGTGTTTCTATAAAATCTATAGGCTTCTCCATCTCCTCCTAGCCTAATAAATAGACACATGCAACGTAAGAAAATTTGACATGAAACAATACATGAAATTAAAGGAGTTTTCGAAATTCTTTTTATAAACGTTTATTGGTTTGTAAACAAAGGAGTAAAAACCTAACATGATATTCATTTGAAAACTCGTAGCAATAAAATAGTAATGAAAGCATAAAATGGTAAGGGGTTACCTTAAGAATGACAAAAGTGCTCTGGGAACGAAGAAAGCATCCCAGAATTTTCAAAGTTATTTAAATAGATTATTTTGATGATGATGCTATTTTAATATTCATTTTAGCCAATGATTTTAATTCTTAGGAAATTTATGGTGTTACAGAGAGTGGTAATTAGAGAATGGTAATTGGTGAAATAATAGGATAGTAAATGGTAGGAAGAATAGTATTGGTAGGTAGAATAGTAAGGGAAGGTAGAATAGTTAATGGTAGGTATAATAGTATTGGTATAATAAAAGGAGGGTAGAATTGTAAATGGAATGTAGAATAGTTAATGGTAGGTATAATAGTGTTGGTAGGTGGAATAGTAAAATGAGGGTAGAATTGTAAATGAAAGGTAGAATAGTATTTGGTTTTTTCTATAAATAGAGAAGATCTTCACAAATTTCACCACTCCTCTCCCTTCTCTTCCACATATTCTTCCTTCTTCCGCTTTCTACTCGGTCTTTCTTCCTTCTGAGAGTGTTTACTAAGAGCAAGGGTGAGATAAAGCGCTGTAAAAAAGAAAAAACTCGAGAGAGAACGGACTTGAGAAATTAGTTTCAAAAAAACATACTAGTGGTGTTAGTCAGATTGGAGCAACTAGATTCTTCAGACCACTTTTAGCTTCAGTCTAGAAATTCACTACCCCTTCTAAAATTTCTTCATGTCATGCTATTTATACATTCTTGTATCAAACTGTGAATAGTTATTTTATTTACCTGTCATGGAGATATGTTGCATGCATGAAAGATTTCTAAAAGAATTATTTAAAAAGCTTCTATTTCTTTAACCGCTTTCTAAGTACAACAAGTTTATATTTAGAAAAGTTTCCATTTTGAGAAAAGAAAGTTGATAAATGATGATAATTATAAGAAAGATGTACAAGAGGGCCTACATATTTATGAAATGAGGGCACATGTATGAAGGAGAGTATTTTTGGCCCCAAGAGATAAAGAAAGAAATGAGTTTGGTACCGATACTCGGATGGAGGCGAAACCACTGAAGGAGGCTATGGAAGAAGGTGGTATTTCATCAACATGACCGTTGAGTGCACTAAGAAAGATTTAATTGACGGTCGGGCATGGCTGAGGCCACAGGGGTAACAATGTATATGGGCCTTAACATGAGAAAATGATAATATAAATCCATCGATGATATATTATGATGATTTAGAATGATGCATTATGATGATGATTTATAACGAGGATTTATTACTAGATGTAATCGTAATATATGTATGTATATGCTACAGGAGATGCAATCGTACATACACATATTATTATGACTTCTTGTGTATTTATTTGTGAAAACATTTTTTAAAAACTGAAAACAATGAGTAAAACTATTTATGGTTGGGCCCCTTTGGGCTCATTTAGTTTTATTTCTTGTTTCCAGGTAGAAAGGACGCTGGAATAGGAGGCCGGAATGGGGGCGGGAATAATTATTAATTTTCATAGTCTTTTCATATCAGTTATTGTAATAATATGATATTTCGCAACTAAAGTATAACGTTTTCAAATTTTGCTTGTAATAAAATCTCTTGAAGAATGTTTTATATATTCATCGTATCCTTTAAAATCAAGTACTCTGATAGACCTTACAGATCTTTGCATTATTAAAAAATAAATCAATAAATAAAGTGGCAGATAGCCCTATCGGGTTGGGGATGTTAAGATTTTGGTATCAGAGCAAAGGTTATAAGGTTTTGCAGACTTTCTAACAAAAAAAAAAAAAAAACAATAATAATAATAATAGTATGGGAAGCCACATTTCGGCCAAGTAGAGTCAGTCGTTGTAGTCACTACTAGATAATACAAGATTCTAGTCTAAGTTGTTTAATGGTTGTTATATTATCGATTGTGAAGAAATGACGTCCCTGACTCACAATAACCAAGATAGCAACACCGAGTTCAATGACTCCAGAAGTGGAGAAAACGCTATCATCAACCATGAGTTAAACCCTATAACAGTGTTGGCAACTCAGCTCGTGAACTTGCTAGACGAGGCCCGACGCGGGAAAGGATCCACTGGCGAAGGACAACAACGATGCACATTCGAAAGGTTTTGTCGGCAGCAACCATCTACCTTTGAAGGAAATGCAGGTGCAGAAGCTACGGAAAATTGGTTTCTGCAAACAGAAAGGCTGCTAAAGGTGATGGACTGCACTGATAATAAGATGGTTAGGTATGCTACTTACCTCCTAAGTGATCAAGCAAATCAGTGGTGGGAAACCAAGGACGCACAAGTACGAAGCCGGCTAGGACTAAAGGAAGAGGGTCCCATTCCCTGGGAAGAATTCAAGAAGGAATTTATGAGCGATTCTTTCCTCTGACAGTTCGACAAGCCAGTGTCTAGGAATTTACGTACCTAGTTCAAGGGTCAATGACGGTAGAGTAATATGCTGTCAAATTCATCAAACTATCACAATTTGCCCCTTATCTCGTGTCGACAGGAGAGCTAGAAGTAAGGAAGTTTGAAAGAGGTCTGCAACCACGCATTATGAACCTTGTGGTAGGACTCCAAATTGGAAACTTATTAGACCTCGTCAACAAAGCTGCGATAATCGAGCAGACTCAAAATGCAAATTTGGGGTATTCCAACCAGAAAGCAAATTCGGGGTATTCCCACCAAAGGACGAGAAATGTCCCACAATGAAACCACTCAAGAGAGCAACCCAGTAAGAAGAGATTTCACAAAACCCCACAGAGAAATTTTACACCACAACAATCCTATCAACAAGGACATGGTGGTCAACGTGCACCATGTCAAAAATATGGGAAGCTTCATGACGGGAATTGTCTATTTGGGCAGCCAGTATGTTATAGATGCAGGAAATCTGAACATATCCTGAGAGATTACAAAGCTCCTATCCACAACCCAAGTGGTCAGAAACGCCTTGAGGAACAGAAGAACCATGCAACTGCTCGGGTTTATGCTCTAACACCTGGTGATGCATCAGCATCCAATGAACTGGTGCTAGGTACCTCCCTATTTTTAATGGTGTAGCTTCTGTTTTTTTTTTTTTTTTTTTTTTTTATCCTGAGCAACGCACTCATTTATGTCATACTCCTTTGCTAAAACATATAACCTAAAGTTAGAATCATTAGATGTAAGCCTATTAGTGGCTACCCCAGTAGGTAAGATAGTCGTATGTACCTCGGTAGTTAGACGTTGTCCTGTGTCGATTAAAGGTCATGTCATGCTAGCAAATCTTGTAATATTCGAGATGAGCGGGTTTGATGTGATCTTAGATCGGATTGGCTATCCATGCACCATGCATGCGTGGATTGTTTCCCCAAGGAGGTAATATTTAGACCGTCGGGAAAAAAAGAGTTCTAATTTTATGAAGATCGAACTATCAACACGCCTAAGTTGATATCCGGACTGCATGCAACTTGATTAATCAATAAGGGCTATTTAGGATTTTTGGCATGCGTGACAGAGGAGAAAGCAGAAGCAAAAATCGAAGAGATACCCGTTGTACTGGAATTCACATACGTTTTCCCGGATGAATTGCTGAGAATGCCTGCCAATAAGGAAATCGAATTCACTATAGACCTACTACCAGGCATCGCACCTATATCCATGGCTCCTTATCAGATGGCACCACGAGAACTCGTGGAGCTTAAGGATCAACTACATGAACTACTCGACAAATGTTTTATTTGTCCGAGTGTATCACCATGGGGAGCACTTGTTTTATTTGTGAAAAAGAAAGATGGATCTATGAGATTATGTATTGACTATAGGGAATCGAATAAGGTTACAATCAAGAATAAATACCCGCTCTCGAGGATTGATGACCTCTTCGATCAACTCCAAGGGTCGCAAGTATTCTCTAAGATTGACCTTCGTTCCGATTATCATCAACTCAAAATTCGGGAGGAGGACGTGCGAAAGTCAGCGTTTCAGACAAGGTACGGACATTATGAATTCTTGCATGGGCACCCTAACCCTGGAGTCAACCTTATTGGAACAAATCAAGACAGCACAGCTTTCAGACAGTGAGTCAACTATAATTCGTGAAGGAATGGAGAAGGGGCTACAACCAGATTTCCAGATCTCCAAGGATGGAGTGTTAAAATTTCGTGACCGAGTGTATGTTCCCAATAATGCAGAGTTGAAGAAGGTCATCTTGTCAGAAGCCCATCAATCCTTATATACAGTCCATCCAGGAAGCACGAAGATGTATCAAGACTTACGCAAAAGCTATTGGTGGAATGGAATGAAGAAGGATATCGAGAAATACGTAGAGCGGTGCCTGATGTGTAAACAACTTAAGTTAGAACATCAAAGACCTGTAAGGCTTTTTACAACCTCTCCCTATTTCTGAATGGAAATGGGAACGTATTTCGATGGACTTTGTGTCTAGTTTTCCCAGGGCTCAAAATGGTCAAGATGCGGTTTGGGTCATTGTTGATCGGCTAACTAAGACTGCACACTTTCTACCTATCAAGATGACTTATAGTATTGATCGACTCACACAACTTTACATCAAGGAGATCATACGACTACATGGAATTCCCGTATCCATTGTGTCGGATCGAGATCCAAGATTTACCTCAAGATTTTGGCAGAGTTTACAAGAGGCAATGGGCACAAGGATAACTTCCAGCGCAGCATTTCGTCCTCAAACCGACGGGCAGACGGAACGAACAATTCAAACTTTGGAAGGCATACTGCGATTGTGTGTTTTTGATTTCAAGGGGAGCTGGATCCAATATCTCGCTAATAGAATTCGCCTACAACAATAGTTATCACGCGAGCATCGATATGGTACCTTATGAAGCCTTGTATGGGAGAAAGTGTAGGTCGCCGCTATGTTGGGACGAGGTAGGAGAAGGCAAACTATTTGGGCCAAAAATCATCCAAGATACGTGTGAGAAGATAACGATAATAAAGTAGAGATTAGTAGCAGCTCAAAGTTGACAAAAGAGTTATGCTGACGCGAGACGACAAGAGCTAGAATTTGAAGTCGGCACAAAGGTCTTCCTCAAGGTTGCTCCTATGAGTAGTAATGAGATTCGGGAGAAAAGGGAAATTGAATCCTAGGTTCGTTGGTCCTTTGGAAATTCTTGAGAAAATTGGGGCAGTAGCTTATCATTTGGCATTACCCCCGAATTATAAATGGAATGTAGAATAGTTAATGGTAGGTATAATAGTGTTGGTAAGTGGAATAGTAAAATGAGGGTAAGAGCTCTATTTATAGGAGAAACAAATTAACAATTGTAAATGGAAGGTAGAATAGTATTTAGTTTTTCCTATAAATAGAGCCACATTGTCGAACCAAAATTCAAACCTTTTGAACTTCGGATAAAGTTGTAGCTTCCTCAAGATGTCCAATACCATTCGCAAATGCTCCTCGTGTTCCTCCCGAGTCTTTGAATAAATTAAGATGTCGTCAATAAATACTATCACATATCGGTCAACAAGTTCTTGAAATACTCGATTCATCATGTCCATAAATGCTGCTGAAGCATTAGTTAAATTCATAATGTCCGTACCTTGTACGAAATGCTGACTTTTGCACGTCCTCCTCCCGAATTTTGAGTTGATGATAACCGGAACGAAGGTCATTCTAAGAGAATACTTGCGACCCTTGGAGTTGATCGAAGAGATCATCAATCCTTGGGAGCGGGTATTTATTCTTGATTGTAACCTTATTCAATTCCCTATAGTCAATACATAATCTCATAGATCCATCCTTCTTTTGCATAAATAGAACAGGTGCTCCCCACGGTGATACACACAGATGAATAAAACCTTTGTCGAGTAGTTCCTGTAGTTGATCCTTGAGCTCCGCGAGTTCTCGTGGTGCCATCCGATAAGGAGCCTTGGATATGGGTGCATTGCCTGGTAATAGGTCTATAGTGAATTCAATTTCCTTATTGGGAGGCATTCACGGCAATTCATCCAGGAAAACGTCTGTGAATTCTCGTACAACGGGTATCTCTTCGATGTTTGCTTCTGCTTTATCCTCTGTCACGTATGCCAAAAATCCTAAACAACCCTTCTTGATTAATCGAGTTGCATGTAGTGCGGATATCAACTTAGGTGTGTTGATAGTTTGATCTCCATAAAATTTGAACTCTTATTTTCCTGACAGTCTAAATATTACCTCCTTGTGGAAACAATCCATGCACGCATGGTACATGGATAGCCAATTCATCCCTAAGATCACATCAAACCCTGGCATCTCGAACATTACAAGATTTGCTGGCATGACATGACCTTTAATTGACACAGGACAACGTCTAACTACCGAGGTATATATGACTGTCTTTCTTTTCGGGTTAGTCACTGATAGGCTTACATCTAATGATTCTAGCTTTAGGTTACATGTGTTAGCAAAGGAGTATGACACAAATGACTGCGTTGCTCCAAGATCAAAAAGAACGGAAGCTACACCATTAGAAATAGGGAGGGTACTTGCCACCACTTCATTGGACGCTGATGCATCACCAGGTGTTAGAGCATAAACCCGAGCAGTTGCATGGTTCTTCTGTTCCTCAAGGCATTTCTAACCACTTAGGTTGCTGGTAGGAGCCTTGCAATCTCTTAGGATATGTCCAGATTTCCCGCATCTGTAACATACAAACAGATAATTCCCGGCATGAAGCTTCCAACATTTCTGACATGGTGCACGTTGACCACCATTTCCTTGTTAACAAGATTGTTGTGGCGTAAAATTTCTCTGTGGGGTTTGGTGAAATCTCTTCTTACTGGGTTGCTATCTTAAGTGGTTTCATTGTGGGACATTTCTCTTCCTCTGGTGGGAATACCCCGAATTTGCATTCTGGTTAGAATACCCCAAATTTGGGTCTACTCGATTATCGCAGCTTTGTTGACGAGGTCTAATAAGTTTCCAATCTGGAGTCCTACCACAAGGTTCATAATGCGTGGTTGCAGACCTCTTTCAAACTTCCTTGCTTCTAGCTTTCCTATCAACACGGGATAAGGGTCAAATTGTGATAGTTTGATGAATTTGGCAGCATATTGCTCTATCATCATTGACCCTTGAACTAGGTCCATAAATTCCTAGGCCCTGGCTTATCGAACTGTCAGAGGAAAGAATCATTCATAAAATTCCTTCTTGAATTCTTCCCAGGGAATAGGACCCTCTTCCTTTAGTCTTAGCCAGTTTCGTACTTGTATGTCCTTGGTTTCCCACCACCAATTTGCTTGATCACTTAGGAGGTAAGTAGCATACCTAACCATCTTATTATCAGTGCAGTCCATCACCTTTAGCAGCCTTTCTGTTTGCAAAAACCAGTTTTCTGCAGCTTCTACACCTGCATTTCCTTCAAAGGTAGGGGTTGCTGCCAACGAAACCTTTCGAATGGGCATCCTTGTTGTCCTTCGCTAGTGGATCCTTTCCCGCGTCGGGCCTTGTCTAGCAAGTTCATGAGCTGAGTTGCCAACGCTGTTATAGGGTTTAACTCATGGTTGATTATAGCGTTTTCTCCACTTCCGGAGTCGTTGAACTCGGTGTTGCTATATTGGTTATTGTGAGTCGGGGATGTCATTTCTTTACAATTGATAATATAACAACCATTAAACAACTTAAACAAGAATCTTGTACTATCTAGTAATGGCTACAACGACTAACTCTACTTGGCCGGAATGTGGCTTCCCATTACCCCAAATTTAATTCATTATTATTGTTATTATTACTATTATTATTATTATTATTTGAAAAGTCTGCAGAACCTTATAACCTTTGCTCTGATACCAAAATTGTAATATCCCCAACCGGATAGGGCTAGGTCTACCACTTTATTTTCTTTTTATTTTAATGATGCAAAGATCTATAAGGTCTATCAAAGATCTATTAAAGGACCTTATAGATCTTTGCATCATTAAAATAAATAAATAAATAAATAAAGAAATAAAGTGGTAGACTTATCCCTATCGAGTTGGGGATGTTAGGGGGGGTATTTATAGAGAGGAAAAGTTGGAGGCGTTCATCAACTACTTTGAAAAGTAGTGGATGTCCGGTACTATAGGGGCGTATGTCTGGTACTATTACACATTAGGTAAAAGGGTTCATCGTATGTCCAAGGGTTTTCCAAAAAGCATCGTACGTTTGGGGTCCCCCGGTGTACGTCCAGATGGTCCCCAATGTACTATTGTTAGTGTACATCCGGGTGGTGGTCCCCCTGCATACGTCCTTTACTAAAAATAGTAGCGTACGTTCAGTAACCCTGACGTACGTTTGGTCAAAAAGGCTTAAGTTCGGATTTGTGCTTCAAAACGTCTAAGGATTTTTATGTTGCAAATTTGGGCATGGGTTCTTGTCATAAAACCGGGTCCTTTATAAATCCCTTAACCATTCCTTGTAAAAAAAATATTGTTTTTACCGGGGTATTACACCCGGTGAGGTCCTAGGTAGGTCCAGTCGTGTCCCAAGCGGGTCTTGGGCAAGTCTTGGGTGGCGAGGTCTTCGGCTGTCCAATTGAGTCTTGGGCAAGTCCCGGTCACGTCCCTAACAAGTACAGTCGGGTCCCAGGTGCATTCTAGCGGGTCCGATTGGGTCCCAGGCGGGTCCTGGGTGAGTCGCGGTCTAGTCCTAGGAAGGTCCCAGCGAGGTACTGGACAAGTCCTCCTGGGCAGGTCTCGAGCAGGTTCGGGTGGGTCCCAAGCGAGTCTCAGTTAAGTCCATGGCGAGTCCTGTGAAGGAAGGTCCGGTCTGGCCCAAGGTAGGTCCGGACGGGTCTCTAGCGGTTCCCGGGAGGGACTTGGGCAGGTCTCGGTCAAGTCTAGGGCGGGTCCCGCGTAGGTTTGAGCAGGTCCCGAGTGGGTTTCGTGCAGGTCTGGTCAAGTCTCGAGTGGGTCTCGATGAAGTCTAGGGCAAGTCCGGTTGGGTCCCAAGCAGTTCGGTCAGGTTCCAAGCGAGTTACAGGAGGGTCATAGGCGGTTTTCTATCAAGTCCAGGGCAGGTCTTGGGCAAGTCCTGGCAAGGTCCCAAGCAGGTCCGATCGGGTCCCAGGCAGGTTCAAACAAGTCCCAGTTAGGTCCCTGCGAGGTCCTAGGCAAGTCCAATAGGGTCACAGGCAGGTCCGGGTTGGTCCCTGGGCAGATTTGGTCAGTCCCCGGGCAAGTATGGATCAAGTCCTTTGTGGGTTTCCGGCAGGTCCGGTTAAGTCCCAAGTGGGTCTTGGGTGAGTCTCGGGCAAGTCCCGGCGTGGTTCCGGGCAGGTCCAGTCGAGTCTCGGGCAAGTCCCCGGCAGGTCCTAGGCGAGTCCTAGCGAGATACCGGGCAAGTCCGGGCAGGTCCTGGAGAGTCCAAGTAAGGTCCTGAGTAGGTCCTAGTCAAGTCTCTAGCAGGTGTGTGCCGGGCAAGTCCAGTCAGCTTCGGGGCGAGTCTCAGCGAGGTCGGCAAGGCGAGTCCCAGCGAAGGTCACGGGCAGGTCCCGGTCAAGTCTCAGCCAAGTCCCGGTCAAGGTCACGGGTGGGTCTCGGCGAGGTCCAAGGCAATTCCAAATTCCAATCAAGTCCTGGCGAGGTCCCAGGCAGGACATAGGGCAAGTCCCAGGGAGGTCACGGGCAGGTCCTGGTCAAGCAGGTTCGATCGGGTCCCAATCAAGTCCCGAGTGGGTCTCGGCGGGTCCTAAGCAGGTCCCGGTCAAATCCAGGGCGAGTCTTGATCAAGTCCCAGGCGAGTCCAGAGCATATCCCGAGTGAGTTCTAGCTGGGTCTTGGGAGAGTTCGCGTCGATTTGAAAATGAGATGCTTAAAGTCGGAAAAATGGTTTACTGTGAAAATAAGAATCATTTTCCGAAAATTAAAGAAGAATTTCTAGTCAAAGGGAAAATATTTTTCGTTGACTATTATTTTACGTCACTCCAAAAACTCGTATACGAAAGACATTTTCCGTAAATCATTTTATAGCAAAACAAACAGAGTGATTTTAAGAGGTCATCCAATCCTACCCTTTTAATCAAGGGCTTGTTGGTAACTGACCGAGGACGCCCAATGGTCCACGCCCTCCGGCGGACCCAATAGTAGCCAAGGGTCTACTTGCCTATCACAAGCTCATCTTAGCAATTTTATGTTTGGCTGCTTAAGCAACCCCAGATAGAATTTCCCTTGATGCTTGTTGCCTACCCTTAGCCACACTCATCCCATCGACATTACCGAAAAATCTTTTTGAGGAGGATCGAAAAGACTACTACTAAGAGGAGAGCAAGAAGATGGGTGAAAAAAAAAAAGGAAATAGATGAGCAAAACGACGGAATGAGAGAAAAGAAGGAAATTTTTTTTTTTTATTAGCATCACAAAGTGACAGCGGGAAGGAGAAAGCCCAAATTGAGAGGGAATTTGATAAAAAGAGACCAACGAAAGAATCTGAGAAAGAAAGAAATAGAAAACCAGATAGAAGAAGCACGAAAGCACGAAAAAAAAAAAAACAGGAAAGAGCAAAATGAGAGAAAAGAGGAGAGAGAAGAAAAAAAAAAAAAGAGCAAAATGACGTAATGAGAGAAAGGAAGGAAACAAAATTTTTGATTAGCGTCACAGCAGAGAGGGAAATTGGAACAAGAGAGAAAGAAGCTGGAAAAAAGAAGAAGAGAAAAAAAAGAAGGAGAGAGAGAGAAGCTAGGTGAAATAAAAGGGAAAAAAAATTGAGAAGGAAAATGGAGAAAAGAAAGAAATAGAGAACAAGAGAGAAGGTGGAAAAAAAAAAGAACAGAGGAGCGAAAGGAGACGAGAAACCGAGAAGAGAGGAGAGCGAGAAGATGGGTGAAAGAAAAGGGAAATAGATGAGCAAAACAACAGGCTGAGAGAAAGGAAGGAAATTTTTTTTATTAGGATTAACACAGTGAGAGAGGGAAGGAGAAAGCATAGAGTGAGAGGGAATTTTGATAAAAAAAAAAAGGAGGGGGGGGGTGGAAGAACAGAAAGAAAAATTTTGATTAGGATCACAGAGTGAGAGAGGGAAATTGATAAAAAGGGAGGACTAAAAGAAGCTGAAAAAGAAAGAATAGAGAGATAAAGAGAGAAGAGAGGAAACAGAGGAGCAAAACAAGAGAGCAGAGAAGGAAGATAAATTGAGAAGAGACAGAAGTTGGGTGAAAATTGTTAAGAGAATATTGTAATTAATTGTAATCTCCTATAATCAGATTTGACAAATTAAATCTGATTGATTGATTTTATTGTAATTAGATTTGATAGTTTGATTACATTACCAAACTTATCTACCCTAATTCTCGTATACATAGGAGTGTCATGTATTGTAAAAAAATCAAACAATAAGAACATAATATTGCTCTTTGGGCTTTATCTATGAATATAGGTCGTTGATCGAATCACTTTGTGTCTATTTTATTATTTCACATTTAATATTCTAGCTTTATGAACTTCTTCATAAAAGAAAGGATTTTTTATTTTATTAGCATCAAACAATAATAACATATTGCAATGGGAAGAGCAGAAAGTCAGCAACAAACATAGATTAAAGAAGCAACAAACCTTAAAACACCAATGATACTGAAACAGTAGAAAACCAAAAAGAGTTCTCCAAGAATTAAAGAAAAGCTAGAACACACTGCCGTAAATAACAAGCTATAATAAATGGCATCAAACAAAGATCCCTCAGAACTGAAATATTACTCAGATCCCAGAGCATATAACCGGGAAAATAATCCTTTATCTAAGCAATAATCAGTCTGGACAACCGCAGAATACATATGCATAACATAAATGCTTTATTGACATTGTGCATTTGCAATATGAATGCTTCAACTCTATCATTAGTAATAAGAATGAAGACTAAATTAATGTTTCCTTTAGAAATAATATGAAGGTCAATAATCAGTTTTATGCACATATATCTATCTAAGCAACAAATTTGGCAATTAGGGGATGCAGACCTGGTGTGATGGAAATGATGCCATCTGATCCAATTGTTCCAAACCTTTTGTTAGCATACTATGTATGTTATGGATGCAGCAAATTGAACCTACTTGTCTTCGGCTTCGGCCTGTCTCCTTTGCAATTGACAACTGATCACCTTCATTAGTATATACATTTATGTGTTAGTAACAGATAGAAAAACTAACAGATAGAAAATGCAAACCAACAGAGATGGGGTCGAAACCCAAAAAGGAATTGGAAGTACCTCCTCCCTCCGGGATGTTGCAGTTGCAGAGGAACAATAGCTCTTGAGGCCATTTCCTTTTCTTGTTCTTGTTCTTGTTCTTGGGCGTCATAGCCAAAAACTCCTGCAAAGCTCGACAACATCGATGACAGAAACACTTGGAGACGCCACCTCGTCCACCCCAAATGCCATATCTCTCTCTCTCTCTCTCTCTCCCTCACCCTAGCTCTGAGCTTTCTATTTATCTTCAGAGTTTTGAATTTTAAAGAATGCCCAACGGTCTAATTCTTTATTGAAATCAGACCGTAGGATGGATGCAAAATCCAACGGTTGCGTACTCTTCTCTTGTTTGGTAAGATTAGGAATTTTCTAGCCGTTGGTGGTATAATTGAGATTCTAATTACCCAGTTGATGTCGTTGATTGTCGGAAATCCTCTCTTGAGGTAGACTGGCCCATTGGATTTGATTTTTGAATTTTTAGGTCCTGAGCTATCCTGAAAGTGAATCCATTTGGGGCAATTACTTGTTAAAAAAAAGTACCCAAACTTAGCTATCAATTGATATATAAAAATTAGGAGCAAATGGTAATTTGATTACTCAACCCATGTTGTTGGTTGTTGGAAACCATCCCGTGCAGGTGGTATCTTTTGGTTTGGCTCCGACTTGTTTATATGATGGGCCGTTGTCAAAATATCCAAACCCAAGCCAAATTCATTACAAATAATGGACCACGCACGAAAAAAAAAAAAAAAAACATTGAATTCAACATTCAATAGTAATTAATTAATAAAAAATTCAATCATAATTTTTAGTTCAACGTCAAAAAATAAACACACAAGAGTATGAGAGGGAGAATGTGTTTAACATTTTTTGAGGAAAGAAATGTCACTGTAAGCTAGCTAAGTCCTTTCTCGAACAAAAGGCAATTGACGTATAAGGAAGTGAGGAGACAACATGCTCATGTCACATTAAGGTATAGAGGAAGTGAGGTAAATAATCTCTTAATTTAAGGCAATCAAATCATCATTTATCATTAAAAAAAAAAAAAAAATCATATTCGAAGAGTCTTTAATCTCATCCAAAAAAAAAAAAAAAACATTGCAAATTAAATGAATGCTTACAAAGAAATTTCTCAGAAAATACAAACAACTTTTTACACCCCCACTTGGAATGTGAAAGAAGAAAAAATGCACTCAGGGATGCTGAAACCATCATATCCCCATTAGAACGAAAGCACCACTAAACACACATCCTATCTTATTTTCTATATATATCAACTTAATCTTCAATTTAATACTTTTTATTCATGCTTTGGCCTCCTATCTTATTATATTTCTCATTTATGCATTGACTCCGTCCCTCTAAATAGATGCTCAAGCAATCTAATAAGGACAGAAATTTCGTTTGGAGGAAATTTCATTCAACCTAGTTTAATAAGTGTCAAGTGTCATTTCTCATATATTTTCTTTAATATTTTAATAGTCATTTATTGTTATTCTATTAATCTAGGAACCCAAACATTTATTTTTTAAAAACCCAAAAAACGTTGAATGACATTTGTCACTTTATTAGAGTAGGTTGAAGGAAATTTCCTCCAAAACCAATTTAGAAGAAATTTGTGTCCATCTAATAATTAGGTGGGGTCTAGGTTGCTTGAGTACCTATAAGGTAAAGTATGGGCAAATAGTGATCCCGCAATAAAACATCTTCATATAAGAGTTTATTAGGGCCTCACTTGTTCCGACATATTGGAACAGATAAATCACATACAACAGATTGTGATAAAGACATTACAAAGGACCTTTGATCAAACAGAAACTTTTATAGGAACAAGAATTGAAGTTAACTACCTCTCAAAGACAATTTGTATAGAATTAGGTTTCTATCCGTTATTGATCTTGTAAACAAAACAATCTCTTTGTTATTATTAATAAGAAATACTGTCATACGGTAAAAAAGGCAGAAAATACAAAAACCAAATTCATTCTATATGGTATCAAAGCCATCCTAGACTAACGTCACTGATTCTTCTGCTCCTGGCTCAACTCTCCCTCCAACCTCTACAGATACTACCATTGCTGCCACTAGTCCCCCACCTATGGAAATCCCTCATACCCCAAGTTCTCCAACCACCAACCCTCACACCTCACCTCAATTACCCACTATCACAGCCCCACAATCACACCCTCTGCCTCGAGTGATTCTCATATCTCATCCACGACCTCAGAAGATGAACAAGTGCTAGCTCCTCTCACATGTACTCATGAGATGACAACTCGGTCTCAAAATCAGATATTCAAGCCAAAGCCGATCCCTGCAAGGGATGATCAGGTATCCATCAAGTGCATTCTCCACCACCTTATGTTCAGCTGCCACTGAACCAACCTACTACAGTACAGCAGCCAAGATTGCAAATTGGCGTCATGCAATGAATGCGGAGTTTGATGCACTCCTTAAAAATTGTACGTGGTCCTTAGTACCATTCTCTCCCTCAATGAATGTCGTTGGCTCAAAGTGGCTGTTTCGAATCAAAAGAAAAGCTGATGGAAGCATTGAACAATATAAGGCTCGGCTAGTAGCCAAGGGATTCCACCAACAACCAGGGGTCGACTTTGATGAAACTTATAGTCCCGTAGTGAAACCTATCACTATACGCATTGTCCTTACTATTGCCGTCACTCAAGATTGGGCTATTCATCAAATTGATGTTAGCAATGCATTCCTACATGGTGTCATCAAGGAGAACGTCTATATGCTCCAACCACCAAGATTTACACATCCCAGCTTCCCCAATGTAGTTTGCAAACTAGACAAAGCCTTATACGGCTTAAAACAGGCACCAAGGGCTTGGTTTGATTGCTTGAGTTCACGGCTTCATGAACTAAAGTTCAAAGGTTCAAAATCTGACTCCCCTCTCTTTACTTACAAATGCAATGGTGTTACTATTTTTGTTTTAATATATGTCGACGATATCATCATCACGAGCTCCCACCAAACGACTATTCCAAGACTTATTGCTGATCTGTAACTCTCCTTTGCCATCAAAGACCATGGGCCATTGCACTTCTTCATAGGCGTTGAAGCAATTTGGACAAAAGATGCTCTTCATCTCTCTCAGCAACATTACATACATGATCTACTGACAAAAACAAACATGATGTTTGCCAAGCCTATATCATCTCCAATGTCAACTTCTTCCCCTTTAAGCAAGTTTGATGGCTCCACAATCACTGATCCCTTATTAAACCGCAGCACAGTGGACTCCCTTCAGTATCTATCTATCACACAGCCAAATTTGTCATTTGCCATAAACAAGGTATCACAATTCATGCAAGAACCCCATAACACCCATTGGACAGCAGTCAAACGCATCTTGCGTTACTTAAAGTTCACAAGTGATCATACATTCTCAATATATCGCTCATCTTCACATTCTCTCACAGCATATTCAGACTCTGACTGGGCGGGAAGCCCTGATGATTGTCGATCAACCTCTGGATATTGTACCTTCCTCGGCAGAAATCTACTCTCATGGAGTTTGAAAAAGCAGCCCACGGTGTCACTATCTAGCACCAAATCTGAGTATAAAGCTTTAGCAAATGCCTCCGCCGAATTGGTATGGATTCAAACTCTTCTCCGTGAACTTGGTATGCATTTACACTGTCCTCCGGTCTTACATTGTGACAATATAGGAGCCACGTATCTCTCCTCCAATCCCATGTTTCATGCACGAACAAAGCACATTGCCATCGACTATCACTTTGTTCGTGACTTAATGGCTGACAAGGAACTTGATATTTAGTTCATCTCAGGGAAAGACCAAATAGCAGACATCCTTACCAAACCTCTAGTTTCACAGAAGTTCTTGGTGCTAAAATCCAACCTCAACGTTAGCATGCCCACGTCGAGTTTGAGGGGGCGTATTGGAACAGATAAATCACATACAACAGATTATGATAAAGATAATGACAAAGGACCTTTGATCAAACAGAAACTCTTGCAGGAACAAGAATTGAAGTGAGCTACCTCTCAAAGACAATTTGTATAGAATTACGTTTCTATCAGTTATTTATCTTGTAAACAAAACAATCTCTTTATTATTATCAATAAGAAATACTGCCATACGGTAAAAAAAAAAAAGGGCAAAAAATACAAAAACCAAATTCATTTTATAAAATGCTTGAACAATCTAAATAGGTGGGGTCTAGGTACTCAAGTAGCTTCATATGAGACTTTATTTTAGTCTCACTTGTTCAACAGAAGCTCAAACAGTATAATTAGATGGGATTTAGGCTACTTGTGTATTTGTCCAAAAATGTAAAGTACGGGCAAATTCTCACATCAACTGTCTCATTGCAACGCAATAAGGCATTCCTATTACACAGGATCGAAATCCAAATACAAACATTTCTTTGTGAAACTTCATAGCTAAAAAACTTACCTTGTCACTTCAACATATGCAATATCATAGAAGTTACCATTAGTTGCAGTATGCAACTAGAGAACCAACAAAGAGGTGGTCCACTACATTTTTGAGTTCTACGTTGAAAACAAAAATCAAATGTATTTGGTGGTCATGGAAGACTTAGGTACCCTAGACAGCTAAGGTTGTGGGCCTTGTGGTTCTATCCAAAGACTGATCAACTCCCGCCGCAAGCGGAGGGTGAAGGTCCATTTCCCCTGGGGATAACCCAAGTAAAGCTCCAAGTTCTCCTTGGTGATAAGTTTCTCGCGTGAACCTCATCTGGATGGGCCGCCACCCAGTTGCAGACCTTCTCTATATTGGCCTTCTCTGTGGCACTAAGAGTCTTGGGAGCATTAAGACAACTAGAGCGAGGGACTCCCCACCTAATCGGGACACAGGGCGGAGTGTTGCAATACCTCTCCTTCGAAGACAACTCCGAGTAAGTGTTCGACATGAAAAAGAAGCCCTGCTCGAAGTGGTCACTGGGATGCCACTTCTCGTGTAAAACGATAAGCCCCAATTGTGTCCAAATCTTGACGGTCTATAGAAGCTCAGGAACTCTCTCGAAGACGGTTGCCGACCAGGCCTAAAAATCATGGGCCACAGTATATTGAAGGCCACTAGCAGCACCCAGCCGTTGGGCTTGATCTGGCTTGGGGCTAGATTTAGCTCCGCGAGAAGCTCACGGATCATGGGTGGAAGCGGGAGGACCAACCTCGCTCTGAACATCGCCTCATAAATGGTGACTTCTGATTATATGAAGAAGGGGTCACCCCCTCGTTGCTGCCGGGAATCTGGATGACAACGTCACCAAGGATGGCATAGGTATCTTGTAAACACCACATGTCCTTCACGGTGAGCGTGGATCGCCATTCAAGGTATACGTTAGAAATTTCCTCCATGGCAACATTCTTCCCCTTGTTTTTGCCCAAAATTGCAGGCAACTCCAACTTCCTCTTACCCATGAGAAAAGCAATTTCTAGCGCTAGCTGTGTGGGAAGGCGAGTAGTGCCGGATTGAATCAAACAATGGGTGACACTTAGACGCAAGCGAGGGACTGCTGGTTGGAGAAAAGGAAGAAGTAAATCTAAGAAGGAGGACAAAAGGTTGGAAGAACCGAGGAACAGACGGTAATCTAAAACTTTGGAGACAATAGCGACTAGGTATACCGCTCTATTGAAATAGAAAGGTAGGAAGTCGTACAAGTGGTAGCGTGAAGAACACGATATCTGATGGTTCTTCAGGATGGCCAAAGTGAAAAATATGCCTTCAATGTTGATTCTTATATAGGCACGGCTGAGAGCGCGCAAAACCCTAAGGGGCGCAAGATGAACCCGCCACGTGGAGCACAGCCACAAGCTGACAGAAATGGGAAAAGGCGTGGCCGTCAGGATTGTACATAATGGCCAAGAGGCGGTTGGTGTCCTTGAGAAGAAGTGTCGTCTAAAACACGCCAGCAGTGACAGGTTTCGAAATTGAAAATTCGAAATTCTCGCGCTTTCTCTCCCTATCCCGAAACGGTCAAACGCAAGAATTTGGGGGGTAACTGTTGGAGAGAAAAATAGCCCGCCAGAAGCGAGGTGAGGGCTCTCGCGAAGCAGGTCGTCCTGAGCCCTCCTCGTCTAGCAAACGTGTCTCGAGGGACCCATAGCATGGCCAGACCATCCCCACGCCAGTACAAGGACGTTCATATGAGGAGGATGTCTGACCTGACAGGCGCACGTCCCTGCACCACCAAACAAAAGATTTCGACCATCCCTTGTAGGATGCTATACTGTGTACACGTATGTAATACGTGCAGTGGTCAGATGTACGCATGTATATATGTAAAATGTGCATCCTAAATGAAACAGGGGATTCTTTGAAAAGCTGAGCTCTGGTTCTGATCATCTTCCTCCTTTTTTCTACCATTCTACGCTAAAAGATATTTCTCCAATTGCAAATAGGACCCCGGCGGTCCCCATCACCTTAAAAACAGTCCAGGTTCTCTAGGGTGACCAAAAATTGTGTTAACAGTTTGGCGCCGTCTGTGAGAAAGACAGGCAAAGCGATGTAGCTCTTTTGCACCAAAAAAATATGTCGATTACTGGAGATCACGCCCATGTTGGTGGAGGTGGTGTGATTTATTTCGGGAGGTGGATCTAGCTATTGGGGCTGTGCTCAGTTCGGATCATTCACCTGTAGTCATAAACCTGTAGGGAGAGGATTATGGGAAGCAGCGCTCAAGACATTTCATGTATGAAGCTCACTGGCAAACAGAAACAAAATGTCATGAAATTATACCGCAAGCCTGATAGGATTGGGGTGTACAAAGAGACCCATGGCAAAATCTTACTAGACTAATTGTGAGGTGCAAAAAGGGTTTACAAAGGTGGCAAAGAGATGTGGTGGGACATCCGAAACGGGTCTTGGAGGAAAAATTAAAGTAGCTCACCGAGATGCACGGGGAGGACGAGAACCCGAATATGGTTTCTATTGCCCAGCTCCAAGAAGACATTCATGGGCTATTAGAGAAAGATGATTTGCGATGGAAACAATGGGCGAAAATTGATTGGCTTAAAAATGGGAATAAAAGCACAAAGTTTTTTCACGCATGTGCAAATTAGTGGCGTTCTATTAATAAAGTCAGCAGCATAAGGGATGAAAGTGGGAGGCTTGCAGAAACGCAAGAGGAGGTTGAGGGAGTCTTTGTGGACTACTTTGGTAAATGGGATACTTATGGCATCTAGGGGCATTCGGCAAGAGGATCCCATATCGCCTTTATACTGTTTTGCCGATCTTCTCTCCACATCCTCCACGCGACGATGAATGTACATCAACTCATTGTGGATCTAGAGCCGTCATTGGAGTCGAGCATTTTGTCAGAGGACTCGGTCAATGTTCTGCGACAGGGTTTGCATCTTTACCGATATTTTTCCTCCACTTCCTCCTCAAGACAATGGTTGTGCATCAACTCATTATGGATCTTGAGCCATCGTTGAAGTTGAGCATTTTGTTAGAGGACTCGGTCCATGTTCTACAAGAGGGTTTGCATTTGAGCCTCTAGTAGTGCAGCCTTCTGGTTATGTATACTAGGCTAGTTGGGAGCAATTCTCCCATTCCGCATGGTAGTGCTCTAGAATCGAGCATAAAGTATGGGTGTGGGATACTGCAGAAATTTATATGTTTCCACAGATGACACCAACCTATTAATATAGTATGACTATTTTCCATGAAGTTAGTCTGCCTACGTGCTAAATAGAGGACAATGACAAATGTGCCCCACAAAGAGAGTGGACAAGAACCTCTCATAGGGAAAGTTGTTGAAGTATTTGATTCCTAGGGGACCAATTCTAGTATTTTCTGGATGGATCCTTTCCTTACGTGGGGCAGGGGGTCCATATTGGGTTAAGTAGTCAATGACTTTCCTATTGCGGCGAACTCGCCATATATGAGTCCATCAGTCAAAGGTGTGATATTAGGGCTGGCAAAACGGGTCCGCGGGGCGACCTGTTTACGACCCGCGGGTACTCGCGACCGGTTTAACCAATACCCAAACATGACCCTGTTTAGTAAACGGGTCGGACCCCCCGACACGACACGACACGACATGGGTTTTTTCATGGGTCACCCGACACGACCCGTTTAAAATACTGGGTTGTGCCAAGTTAGCTCGACCCGACCCGTTTACCCGTTTAACTTTAAAAAATGTTTTTTTTTTTATAAATAAAATAATAATATTTTTATCAAAATTGAGAGTCGAGCTAGAGCCACACCATTAAAGCATTTTTCTTTTTCCCCATAATTAACCAAGATTCTAAGGCCGACACTACATTTGTATATAGTCCGATCCAACATGATTGAGTTTTCATTTTAGGGGAACCAAAATGAAAACAGCTAGCTAAGAGATATTGGGAATCCTATGCCTACTTATTAATTGTACATATTAATTACTAAATATACATGATACTTGATATCTACTGTATAAAAACAATAAATGGTTCATATTGGTGAGAGACAGAATGAGAGAGGTGTTGAGAGTTGAGACACAAGCGCTAGCTGTTCATCCGTAGACAGATTTCTTTTTCTATTTCATCTCCTTTGATTCTGCATCACAGTAATTGAAGTTTGTTATCTTATTCATCAGGAAAAAAAAAAAAAAAAAAAAAAAAAAAAAAAAAAGTTAGTTATCTTTTAATTTCTATCATTATCACCTAATTTTTTTCCTTTTTCTTTTTGATGGGTTTCAGTTAAAGAGTACAATTTTTGGTTTGGTAAAGCAGGTTTCACCGTTTCAGTGTGCATGAATTGCTTACTTGCAGTAAGTCATTGATCCGTTGTTCAAAAGGAAAACAAAAATTAGAAGAAAAAAAAAACCAAATATTGAGGGCTTCTGGACAAGGTATTAAGGGGGAATTACCGTTCGTAACACAAGTCCTTAACCCATATGTTAACAATAATACACAAGTGAACAACAATCATATACCAAGCAAATCCCACAAAATCAGAGCATCAGACTTGAGAGAGCAAGAGACTGAAGAGAGAGATACATACAGGATGCAACATCAGCGGAAGACAGAGAGCGGCAGTAGAGGAGGCGAGGGGCGGTGGTGGCATGGCATGGGCCGTGGCTGCGTGAGGACTAAGGAGTGGAGGAGCGGCTAGAGAGAGACCGGTAGTGGAGGAGCGGCGAGAGAAAGAGACCGGCAGTGGAGCGGCGGTGGCCTGGGCGTGGGCAGTGGCATGGCGTGAGGTCCAGTGAGAGTGAGGCCAAGAGGGAGGAAATGAGGAACGGAGGATTATTCTAGATCTGGAGCTGGAGGAGACGAAGACGAGTGTGTGTGCTACTGTGCGTTTTTCACTTTTTCTTTAATTCTTTTAGGTAACAAAAAAACAAAAAACAAAAAAACAAACGGGTCTAGCGGGTCACCCTCGAGTCGACCCGTGACATGACCCGCCAGACACTCATAAACAGGTCATAAACAGGTCGACCCGTTTATGACCCAAACCCATTTAATTTAAACCCAAACCTGCTAATTTCGTGTCGGGTTGTCGAGTCGTGTCAAAATTGCCAGCCCTATGTGATATTGATAATCGCGTGGGGCTACTGACCGACGGTCCCTTTCAGAGGCTATTCGAAGGGTACTCATTGACACTTATGCTCCGTTTGTTTCGAGGTAAAATGCTTTCCGTCAGAAAATATTTTACCGTAAAATGTTTTATAGTGTTTTGGTGTGTGCGAAAAATCACAAATTATTTTTTTTAAATATATTTTTTCATTAAATCATATTAAACTCTAAATTACGAAAATGTCACAACCAAGTCTTAGAGGTGTCCTAACCAAGTCCCCAAGGACCCCACTACAACTCACCCTGGAGCTGCCCAAACCCCGTGGGGATCTGCTCGGGACCATGGCAAGACTCGCACAAGACCCGACAGGGACATTTTCGTAATTTAGTATTTAATATGATTTTGCGTACACACCTAATACCAAAAAATGTTTTATGCTAAAAATGTTTTTCGACATTGGGGGACCCTTTGTGGTGACCCACATAATTAATTAAGCTTAAGACAGCTTAATTAAGGGGTTAATTAAACTTTGGGTCACTATGGACACTTGGAGGGCCATTTTTGAAATTTTTGAGTTTCGAAGCTACAATAGACGAATGCTCGTGTGGGGGACCACACCAATGTTCTCCTAACAATAGTACACGAGTGATCGTGTGGGGACCAAGCCGAGCGCTCGTTGACTTTTTGTTGACCGCTAGTTTTTGCCCGCGCGTGCCACGTGCAACTCAAAAATCCATGGATAAACAGTACACGAGCACTCGACACTGTAGTACACAAGAGCTCACACCTTTTTAGAGATTTTTTGCGACGCCCTCAGCTTTTTCCCCTATTTAAACCCAACCCCTACGCCTTTAAACCCTCATTTTAGCTTCTGAAACCTTAGAGAAACTTTGTTGCTTTGATTCTTGAGTGTGTGTGAGGTGGTGTTTGTTTTTGAAGAAGGAGGTGTTTTGGTGGATTTGCGTGATGAGGTAATTACTACTCTCTCTCTTAGTGTTTTGTTAGGTTAGGTATGTTAGCTTCTTGATTTATGGTAGCTTAGTTGTTAGTATCTATGAGTTTTAAGCTTTATCTTCGTGTTAAGTTTTCATTTCCGTTTAGGCTTAATCTTGTTATTTGGAGACGTTGTTTTGGTTGAAAGGTGTTAAAAAAAAAAAAAAAAAAAAAAAAACCTTTTTATGGCCTTAGGAATAGTCGAGAAAGGTTTGGGTAGCATTTGAACCAAATGAGGTTCTACCTGAACCTCACTGGCCGAACGCTCGTCCTTATTGACGAGTGCTCGACTAGTTACGTTCAAAGGAACGCCTCATTGCCTGAACAGCCTACAACCTTTGTTTCTAAGTCTTAGGCTTGTTTTAGTTGGACTTAGGACTAATGGAAGGTTTTTCACAAATTTGGAGAACTCGGATCGTTTGGAGAAATACTCTGAGAACTTGTTCGACCCAAGTGAGTTTTAACTCATATAATCCTCGTCATTTATTTTCCCGCATTGCTCGACTATTTTGTGTACCAAACATGCATATTTACAACTCTCACGACAAACACTTTGTTGCACCATGAACTCTATCATTTGTGAAAATGTGTTACTTAACAATATAATGACATTGAGATTTGTAAAAGCATGCACATAAAATACGGACAAGATTAATTGCATCATATGACACGGTATACCGGTACGTATGGGATAACGACTATGGGCTTACTATACATGTTAACTTTATGGTCAAATGCGTATGTTGCTATATGGGCCTTGGATCCAATGGTTGTTTTGTGACTAGAGCAGCCTTAACGGGGTGGTCACTACAAGAAGTGCATCATTAGTAGCCTAGGCCACCCTTGGTTGGACTCAGTCGGGCTGCAAGTGTTATGGACGCGTACAATGGTCAAGACACCGGCATTGTATTACAGGTCTCTCAAGACAGTACCAACCCTGTTGAGAAAGGGTAATATCTCGGGTAGACTATATTGTTGAACTATCACTAATTCTCATGATTATAAGGATGTATTATATCTATATCGCTGTTAAGTGCCAAAATATTCATATTTTAGCCCTTAAACTTATGTGTGTTAATTCTATAAGTGATGTTAATTTATGCTATTTTAGTTCTTTTATGTGTTTTCCATGCTTTTGTAGGCTTTTGGAAGATAAAGAAGTAAATCTGGAAGAATTAGGCTCAAATAGAGAAATGGGGAAAATTGGAGTCCCTGATGGTGGTTCCCTACGATCAAGCGCACTACCAAAGAAAACAAAGCATGAAGCAGTCATGTGTGATCGAGCGCACAACAAAAGAGTCTCAATCGCAGACGTGTGATCGAGCGCACAACAGAAGAGTCTCGATCGCACAGGTTGCGATCGATCGTACCCGTGCGCAGGTGACACATCAAGCTGCAGTCAAACTGTAATTTTTTCTATATTAGGGTTTTCCAACTCCCACTTGTAATAGGAGTAAACCTACGAATTTCCTAGGTTTACTAGTGTAACAAGGACTTCTAAAGCCTATAAATAGACCTCTTAGCCTCTAGGAATAGGTGTGGAGAAAAGAGGCACAGGCTCTGGAAAGGAACTGAAGGCTAGATCAAGAGAAGTTTGGGTTTTTCTTCTCTTCCACCTTTTATCTTTATTATGTAGTTTATATTTTATTTAGGGCTAGATTGAAGCCCTAGTCATGTCTTTTTAAGATTACAATATTGGCACCTTTGCTACAATTATATTTTGGTGTATTTAACTTGATTGATACCTCTTATCTTGTATTCTTCATATGTGTTTGTCTGATCAACATATGCATGTGGTATGGACTAGTTAGTTAAATCAATTTGCATGACCGAGTCCTGGGTTTAACAAGAGCAACAAAAAATATCCATGCCGGATTCTTGGTTAATCAACATGGGGAATCGGGAGTATACACCCTTGCCATAGGCTTCATGTGTTTGTCGATTTCTATAGATTTATGCTTTCTTAAAGAACAACTTAGTATACACCCATGCTAAATCCTTTAAGAAAGAAAAGAATTAGAGTATACACCCACGCCTAATTCGTTGCTTAGGAAAATCTATAGCTTAAGGAGTATACACCTATGGTCTTAGGTTGGCAAACATTAGATATACCGGTATGATTGGTGCATTGGCATATTGTTATCTTAATTAGTCTGATTAGTGGTGGATATCAAATCCCTAATCCTTTTTAGTTTTGGTTTATCTTTTATTTTATTTATTTTTATTAAATTCGATCGTGACAATTGAATTTTATATGTGTAATTAAATAGGAATTTATTTCTAAACATAATTTACCAATCCTCGTGGGAATGATCTCGTATTTGCCTGCTATACTATCGTTTGATCTTGTGCACTTGCGAGTAAAACGTACCAAGTATTTGCCTATTAATTTAGGTGGGTATTTGGCACAACAAGTTTTTGGCGTCGTTGCCGAGGATTGTGTCAAATTTTGTTTAGAATTAATTTCCTTTAGTTGGTTATTTTTAATTTTAATTCTGTTTTATCAAAAAAAAAAAAAATTATTTGTCCAATTACTTATATGTTTCTGTTCTGTTTCAGCCTGCAAAACTCGGCATGCTGCATTTATGGATAACTGTCATACCTAAAATGTTGCATTTTTTTACCAAACGGAGTTTATCACTAAAATGGCATAGGTATTATGTGCATTATCTCTCACTAAGTCCTTTGACTTACCATTTTTTATTTTTTTCTCTCATTATGTATAATTGCGCGTTTTAGCTAGCGTAGAGGGAGATGCCTTGGGACCCGATTATGGTGATTGTGCAGGACCTGATTCAGGTCATTTTTTAGGATATGGACCCTGTTTAGCTGAAATCCATGTGGGATGATGGAGGGACTATCTGGGGAGAAATGATCGAGATAGTGATCATGCTTGCACTACTTACGATTAGGTGTTAATCTTGTTGTCATATTTTAAAACAGAGATTTGGGGTTGTAATATTTTGAAGATCGGTCTTTCACCATACATTTGATGACTTATTTATGATATGATGTTTTATCTTTACTCTAGTGGTTGTGCTTGTGATGTTTAGTTATTGCTTTTTAGGGATGTAGGCTGTGCGACGAACCATGGAGTCAATTACCAGATAATTGATTTTCACGGGGAGTTACACCCTCCTAATTTTTGGTACAAGCCAAATACCGAAAAATGATTTCTTAGGACGAAAATATTTTCCAACGTTGGTCCCCCTGCGTACGTCCTCTATTAAAAATAGTAACGTACGTCCAGGTGGTCCCCCTTACGTAAGTACTCTACTAAAAACAGTAGCGTACATCCGGTAACCCTGGCGTACGTTCGGTCAGAAAGGGTTAAGCTCAGGTTTGTACTCCAAATGTCTAAGGATTTTTAGGTTGCAAATTTGGGAGTGGGTTCTTTGTAATAAAATCGGGTCCTTATCGGGGTATTACACTCTCCCCTCCTTATAGGAATTTCGTCCTATAAATTTAGTTTTAGTTATAAACAAGATCCTCCTGGTAGAGAGAGTTTTTAAAAACAACAATTAAAAGTTTTAAAACGAAACACATGTTTTTTGAAAAGATCGACATGCATAATCAAATTTAAGAGAAAGATGAAGCATCTACATATAATCATCACAAAAAGGTAAGTCATACATCACATCAAAATTGCCACCACCAAGGTGGACTTACAGTGTAACCAAGACATACAAAATTCTCACCACCATGGTGAACTTGCAAAAACAACAAAGCAAGATTGCTCTAAGAGCGGGATCGACTCCTCGAGATAGGCACTACATATCCTCGACCAGGTGTGCCCTTTGCACTCGGGCTCCCTCTGCCCCTGTTGATGCTCGGGCTGTGAAGGCCGTAATCTCTGGCCTGCAGATGAAGAAGCTACCTCAGCTACTCTGGGCGCACTTGGTGGCTGCGGTGGCCTCTGCTCTTGCTTGATGAGGTGAGCATTGCTCACATTGAATCATTGCGAAGTTATGATTCCCTTAGGTGGCGGTAGCTCCTTCAGTCCTCAAGTGGACACTCCAGCATGCTCGGCGATACGGGTGATCAAGGCTCCATACGGAAGGGCAGTGATCTAGTCTGCTAGCCGTACTCCTATCATCGCCGTGGTGACTAAGGAACCGGAGTAGATGGGGGTCTCAGTCAAGAGGGCGTAAAGGCAAAGAGCTAGCTTAATGGTGATGGATGTGAGGTCACTACCGGGTAAATCTGGCTCACCATGAGGTGGTAGATATAATGGTTTTCGTTGTTCTTGAGGTCACTCATCATAAATCCTCCTTCTCCTTCCATCTCCATCTAGTGGGGATGCCCTCCGGCGAAACACTCGACTAGCTGAGCATTGGTGGGGAGGTCGTCGACTGGCCACGGGTACACAGGATTGGGCACTTGTGGCGTCCCGGTGATGCAACTGATGAGGGTAGGGGCCACTATGTTTGACTTGTGTCTAAGCCAAGTGTGAAAAGAGTCGTCGCACCTCATGTGGATATTGGCGTAGAACTCGCGGACCAATTCTTCGATTGCGGGACGGTGATCTGCTAGCATGTCCGTCCAACCCTGGGAGTCTAATATCGTCCGTACCCTTGGAGCTTTATTGGCCACATCAGTTACATCGATCCCTCACTCAACTATAACCTTCCTTCCCTTGTAAAGGACTTGGTAACGACGCCGAGCCTTATCGACTCTAAAGCCGGTGCGATCGTAGGTAAGGCTATCCTCGTTGCTGTCAGTGCCGTTACTAACTTCCCTGATCGGCCCCTCTGGCTCAGGACTTCCAACCGGTGGAGAGGCGTCAGGGATAATATCCTCCATCTCGAAATCAAAATCGGACTCGGGGTCCTGGGCGTTCTGCATCGTGGCCAGGAGTCGACGAGATCGCGGACAGGAAGAGGATGAGGCTACTGTACTAGCTTTTATCCATGTCATCATCCTTGTTTTTAATTCTTGTAGAGGGGTGGGAAACCTTTGAAATCCTTGGAGACTTGGCTGAAAATCGCTTGGAAAACATTTGGTTTGAGGGAAAATGAGAGAAAATTGAAATGAATAGGGTTTAAAGGACGTTCGGCCATTTCTAAAGAAGAGGCGCTTGGGGTTCTGGGTGTACGTCAGGTCACGAGAGTGTACGTCCACTCAAAAACCAAATGTTTTTTTTTTTTTTTTTTGTTTTTTTTTTTTTTAGGAAACAACAAAGAGGCATAAAAACTAGGCAAGGTTTCAGTGTGTAAACAGATTTCATAAAACTAAAGGCATGAGCAAAAATTCATTTTCTTTTGAAATCCCCCCTCTTTCTTTTTTTTTCTTTTTTTTTTTTTTTGTGGAAAACACATGGATACAAAACATGCTTCTAAACATGGCACATAACCCAACTACCTAGTGCCCTACTCATTCAAAAGCTACCCGACTCCTAGGTCTATCGCTCTTCGTCCGATTCTTCTGACTGGTCTTCTTCATCCTTGACTAGTGCCTCGTAGTCCTTATTGATACTATAGAGGAAAGCAGTTCTCTGGCGATCAGATCCTTCTAGCAAAGCTAGAGCCTTCAATACTCGAATCTCCTCTAGCTCCATTTGAGCATATTCATCCGCAATCTGGGTCATGCACTGCTAAAACACTGCGGCATTTCCACTTCACCACGGCTGTGTTGTTCTTGGATTCCACTCATGCCTTCTCTTCTTGAATTGGTTCTAGGGATGGTCGGGATTTCGCTTTCTAAGAGGGCCGGGTTGAAACAATGTGCTTACCAAGGTGAGGCTTGTACCCAGGCATATAAGGCCCGAACTCAGTTGGCCATTCCCGAACAGTTGCCCAGCGTCGACACCCATCGCGCATCTGAGTGTGAAGTAGGATTAAGCACTTGTAATGCGGAACAGGCTATTACACTCAACTCTTAAACTAAACAATCAAGAAGGCTACTGCCATAGCCCGCACCTCAATCAAACAACAATCAGAGAACCTGGGTCTATCCTATGCTCCACTATTTAAGATTTATACCTGGGGTAACAGATCCTATTCTCAGATTGTTTGCTATGATCGGCAAGACCGTATGCTCTGATACCATACTGTAGCGCCCCCAAAATTAGTCTTGGCTAACCTCGCAGGGTTTCTAGCAATTGCCTCAATTAAACCAACTTGTGGCTAAATGAGGAATCGCCCCTCTAAGCATTTCAGAGTAATGCATAGGAAGGTGAAATACAATCTGAGAGAAACTATTTACATTGTCATGGTAGAAGTAAAATCCTCAAATTAAATACATGGAGCAACTAATCAACAGAAAAATGGCAAACCTCATAACATTATACAAATCCTTAAGCGGTGTCTGCAGTGGTAGCCATACTACTCTTAGGTTCTAGTGACAAGCTTCCTCAAAGTGTAATAACAGCGTAAGTCTAACGACTTAGTAAGTAAACCTCACAGTTTTAGTATGATAAAGGTTCATTTAAGCAAAAATAAATGTGCAGTTTGAGTAAGAAATTAAGGATTGGTGTTGCCTCTGTTATTACACCATAAAGTAGGGTTTTGTTTACAGGAGCGTGTGGTGTACTACCGACGACAATAACCTAAGTATTTTAATGCAGAAAGAATAATGTTTTATAGGTCATAACTATCATATATGGTCTACCCGAGATATTACCCCTTCCTAGTAGGGTTGGCGCTGTCTCGAGGGACCTGTAATACAATGTCGGCGCCCAAGTCATTGTATGCTACCGTACATAACACTAACGGCACAACCGAGTCCGACCTCGAGTGGTCTACACCGGTAATTATGTCCGTCCTGTAATGACCGCCTGTTAAGGCTATCAAGTCTATATAGTAAGCTCATGGCCGTTATACCGTACGTACCGGTGTACCATGTCCTACAATGCATCTTAACAATTAGTTTATAAGACAGTTACCAAGTGATTAAAAAAATAGGCATGCTCATATCACACTCGTGGTCAGTCAACTGACATATTCCACGGTTTTTAAGGAAAAAGCTCGTCATTGTATACCTACCTCGCGTGCTCGCTTGAATCCTCCAACATAGCTAAATCCTGCTATAACGAAATATGACATGTTGTCATGCACAGTTCTAGAGGACCCTTACAAGTAAGATACTAAGCTCTATCCATTAAAGGATCGCTAGACTAAAAAATACACAAGAGTGAGGCTAAGAGGTAGATACCCGGTTTCCTGGCCGTACGTCCGGGCTCGAGAGCGTACATTCGGTCAGTGAGTTAGGAAATCCGACAGTAAGCTTCAAACTGTGTTTTAGGGCTTCTACAAAATCTATAGGCTTCTACATCTCCTCCTAGGCTAATAAAATAGACACATGCAACGTAAGAAAATTCGACATGAAACAATACAAGAAATCAAAGGAGTTTTCGAAATTCTTTTTATAAACGTTTATTGGTTTGTAAAGAAAGGAGCAAAAACCTAACATGGTATTCTTTTGAAAACTTGTAGCAATAAAACAGTAATGGAAGCAAAAAACGGTAAGGGGTTACATTAAGAATGACAAAAGTGCTCTGGGAATGAAGAGAGGGTGTAACGTCCTAGAATTTTCAAAGTTATTTAAATAGATTATTTTGATGATGATGTTATTTTAATATTCATTTTAGCCAATGATTTTAATTCTTGATAAATTTATGGTGTTCCAGGAGTGGTAATTAGAGAATGGTAATTGGTGAAATAATAGTAAATGGTAGGAAGAATAGTATTGGTAGGTAGAATAGTAAGGGAAGGTATAATAGTTAATGGTAGGTATAATAGTATTGGTATAGTAAAAGGAGGGTAGAATTGTAAATGGAATGTAGAATAGTTAATGGTAGGTATAATAGTGTTGGTAGGTGGAATAGTAAAATGATGGTAGAATTCTAAATGAAAGGTAGAATATTATTTGGTTTTTTCTATAAATAGAGCTCTTCCCCTTCACAAATTTCACCACTCCTCTCCCTTCTCTTCCACATATTCTTCCTTCTTCCGCTTTCTACTCGATCTTTCTTCTTTCTGAGAGTGTTTGCTAAGAGCAAAGAGAGAAAGGGCGAGACAAAGCGATGTAAGAAAGAAAAAACATGAGAGAGAACAGACTTGAGAAATTAGTTTCAAAAAAACATACTAGTGGTGTTAGTCAGATTGGAGCAACTAGATTCTTCAGACCACTTTTAGCTTCAGTCTAGAACTTCACTACCCCTTCTAAATTTTTTTCATGTCATGCTATTTATACATTCTTGTATCAAACTATAAATAGTTATTTTATTTACCTGTCATGGAGATATGTTGCATGCATGAAAGATTTCTAAAAGAATTATTTAGAAAGCTTCTATTTCTTTAAACGCTTTCTAAGTACAACAAGTTTATATTTAGAAAAGTTTCCATTTTGAGAAAAGAAAGTTGATAAATGATGATAATTATAAGAAAGAAGAATGATGATAAACCCTCATACATGTTACCCTAAGATGAATCAAAAGAAGTACAAAAGTATAAAAGATAAGATAAATATTTATGAAATGGGGGCACTTGTACGGAGGAGAGTATTTTTGGCCCCAAGAGATAAAGAAAGAAATGAGTTTGGTACCGATACTTGGATCGAGGCGAAACCACTGAAACAGGCTATGCAACAAGGTGGTATTTCATCAACATGACCATTGAGTGCACTAAGAAAGATTTAATTAACGGTCGGGCATGGCTGAGGCCACACTTCAGTGCCATGGTCACAACCCTCGTACACAGGGGTAACAGTGTACATGGGCCTTAATATGAGAAAATGATAATATAAATTCATCGATCATATACTATGATGATTTACAATGATAATTTATAATTATGCATTATGATGATGATTTATTACTAGATGTAATAGTATATATATGCTACGGGAGATGCAATCGTACATACATATATTATTATGACTTGATGTATATTTATTTGTGAAAACATTTCTTAAAAACTGAGAACAAGGAGTAAAACTATTTATGATTGTGGACTTTACTTGCTGGGCCCCTTTGGGCTCATTCAGTTTTATTTCTTGTTTTCAGGTAGAAAGGACGCTAGAGTAGAAGGCCGGAATGGGGGCGGGAATAATTATTAATTTTCAGTCCTTTATATCAGTTATTGTAATAATATGATATTCCGCAACTAAAGTATAACGTTTTCTAATTTTGCTTGTAACAAAATCTCTTGAAGAATGTTTTATACATTCATCGTATCTTTTAAAATCAAGTACTCTGATAGACCTTATAGATCTTTGCCTTATTAAAAAATAAATCAATAAATAAAGTGGCAGATAGCCCTATCGGGTTGGGGATGTTACAATTTTGGTATCAGAGCAAAGGTTATAAGGTTCTGCAAACTTTTCAAAAAAAAAAAAAAACAATACTAATAATAATAATAATAATAATAATCATAGGAATAAAAACAATAATAATGAATTAAATTTGCGGTGCCACATTCCGGCCAAGTAGAGTCAGTCGTTGTAGTCACTACTAAATAATACAAGATTCTTGTCTAAGTTGTTTAATGGTTGTTATATTATCGATTGTGAAGAAATGACGTCCCCGACTCACAATAACCAAGATAGCAACACCGAGTTCAACGACTCTGGAAGTGGAGAAAACGCTAACATCAACCATGAGTTAAACCCTATAACAGCGTTGGCAACTCAGCTCGTGAACTTGCTAGACGATGCCCGATGCGGGAAAGGATCCACTGGCGAAGGACACAAGGATGCACATTCGAAAGGTTTCGTCGGCAGCAACCCCTTACCTTTGAAGGAAATGTAGGTGCAGAAGCTGCGGAAAACTGGTTTCTGCAGACAGAAAGGCTGCTAAAGGTGATGGACTGCGCTGATAATAAGATGGTTTGGACGCACAAGTGATCAAGCAAAATCGGTGGTGGGAAACCAAGGACGCACAAGTACGAAGCTGGCTAGGACTAAAGGAAGAGAGCCCCATTCCCTGGGAAGAATTCAAGAAGGAATTTTATGAACGATTCTTTCCTCTGACAGTTCGACAAGCCAGGGCCTAGGAATTTACGAACGTAGTTCAAGGGTCAATGACGGTAGAGCAATATGCTGCCAAATTCATCAAACTATCACAATTTGCCCTTATCTCGTGTCGACAGAAGGGCTAGAAGCACGAAAGTTTGAAAGAGGTCTGCAACCACGCATTATGAACCTTGCGGTAGGATTCCAGATTGGAAACTTATCAGACCTCGTCAACAAAGCTGCGATAATCGAGCAGACCCATAATGCAAATTTGGGGTATTTCAACCAGAATGCAAATTCGGGGTATTCCCACCAGAGGGAGAGAAATGTCCCCCCAATGAAACCACTCAAGAGAGCAACCCAGTAAGAAGACATTTCACCAAACCCCACAAAGAAATTTTACACTACAACAATCTCATCAACAAGGAAATGGTGGTCAACGTGCACCATGTCAGAAATGTGGGACGTTTCATGACGGGAACTGTCTACTTGGGCAGCCAGTATGTTATAGATGCAGGAAATCTGAACATATCCTAAGAGATTGCAAAGCTCCTATCAACAACCCAAGTGGTTAGAAACACCTTGAGGAACAGAAGAACCATGCAACTGCTCGGGTTTATGCTCTAACACCTGGTGATGCATCAGCGTCCAATGAAGTGGTGGCAGGTACCCTCCCTATTTTTAATGGTGTAGCTTCTATTCTTAGGATATGTAAAATGAGGGTAGAATTGTAAATGGTAGGTAGAATAGTATTTGGTTTTTTCTATAGAGCTCTTCCCCTTCACAAATTTCACCACTCCTCTCCCTTCTCTTCCACATATTCTTCCTTCTTTCGCTTTCTACTCAGTCTTTCTTCTTTCTAAGAGTGTTTACTCAGAGCAGAGAGAGAAAGGGCGAGACAAAGCACTGCAAGAAAGAAAAAACACGAGAGAGAACGGACTTGAGAAATTAGTTTCAAAAAAACATACTAGTGGTGTTAGTTAGATTGGAGTAACTAGATTCTTCAGACCAATTTTAGCTTCAGTTTAGAAGTAAGTAAATTCACTACCCCTTCTAAAATTTCTTCATGTCATGCTATTTATACATTCTTATATCAAAATGTAAATAATTATTGTATTTACCGTTCATTTAGAAAGCTTCTATTTCTTTAAACGCTTTCTAAGTAAAATAAGTTTATATTTGGAAAAGTTTCCATTTTGAGAAAAGAAAGTTGAGAAATGATGATAATTATAAGAAAGACGAATGATGATAAACCCTCCTACATGTTGCCCTAAGATGCATCAAAAGAAGTACAAAGAAAAGTACAAGAGATAAGATAAATGTTTATGAAATGAAATGAATGTTTATTTCATAAATATTTATGAAACGAGGGCACATATGGAGAGTATTTTTGGCCCCAAGAGATAAAGAAAGAAATGAGTTTGATACCGATACTCGGATGGAGGCGAAACCACTGAAGGAGCCTATGCAAGAAGGCGGTATTCCATCAACATGACCGTTGAGTGCACCAACATGACGGTCGGGCATGCCATAGTTTAGTGCCATGGTCACAAGGACCCGCAACCCTCATACACAGGGGTAACACTGTACATGAGCCTTAATATGAGAAAATGATAATATAAATTTATCTCTGATATGCTATGATGATTTACAATGATGCATTATGATGATGATTTATAAAGATGATTTATGACGATGATTTACTACTAGATGTAATAGTATGTATATGCTATAGGAGATGCAACCATACATACATATATTATTATGACTAGTTGTATATTTATTTGTAAAAACATTTTTTCAAAACTAAGAACAATGAGTAAAAACTATTTATGGTTGTGGACTTTACTTGCTAGGCCCCTTTGGACTCATTCAGTTTTATTTCTTGCTTTCAAGTAGAAAGGACGTTGGAATAGGAGGCCAGAATGGGGGCAGGAATAATTATTAATTTTCATAGTCTTTTCATATTAGTTATTGTAATAATATGATATTTTGCAACTGAAGTTTAATGTTTTCTAATTTCGCTTGAAATAAAATCTCTTAAAGAATGTTTTAGATCTTTGCCTAAATAAATAAATAAATAAAGTGGCAGACCTAGCCCTATCGGGTTGGGGATGTTACAATTTTGGTATCAGAGCAAATGTTATAAGGTTCTGCAGACTTTTTCAAAAAAAAAAAAAAAACAATAATAATAACAATAATAATGAATTAAATTTGGGGTAATTGGAAGCCACATTTCGGCCAAGTAGAGTCAGTCGCTGTAGTCACTACTAGATAATACAAGATTCTTGTCTAAGTTGTTTAATGGTTGTTATATTATCGATTGTGAAGAAATGACGTCCCCGACTCACAATAACCAAGATAACAGCGTTGGCAACTCAGCTTGTGAACCGGCTCGACGATGCCCGATGCGGGAAAGGATCCACGTTCGAAAGGTTTTGTCGGCAGCAACCCCCTACCTTTGAAGGAAATGTGGGTGTAGAAATTGCGGAAAATTGGTTTCTACAAACAGAAAGGCTGCTAAAAGGTGATAATAAGATGGTTAGGTATGCTACATTCCCTGGGAAGAATTCAAGAAGAAATTACGGACCTAGTTCAAAGGTCAATGACGGTAGAGCAATATGCTGCCAAATTCCTCAAACTATCACGATTTGCCCCTTATCTCGTGTCGACAGGAGAGCTAGAAGCAAGGAAGTATGAAAGAAGTCTGCGACCACGCGTTATGAGAACCTTGTGGTAGGACTCCAGATTGGAAACTTAACAGACCCCGTCCACAAAGATGCAATAATCGAGCAGACCCAGAATGCAAATTCGGGGTATTCCAACCAGAATGCAAATTCGGGGTATTCCAACCAGAGGAAGAGAAATGTCCCACAATGGAACCACTCAGGAGAGCAACCCAGTAAGAAGAGAATTCACCAAACCCCACAAAGAAATTTTACACCACAACAATCCCGTCAACAAGGAAATGGTGGTCAACATGCACCATGTCAGAAATGTGGGAACTGTCTGTTTGGGCATTTCCTAATAGATTGCAAAGCTCCTGCGAACAACCCAAGTGGTCAGAAATTCCTTGAAGAATAGAAGAACCATGCAACTGCTCGGGTTTATGCTGGTGATACATCAGCGTCCAATGAAGTGGTGGCAAGTACCCTCCTTATTCCTCCCTATTTCTAATGGTGTAGCTTCCGTTCTTTTTGATCCTGGAGCAACACACTCATTTGTTTCATATTCCATTACCTAAAGCAAGAATCATTAGATGTAAGCCTATCAGTTGCTACCCTGGTAGGAAAGACACTCTGTACCTCGGTACTGTCCTGTGTCGATTAAAGGTCGTGTCATGCTAGCAAATCTTGTAATATTCGAGATGAGCGGGTTTGATGTGATCTTAGGGATGGATTGGCTATCCATGTACCATGCGTGCGTGGATTGTTTCCACAAGGAGGTAATATTTAGACCGTCGAGAAATTTTATGAAGATCGAAGAGTTCAAATTTTATGAAGATCGAACTATTAACGCGCCGAAGTTGATATCCGCACTGCATGCAACTCGATTAATCAAGAAGAGCTGTTTAGGATTTTTGGCATGCATGACAGAGGAGAAAGCAGAAGCAAAAATTGAAGAGATACCTGTTGTGCAGGAATTCACAAACGTTTTCCTGAATGAATTGCCAGGACTGCCTCCCAATAGGGAAATCGAATTCACTATAGACCTACTACCAGGCGCACCCATATCCAAGGCTCCTTATCGGATGGCACCACAAGAACTCGCAGAGCTCAAGGATCAACTACAGGAACTACTCGACAAAGGTTTTATTCGTCCGAGTGTATCACCGTGGGGAGAACTTGTTCTATTTGTGAAAAAGAAGGATGGATCTATGAGATTATGTATTGACTAAAGAGAATTGAATAAGGTTACAATCAAGAATAAATACCCGCTCCCGAGGATTGATGACCCTCTTCAATCAACTCCAAGGGTCACAAGTATTCTCTAAGACTGACCTTCGTTCCGGTTATCATCAACACAAAATTTGGGAGGAGGACGTGCAAAAAAGTCAACGTTTCGGACAAGGTACGGACAATATGAATTCTTAGTAATGTCTTTCGGGTTTAACTAATGCTCCAACTACATTTATGGACATGATGAATCGAGTATTTCGAGAACTTGTTGAACGATGTGTGGTAGTGTGTGGTAGTATTTATTGACGACTTCTTAATTTATTTAAAGACTCGGGAGGTAGGAAAAACCGAGGGAGCTCTATTTATAGGAAAAATCAATTAACAATTCTATTGTAAATGGAAGGTAGAATAGTATTTGGTTTTTCCTATAAATAGAGCTCTTACCCTTAGTGACAACATGTCCCAAGAAAGCCACATTGTCTAACCAAAATTTACACTTTTTGAACTTCGCATAAAGTTGTTGCTTCCTCAAGATGTCCAACACCAGTGCTCTTTGTTTTCCTCCCGAGTATTTGAATAAATTAAGATGTCGTCGATAAATACTATCACACATCGGTCAACAAGTTCTCGAAATACTCGATTCATTATGTCCATAAATGCAGCTGGAGCGTTAGTTAAAGCGAAAGACATTACTAAGAATTCATAATGTCCGTACCTTGTCCGAAACGCTGACTTTCGCACGTCCTCCTCCCGAATTTTGAGTTGATGATAACTGGAACGAAGGTCAATCTTAGAGAATACTTGCAACCCTTGGAGTTGATCGAAGAGATCATCAATCCTCGGGAGCGGGTATTTATTCTTGATTGTAACCTTATTCAATTCCCTATAGTCAATACATAATCTCATAGATCCATCATGACAAATAGAACAGGTGCTCCCCACGGTGATACACTCGGACGAATAAAACCTTTGTCGAGTAGTTCCTGTAGTTGATCCTTGAGCTCCGCGAGAATGAGCCTTGGATATGGGTATGGTGCCTGGTAGTAGGTCTATAGTGAATTCAATTTCCCTATTGGGAGGCATTCCCGACAATTCATCCAGGAAAACGTCTGTGAATTCCCGTACAACAGGTATCTCTTCAATTTTTGCTTCCGCTTTCACCTCGGTCACGCATGCCAAAAATCCTAAACAGCCCATCTTGATTAATCGAGTTGCATCCAATGTGGATATCAACTTCGGCGTGTTGATAGTTCGATTTCCATAAAATTTGGACTCTTCTTTTCCTGACAATCTAAATATTACCTCCTTGTGGAAACAATCCATGCACGCATGGTACATGGATAGCCAATCCATCCCTAAGATCACATCAAACCCGCTCATCTCGAATATTACAAAATTTTCTAGCATGACATGACCTTTAATCGACACAAGACAACGTCTAACTACCGTCTACCGAGGTACATACGACTGTCTTTCCTACTGGGGTAGCAACTAATAGGCTTACATCTAATGATTCTAACTTTAGGTTACATGTTTTAGCAAAGGAGTATGACACAAATGAGTGCGTTGCTCCATGATCAAAAAGAACGGAAGCTACACCATTAGAAATAGGGAGGGTACCTGCCACCACTTCATTGGACGCTGATGCATCACCAGGCGTTAGAGCATAAACCCGAGCAGTTGTATGGTTCTTCTGTTCCTTAAGGCGTTTCTGATCACTTGGGTTGTTTGCAGGAGCTTTACAATCTCTTAGGAAGTGTCCAGATTTCCCGCATCTGTAACATACTAGCTGCCCAAACAGACAGTTCCCGGTATGAAGCTTCCCACATTTCTGACATGATGCACGTTGACCACTATTTCCTTGTTGACAGAATTGTTGTGGTGTAAAATTTCTCTATGGGGTTTGGTAAAATCTCTTCTTACTGGGTTGCTCTCCTGAGTGGTTCCATTGTGGGACATTTCTTTTCCTCTGGTGGGAATACCCTGAATTTGCATTCTGGTTAGGAGAGTGGTTCCATTGTGGGACATTTCTTTTCCTCCGGTGGGAATACCCTGAATTTGCATTTTGGTTGGAATACCCCAAATTTGCATTCTGGGTTTGCTCGATTATCGCAGCTTTGTTGACGAGGTTTGATAAGTTTCCAATCTGGAGTCCTACCACAAGGTTCATAACGCTTGGTTGTAGACCTCTTCAAACTTCCTTGCTTCTAGCTCTCCTGTCGACACGAGATAAGGGGCAAATCGTGATAGCTCGATGAATTTGGAAGCATATTGCTCTACTATCATTAACCCTTGAACTAGGTCCGTAAATTCCTGGGCCCTCGCTTGTCGAACTGTCGGAGGAAATAATCGTTCATAAAATTCCTTCTTGAATTCTTCCTAGGGAATGGGACCCTCTTCCTTTAGTCCTAGCCGGCTGCGTACTTGTGCCTCCTTGGTTTCCCACCACCGATTTGCTTGATCACTTAGGAGGTAAGTAGCATACCTAACCATCTTATTATCAACGCAGTCCATCACCTTTAGCAGCCTTTCTGTTTGCAGAAACCAGTTTTCCGCAGCTTTTGCACCCATATTTCCTTCAAAGGTAGGGGGTTGCTGCCGACGAAACCTTTCGAACGTGCATCCTTGTTGTTCTTCGCCAGTGGATCCTTTCCCGCGTCGGGCGTTGTCTAGCAGGTTCACAAGCTAAGTTGCCAACGCTGTTATAGGGTTTAACTCATGGTTGATGATAGCATTTTCTCCACTCCTAGAGTCGTTGAACTCAGTGTTGCTATCTTGGTTATTGTGAGTTGGGGACGTCATTTCTTCACAATCGATAATATAACAACCATTAAACAACTTAGACAAGAATCTTGTATTATCTAGTAGTGACTACAACAACTGACTCTACCTGACCAAAATGTGGCTTCCCATTACCCCAAATTTAATTCATTATTATTATTATTATTATTATTATTATTATTATTATTATTTATTTTATTTTTTGAAAAGTCTGCAGAACCTTATAACCTTTGCTCTGATACCAAAATTGTAACAAGATCTTTGCATTATTAAAGAAAGAAAATAAGAAAATAAAGTGTAGACCTAGCCCTATCGGGTTGGGGATGTTAGGGGGGGTATTTATAGAGAGGAAAAGCTAGAGGCGTTCACCAAATATTTTGAAAAGTAGCGGATGTTCGGTACTATTACACATTGGGTAAAAGGGTTCATCGTACGTCCAGGTATTATCCAGGGGTTTGCCCCCAATGTACGTCTAGATGGTCCCCAATGTACTATTGTTAGCATACATCCGGGTGGTCCCCCTGCGTACGTCCTCTACTAGAAACAGTAGCGTACGTTCGGTAACCCTGGCGTACGTTCAGTCAAAAAAGGTTAAGTTCGGATTAGTGCTTCAAAATGTCTAAGGATTTTTAGGTTGCAAATGTGGGCATGGGTTCTTGTCATAAAACTGGGTCCTTTATAAATCTCTTAACCATTCCTTGTAAACCGGCGTATTACACCCGGTGAGGTCCTAGGCAGGTCCAGTCGTGTCCCAAGTGGGTCTTGGGCAAGTCCCGATCAAATCCCGGGCAGTGAGGTCTCGGGCAGTCTAGTCGAGTCTCGGGCAAGTCCCGGTCAGGTCCCTAGCAAGTACGGTCGGGTCCCAGGCGGGTCCCAGGCGCATTCTGACAGGTCTGATTGGGTCCCAGGCAGGTCCTAGGCGAGTCTCGGTCTAGTCCTGGGCAGGTCCCGACGAGGTACCAGTCAAGTCCAAGAGTGTCCTGGGCAGGTCTCGAGCAGGTCTGGTCGGGACCCTGTCAAGTCCCGGGTAGGTCCCAGGCAGGTCTCGGATAAGTCCAAGGCGGGTCCTGTGAAGGAAGGTCCGGTCAGGTCCAAGGTAGGTCCGATCGGGTCTCTAGCGAGTCCCTCCAGGGACTCGCGCAGGTCTCGGTCAAGTCTAGGGCGGGTCCCAGGCAGGTCCGGTCGGGTCCCAAGCGGGTCTCGATGAAGTCCTAGGTAGGTCCGGTCGGGTCCGATCATGTCCTAGGCGGGTCTTGGGCAAGTCCCTGTCAAGTCTCAAGCTGGTGCTAGGCAAGTCCCGACAGGTCCAAAACGTGTCTCGGTCAAGTCTAGGGTGGGTCCCAGGCAAGTCTGGTTGGG
This sequence comes from Corylus avellana, assembly GCF_901000735.1. Taxonomy (NCBI): domain Eukaryota; kingdom Viridiplantae; phylum Streptophyta; class Magnoliopsida; order Fagales; family Betulaceae; genus Corylus; species Corylus avellana. Next base: position 25,967,461 of record NC_081543.1, on the reverse strand, counting down.
TCCCAAGCAAGTCCAGTCAGGTCCCAGGCGAGTTACGGAAGGGTCATAGGCGGTTTTCTATCAAGCCCAGGGCAGGTCTTGGGCAAGTCTTGGCAAGGTCCCGAGCAGGTCTGATTGGGTCCCAGGCGAGTCCCAGGCAGGTTCGAACAGGTCCCAATTAGGTCCCTGCGGAGTCCTAGGCAGGTCCTGTAGGGTCACGGGCAGGTTCGGGTGGGTCCCCGAGCAGGTTTGGTTGGGTCTCGGGTAGGTATCGATCAAGTCCTTTGCGGGTTCTGAGCAGGTTCTGACGGGGTCCTTGGCATGTCCGGTTGAGTCCCAAGTGGGTCTTGGGCGAGTCCCGATCAAGTCTCGGTGTGGTCCCAGGCAAGTCCAGTTGGGTCCTGGGCGAGTCCTAGCGAGATACTGGGCAAGTTCGGTCTGGTACGGGCAAGTCCTAAAGAGAGAGTCTAAGCGAGGTCCTGGTCAAGTCTCTAGTAGGTCCAGTCGAGTCCTAGGTGTGTGCCTGGCAGGTCCAGTCAGCTCCGGGGGCAGGTCTCAACGAGGTCGGTGAGGTCCCAGGCAGGACCTAGGCATTCCAGCAAGGTCACGGGCAAGCCCGGTCAAGTCCCGAGTAGGTCTCGGCGAGGTCCAAGGCCCTTGGGCGAGTCCCAGCAAGGGACTCGCAAGTCCCTTGCTGGAATGCCTAGGTCCAAGGTCACAGGCAAGTCCCGAGTGGGTCTTGGCGGGTTCGATCGGGTCCCATGCAGGGCTGGTCGGGTCCCAAGAGGGTCCTGGGCGGGTCCTAAGTGGGTCTCAGTCAAATCCAGGGCGGGTTCCGGGCAGGTCGCAGTGGGTCAGGTCCCGGTGGGTCGGGTCCCGGTCAAGTTTTGGGTGGCTATCGGGCGAGTTCCGAGCAAGTTCTGCGGGGTCCTGAGCGAGTCCCGATCAAGTTCCGAGTAGGTCTGAGCGGGTCTTGGGAGAGTCCGTGCCAATTTGAAAATGAGATGCTCAAAGTCGGAAAAATGGTTTACTGTGAAAATAAGAATCATTTTCCGTAAATCATTTTATAGCAAAACAGAGTGATTTTAAGAGGTCATCCAATCCTACCCTTTTTTAATCAAGGGCTTGTTGGTAACTGACCGAGGACGCCCAATGGTCCACGCCCTCCGGTCGACCCAATAGTAGCCAAGGGTCAACTTGCCTATCACAAGCTCATCTTAGCAATTTTATGTTTGGCTGCTTAAGCAACCCCAGATAGAATTTCCCTTGATGCTTGTTGCCTACCCTTAGCCACACTCATCCCATCGACATTACCGAAAAATCTTTTTGAGGAGGATCGAAAAGACTACTACTAAGAGGAGAGCAAGAAGATGGGTGAAAAAAAAAAAGGAAATAGATGAGCAAAACGACGGAATGAGAGAAAAGAAGGAAATTTTTTTTTTTTATTAGCATCACAAAGTGACAGCGGGAAGGAGAAAGCCCAAATTGAGAGGGAATTTGATAAAAAGAGACCAACGAAAGAATCTGAGAAAGAAAGAAATAGAAAACCAGATAGAAGAAGCACGAAAGCACGAAAAAAAAAAAAACAGGAAAGAGCAAAATGAGAGAAAAGAGGAGAGAGAAGAAAAAAAAAAAAAGAGCAAAATGACGTAATGAGAGAAAGGAAGGAAACAAAATTTTTGATTAGCGTCACAGCAGAGAGGGAAATTGGAACAAGAGAGAAAGAAGCTGGAAAAAAGAAGAAGAGAAAAAAAAGAAGGAGAGAGAGAGAAGCTAGGTGAAATAAAAGGGAAAAAAAATTGAGAAGGAAAATGGAGAAAAGAAAGAAATAGAGAACAAGAGAGAAGGTGGAAAAAAAAAAGAACAGAGGAGCGAAAGGAGACGAAAGGAAGAGAAACCGAGAAGAGAGGAGAGCGAGAAGATGGGTGAAAGAAAAGGGAAATAGATGAGCAAAACAACAGGCTGAGAGAAAGGAAGGAAATTTTTTTTATTAGGATTAACACAGTGAGAGAGGGAAGGAGAAAGCATAGAGTGAGAGGGAATTTTGATAAAAAAAAAAAGGAGGGGGGGGGTGGAAGAACAGAAAGAAAAATTTTGATTAGGATCACAGAGTGAGAGAGGGAAATTGATAAAAAGGGAGGACTAAAAGAAGCTGAAAAAGAAAGAATAGAGAGATAAAGAGAGAAGAGAGGAAACAGAGGAGCAAAACAAGAGAGCAGAGAAGGAAGATAAATTGAGAAGAGACAGAAGTTGGGTGAAAATTGTTAGAGAATATTGTAATTAATTGTAATCTCCTATAATCAGATTTGACAAATTAAATCTGATTGATTGATTTTATTGTAATTAGATTTGATAGTTTGATTACATTACCAAACTTATCTACCCTAATTCTCATATACATAGGAGTGCCATGTATCGTAAAAAAATCAAACAATAAGAACATAATATTGCTCTTAGGGCTTTATCTATGAATATAGGTCGTTGATCGAATCACGTAAAATCTTTTGTGTCTATTTTATTATTTCACATTTAATATTCTAGCTTTATGAACTTCTTCATAAAAGAAAGGATTTTTTATTTTATTAGCATCAAACAATAATAACATATTGCAATGGGAAGAGCAGAAAGTCAGCAACAAACATAGATTAAAGAAGCAACAAACCTTAAAACACCAATGATACTGAAACAGTAGAAAACCAAAAAGAGTTCTCCAAGAATTAAAGAAAAGCTAGAACACACTGCCGTAAATAACAAGCTATAATAAATGGCATCAAACAAAGATCCCTCAGAACTGAAATATTACTCAGATCCCAGAGCATATAACCGGGAAAATAATCCTTTATCTAAGCAATAATCAGTCTGGACAACCGCAGAATACATATGCATAACATAAATGCTTTATTGACATTGTGCATTTGCAATATGAATGCTTCAACTCTATCATTAGTAATAAGAATGAAGACTAAATTAATGTTTCCTTTAGAAATAATATGAAGGTCAATAATCAGTTTTATGCACATATATCTATCTAAGCAACAAATTTGGCAATTAGGGGATGCAGACCTGGTGTGATGGAAATGATGCCATTTGATCCAATTGTTCCAAACCTTATGTTAGCATACTATGTATGTTATGGATGCAGCAAATTGAGCCTACTTGTCTTCGGCTTCGGCCTGTCTCCTTTGCAATTGACAACTGATCACCTTCATTAGTATATACATTTATGTGTTAGTAACAGATAGAAAAACTAACAGATAGAAAATGCAAACCAACAGAGATGGGGTCGAAACCCAAAAAGGAATTGGAAGTACCTCCTCCCTCCGGGATGTTGCAGTTGCAGAGGAACAATAGCTCTTGAGGCCATTTCCTTTTCTTGTTCTTGTTCTTGTTCTTGGGCGTCATAGCCAAAAACTCCTCCAAAGCTCGACAACATCGATGACAGAAACACTTGGAGACGCCACCTCGTCCACCCCAAATGCCATAATCTCTCTCTCTCTCTCTCTCTCTCTCTCTCTCTCTCTCTCTCCCTCACCCTAGCTCTGAGCTTTCTATTTATCTTCAGAGTTTTGAATTTTAAAGAATGCCCAACGGTCTAATTCTTTATTGAAATCAGACCGTAGGATGGATGCAAAATCCAACGGTTGGGTACTCTTCTCTTGTTTGGTAAGATTAGGAATTTTCTAGCCGTTGGTGGTATAATTGAGATTCTAATTACCCAGTTGATGTTGGTGATTGTCGGAAATCCTATCTTGAGGTGGACTGGCCGATTGGATTTGATTTTTGAATTTTTAGGTCCTGGGCCATCCTGAAAGTGAATCCATTTGGGGCAATTACTTGTTAAAAAACAAGTATCCAAACTTAGCTATCAATAGATATATAAAAATTAGGAGCAAATGTGAATTTGATTACTCAACCCATGTTGTTGGTTGTTGGAAACCATCCCGTGCTGGTGGTATCTTTTGGTTTGGCTCCTACTTGTTTATATTATGGGCCGTTGTGAAAGTACCCAAACCCAAGCCGAATCCACTACAAATACACAGACCACGCACTAAAAAAACTATTGAATCCAAAATTTAATAGTAATTAATTAATAAAAAATTCAATGATAATTTTTAGTTTAACATCAAAAAAAATAAACATTAGAGAGTATGAGAGTGAGAGTGAGGTAAATAATCCCTTAATTTAAGGCGATCAAATCATCATTTATCATTAAAAAAAAAAAATCACATTCGAAGAGTCTTTAATCTCATTCGACAAAAAAAAAACAAACAAACAAACATTACAAATTAAATGAATGCTTACAAAAAAATTTCTTAGAAAATACAAACAACTTTTTACACCCCCACTTGGAATGTGAAAAAAGAAAAAATGCACTGAGGAAAGAAACAGAAGCTGGGGGATGCTGAAACCATCATATCCCCATTAGAACGAAAGCACCACTAAACACACCTTATGTTAACAGGAGCTAACAATTTTTCTGCCCAACTATTTTGCCTGACTTAAAATAAATTAAAGAATGTGTCAGCCTTTATCTAGGAAGTTGCCTATTAATGGTGCAAAGTCACTGTCTTTTACGGCTAAGTCCTGGCTCGAACAAGAGGTGATTGAGGTATAGGAGAGTGAGGAGACCGCATGCTCTGTCCCATCATGATATCATCCACTCTTTTACTTTTAAGGCTGAGTCTAAGATTGCTGTTCCAATGCTTTCTCTTAATGGGATTTCTGACATCCTTATTTTTATGCACAAAGGTTTGGATTCTATTCAAAGCAACTCCCATGGTGCTGTCATCCATGTTAGCAAAGCAAACCCTGAACCACCCTGGCTCTGAGCAGTGAAAAGAAGCACCAGGAGAAACATTGAGCTTAACTTCATTTATTATCACCTGCCACAGCTCCATCTCTGCTTCAAATGTCTTGTTTTTTAGCAGGTGACGCAAATCCATCCACACAAACAGGCCTGCATTGCTCTTCAAACAATCAATGCCTACTTGAGCAAGAGGGCAAGTGAGGAACTTATACCTACTTTCCAACCTTTCAGCACTCTCTGAGATAAATCTGTCGACAAAAGCATCATCCGACAGCATAGATGCAATCAGATGTTGTGTTTGTGAGGAAACCAGCCCGAAACTTGACATTTTACGACAACATTGTACTACAGCATCGTTGTATGAATAGACAATCCCAACTCTAAATCCAGGGAACCCCATGTCCTTTGAAAGACTATAAACAATGTGGATGAGATCAAGGTTGCACGCCATTTCCTTTTCTTCCTCTAGAATCTCAGATATGCTTACGAAACCAGGCTGGCTGAAGACAGTTGCAGCATATATTTCATCACAGATCAAGTGGATGCTCTTCTCATTGATGAAGCTTACAAGTTCTATTAGAGTCTGTCTGTCTAATATAGTGCCAAGAGGGTTTGATGGGTTGGTAATCAGCAAGCCCTTTACTCTGATGTTTTCCATTTCAGCTCTCTCATAGGCAGCTTCCAAAGCTTCTCTTGTCACCTTGAAATTGTTAGAGCTTTCACAGACTACTGGAAGGAGTTGTACTCCTGTTCTCCATCTCAAATCCCGATCAAAACTGCAATAAAAAACCCAAATTGTTTTAGCATTTCTCCTGCATATATAGAGATTAATTATATGTTTTGTATGTTTCTAGAGGTCTTGCATATATCTATGTAAAAATTTGGAACCATATTAAATTCAAATACTTTTCTTTGTCATTGACTAATCCAAATTATTGACCGTTTAACCATCAGTGCGTAATTGCTTCCCTCATTGTTTTGACTGTTACAGGCATTTTGAAAAGAAAATTCTTTACCCTTTGACTCAAGTGGTGCTATCAGTCAACTACAATTTTTTTTTTCTGGATCTTGGACTAATGCTAATTGGCTCAAAATTGAGAACAAGAGGCTTTTCTTCGAGGAAGATGGAGCTGATCATTTTCCTCTAGTATCTTCCAATTTTTTGTCAAAAATTGGTTTGGAGGTTTGTATGAGAGTAAACCCTTTACTTGAGGACCACTGCAAATTGGATGTGATCATGCCCCCACCAATCATTCAACTTGTTGGATCCGGATCCCCACTAATTTATTATTTAAATTAATTCGAACAATAAATATGAGAGTCGATATTAAACTCATTTGTCCAAATAAAAGTACAAACAGCCTAAAACTTGTTCAGTTATTTATATTTATTGTCTAAATTGCTAACAAACGAGAAAATAAAACTGTCGGAAATCTAAAGTTCTGTCGGAAATCTAAAGTTGAGCCTGGTGCTTAGGTGGTGACTTTAAGAGCTGGAGATGTTGCCATCGGTCTGGTTGACTAAATATCATCTCTTTAAGTTAATTTATATTGATCAAAGTAGATTTCATAATTAATGTGGGTAGGTGTGGAAGACAGCAGCTAGCAAAGGTCAAGAGTCATGGTATGCGAAGAAAACCAGCCCCAATTAATTACCAAGTCAAACTAAAGCTTTTAAAGCCATCAAATATGCACCTAACTTAACATTTATTTTATCAATTTATTTTTATTTTTATTTTTTTTAATTTTCATTAGAAAGAAAAACATTAAAGCATAAAAGAAGTAGAAAAATTGAAGTGGGATCTCTTATAGTACCCTGGATAATAAGGTGTTGGTACAAGGAATGCCTCCCCCGGGTCAGCCAAGCTAAAGGCAATCATCTCCTGAGCTCCGGTTGCTCCTCCACTCATAACGATGCGATCAGGGTCGAATCTGACTCTGTTTCCTCTTGTTTTTTCCATAAAGTTGGCAACAGCCTGTTGGTTCCAAATATATATCTTGTTAATATACATAAAAATAATCTTGATTAGTCAATCTGATAATATTGTAGAGACAGACAGAGAGAGAGATGGAATGTGTTCCATACATTTCTGAACTCTGGCAAGCCATGATAATCCTGAAAGATTGCTATATCTCTGAATTCATTTACTCCTTCTGGGGTGCAGATGGAAGCTTGTGGGTTATTCAGAATCCACTCTTCAATCAAATTAAAACAAAGCTGCACATTCAAGACAAAACAAACCCATGATTAATACAGCTGACTTTCTGCTTCAAATATATATATATATATAATGAATGATAGTACTTAATTAAGAAAGGTTATAAGCATTTTTACCTGATTTTCTGCAAGACCCATTTGGATAACCCCTTGAGGGTTCTTGGTGGGGTGAAATGGATCATTATCAAACGCCTTCCAACCTTCAAAGTATGAAGAATTTTCGCCATGCCCATTGCCTGTTGCCATCTTAGACAGCAGTTCCTGTTCATTACTGTTCATGAACCCCATTAATCTTTGAGAAATGCAGCAAGAAATTAATCTATCAAGATGGAAATTAACACTTCTATGGGGGAGAAAGGAGAGAGAGCAGTCGTGCTTATTTGCTTGACTCAGAAAGTTTGTGAAGGGTTAGATAAACACAACTTCCCTTTGTGCTTATTTATAGTGGCGTAGTACTCTGTTTCTGCCTGTGATTTTCCAGGTTTTTTCTTTAGAAAAAAGAGAAACGAGTAGACCAGAAACAAGATGAAGTTTCCATGAAGGATACAAATATACGTACAGGGTTTGAAAATCTGGTGAGCATTAATTGGTGTGCGCCTTAAAATTTATTTCCAATGTAATTTTTATTTATTGGGGTTAAATTAAAGCGTGTTGCCCACAAAATACGTCAATATCGGGTCCCAGATGAAACATAAACGTCATCCCATCGCATCATGGCCTACGTTCTTTACAATCAAGTATAATAATATTGGAAAATAACTGCTAATACAACCGACAATGATCCGTGGTGGGCAGCGTCCGGTACTCGTTTAGGGCATTTTCAGCATATTTTTCATCAATTTTTTATATTTAAGGACTCAAACTACTTTTTATTTTTATATATCAAAATACACCTCAATAGATTTCCTTAATCATTACTTATATCATTAAAAAAAAAATTTCATTATATATATATATATATATATGAGATGAGAGAGGAGAAAGTTGTAAGAGGAGAAAGTTGTAAGAGGAGAGAGTAGAGAAGAAAGATAAACATTTTTTATTTTATTTTAATAATCATAAGGATTGCAATAGTAGAACCTTATACTTTGGGTTCCACTGTAACAATTCTCATGGTTGAGGCTCATGTAGAGAGTCTGCTATGAGACATTTTTTGCAATTTTTTAAACATATTCTCTACACATAGGAAACAGATAGAGACTAATTTGTTCTTGCAAGTAGAAATATGATGATTTTAAAATCATCATTAAATTTGAGACTATCGTTATTAAACTTTGATCTATTGGTGATTTTAAAAGTTACATTACATTTGAGAGAATTCAATGAGGACTCTAGTCATTCTTATATCATTACACTTGACCCTTTTTTCTTTTGTTAAGATTTTATTTCGGGTTTTATTTTGATAGATGTTTAAGTTGAAAATTGAAATATATTAAGAAACAAATAATATTTTGTTTCTTATCTTGTTCTTTTTTTATTTTTTTAATACTCAATGGATTAATCTTATTTTCTATATATATATATATATATATCAATTTAATCTTCGATTTTAATATTTTTTTATTCATGCTTTGGCCTCCTATCTTATTATATTTCTCATTTACGTATTGACTCCGTCCCTACAAATAGATGCTCAAGCAATTTAATAAGGACAGAAATTTCATTTGGAGGAAATTTCATTCAACCCAATTTAATAAGTGTCAAATGTCATTTTTCATATTTTTTTAATATTTTAATAGTCATTTATTGTTATTCCACTAATTTAGAAACCCAAATACTAATTTTTTAAAAACCCAAAAATGTTGAATGACACTTGTCACTTATTAAAGTAGGTTGAAAGAAATTTTCTCCAAACCAATTTTTTAAAAAAAAAATTGTGTCCGTCTAATAATTAGGTGGGGTCTAAGTTGCTTGAGTACCTGTTCAAACAAGTGAAGTATGAGCAAATAGTGATCCCGCAATAAAATAGCTTCATATAAGAGTTTATTAGGGCCCTCACTTGTTTGGACATATTGGACCGGATAAATCACATATAACGGATTGTGATAAAGATAATGACAAAGGATATTTGATCAAACAGAAACTCTTGTAAGAATAAGAATTGAAGTAAACTATCTCTCAAAGACAATTTATATAGAATTAGGTTTCTATCAATTATATATTAATCTTGTAAACAAAATAATCTCTTTATTATTATAAATAAGAAATACTGACATAGGGTAAAAAAGGCAGAAAGATCAAAAACCAAATTCATTCTATAAAATGCTTGAATAATCTAAATAGGTGGGGTCTAGGTACTCAAGTAGCTTCATGTGAGAGTAAATCCAAATAGGTGGGGTCATGGAAGACTTAGGTGCCCTAGACAGCTAAGGTTGTGGGCCTTGTGGTCCTATGCAAAGACTGATCAACGGCACAAACATTACAAGTACCTTATTCATCAAATGCTTATTTTGTTTTTCTTCTGCAAGGAATAAAAATTGAAGACCTCAATTTTCTTGTGCTCCATCTAGAATTTCCAACTACTGCTGGCCCCATATTTTTTTGCTCCTAATTCAGAGTTCCACTTTCTGTGAGACACTACAAGTCTAAGTCTATGTTTGTATATTTTTTTTTTTTCTAAAACTTTTGTTTATGTTCTAAAAACAAATATATTAACAAACGGATTAAGATCTAGTACAAATACCCTTATCTTATTGTAGTGTAATAGAACAGGTGTACGTGAGTTAAAGGGAGGGTTTCACTTGCTCAAACAAGTAGGAGCAAGTACTCAAGTAGCTCGCCCCTGCATGCTCAAGAACTTTTCACTGCATTCACATATACCTTGCCCTATTGCAGCGCAATAAGACGATGTAAATGCACCGAATTTTTATCCTTAACAAACAACTTAAAGTAAACAGGAAAAAAAAATAAAACATAAAAAAAATAAAACACTATGTTAACAAAAAGTAAAATTTTCCCAATACGAAATGATTTTTGGTATAATTTAGCTGCTCCACCGCCAAATGATGTGGCCATTTTGCATTGCATTTGGTGAAATAAATGACTTATGCATGTTTTTAACCATGGATGTACTTGGTCGATTCGGTCAAGAAATCAAAGGACGACTGGTGTTCGTAGAACTAATTAAGGTAGGTTTTAGGTTTATATCTCTTTTGTCCAAATTCCAAACCATATGTTTCATCAGGGTTTTAACTTTATATCTTACCTGTCGAAACTTTTGTACCGCTGTGCAATTATCATATAACAAATCAGCCATTGATTTCCTTTTTTTTTCTTTTTTGCATATGTTAATACAAAAATTGATTTTGCAGTCACGTTATTTAATGTGACAATTGTACAACAGTATACTGAATAACATCAGAAACCATATACATGTTTGATTATAATTCAAATATCTCTTATGAAAGTTCTGTTGAGCATGTGGGTGGCGGAAGAATGAGTTAGTCAGAATCTAAATTGTCTTGGTCAGACGAGAACCGTTCAACCCCCTCTGTCTGGTTATGTTCCACTCAGTTGAAAAAATTCTTATTGTTTTTGTCAAAAGTCATACGTTTCTTTTTTTCTTTCTCTTTTACACGTGGACGTTGAAACTTCTAGTCCATACAGCTAACTTAGCAATATTCCCATCCATTTAGGAAGAGATGCAAAAAAATTTGGATTCGGCTTTCAGCAAGGGTACGACTCTTACTAGGATTAGGTTTTAAACCATAAAATTTTTTCTCCAACTTAGGTTTAATCCAATCTATTAAAATGATATATTATTATATATATTAGAAATAAATAAATAAATAATAATTCAACCTATCGACTTGATATTGCGTTTGAGAAATAAAGCTTTTAAGATAAAAAAAACGTTTTAAACTTTTGTCAAAAGTGTATTTTTGCTATTTTTTACATTCTTAAAAGCGCTTTTAATTTTTTTACTAAACGATTACTTTTTTCTTCAAACGAATTTTTTTAGTGTTAAAACGCATTTTTATGACCCTCAAACACAATTCCAAACTAGCCCTTAGCCTATCTAATCAACCACACAATAACTAAAAATTATCATTACGTTTGTTTGTTAGGATGCATTTGGCATTGCGATCTCATCTGATAGATAAGAAGTTTGATTTTTAAAAATTTGTTTTTGGAGAATAATTTAGTCAACATAACCGACAATATATCGTGAATAAGGCTTCAAACTTTCTAACCATTTTCACCTACTCCCTCTCTATTTTGGTAAAGGTCCCAGTATCGTAAGTTTCTCTTTTTCTATAATATTTTTCCAGCAACCGTAAATGGTATAACTCCTAGGGAGAATATTTCACCAAAAAAATTTAAAAAATAAATAAATAAATAAATAAAAACTTTGGGAGAATATGTTTAATCCCTCTTGTACTTCACCTTATTGTCTCCAAGAGGTAGCTCAATCGACTTGGGATCACACTTCATGAAGCAGAAGTCACTAGTTCAAATTCCTCCTATTGTGTGGACATGTCAAAAAATATATATATATATATATATTTGGTCCCTCATGTAATTTACCTTATTTTATTTTTAAGATCTAAATTTAAAATTTTAGGTTGAGCTTTCATATCTTGGTCTCATTCAACACTTTGATAAACATTTCTATTAATTTTTTTAATGATTTTATTTTTTTAGAGAGAGAGATTGGAAAGGTCTAAGTGAAAGAATAATTTTTCACCAGTAAAAATTGACAAAATGCTAACAGAAGTCTTGGAATAAACAGGGTAAACTCATGTCATTAAAAAAATAAAATATTAAAAGGAAATAAAAAATAAAATTGAAAATTAAGGGTATTAAATATATTTTTTAAGGGACAAAAATTTGCCACAAACCGGTTTGTCTCAAATTTATACAAACTCATCTAACATAACAAAATGACATGTGTCTCATGACTATTAAAAAAAAAATGTGAGAACCACACATTATTAAAAAAAACATGTGTTTCTCACATGTTAAGGGGTGTGTATCACTTTATTAGATGAGTTTCTAGTAAATTTTTGTCCTTTTAAGAAGCCAAAAAAAAAAAAAAAAAAAAAAAAAGAAGCTGAAATTAAGGGTTCAAAAATGATGTCTGATACAAATAGTCATGTCTAGTCAAAGAACTATTTTTTAGGGCTGTACGCCTCCTCAACTTCGAGGAAATAAAAAAAAATTTAAGACTCTGAGTAGATTTTCAACCACTATGAGCATAAAGATCTGCGCATCATTTACAATTGTCAACAAAGAATTTTGATACATGTTTTGAAGACATCAAAATTGAAGACACATTCTATGGCAATACGTTTGAATTCAAAACTAGGCAAGTTTCTCATGTGGATCTTGTTTTAAACAATTATGTATTTATGTGCCTGTTCATGACTGATCTTGGTCAAAATGTTAACCACATGGAAAAACTTAAATTATATTATTTTAGACCAAAGCTTCTCCCCAATAAAAGATGATTTCATCAAGTTTTCCAGATAAAGAGATAGACATCAAAAATCTTGACCAATTTTAGGAATAACTCACACAAAATAGAGGATAGAGATATCTCTGGCAATCTGGATGATGAATGTGAGAAAGCCTCTATGGGGGCCCACTTGCCCAAATAGGTATCGGACAGCCCGACTTCTGTTAGAACAGACGGGCCCCCCCATAAGGGCTCTTCCACACTTGCTGCTCGGATTCCAAGTAGTAAATTGCTAAGGATCCGAATCTACTTGAAGTAAATTCCCATCAAGTATAACATAACCAACCTTAACTAGAGACTAACTGCACCAATATTCTACTCCAACCAAATGTGTTGGTTTTGACAGCCAAACAATTGTATCTCTATAAGCAGTATATAGCGATGCTAAAAACATACAATATTTTACACTTCTATATAGACGCTATTTGTTGGCACCTTTTTATTTCCTCATAAGAAGAACCACAGTGTGAGCTGCAATACTCCGATTCTCTCCAAGGCTGTCAACCTTCTCATGAGTTTTTGCTTTCAGATTTACAACAGCAGGGTCTGCTCCAAGCAGAGCAGACAAGTTTGCCTTGATAGCCTCCTTGTGCGGGCTTACTTTAGGTCTTTGAAGAATCAAAGTTGCATCTAAGTTTCCAAGTTCATAACCAGCCTCATGCATGAGTTTCACCTGAAATGAATCATACCAAAGAGAATAAGCTTGACAAGAAAATTCAATTTTAAGTTTTAACTGCCATGAATGAAATATGTTGTGGAATATCCACCCATCTTCCAAACAAACTCCAGAAAATAAAAGAACTTTCTTACACGGCAAACTGGAGCACAACTTCAAGTGTGGTATATAAGATTGACAGTCAAAAACATGATTACGATTAAAAAGAGAAAATTTCCCATGACAAATTATTAAACCACATTGTCATTTATGAAACCAACAGCACTCCTGCAATAAAGACCTCAACTATGAATATAGCCTTTGTTTTATTCAGTTGTGATATGCTACCAGCTGACAGATTTTGAATTAAGTTCGGAATGTTCGTGATTCATTTTGATCAAATCCTATATATACTAGTTAGCTAGAATAGTTATGCTTTCTATAAGGGTGAGGTGCAATGCAGTTTCTGCCATAGCCAATTGGAAACTCGTGATCGCCTCTTTTTTTAGTGCAGTTTTAGCTCCAGAATATGGAATTTCTGCATGTTTCGTTGCAGAATTGAGCAGCCTCCTATGATCTGGGATAATCTTATGCAGCTAGGCTGTAATAATTGGGGGAAAAAAATCTCTTCACTGTTTGTTATGTCGTCTGGTTCTTGGGTCTACTGTGTACAATCTTTGGCGCACCAGAAATGATCTTAGACATGCTGGTACACCAAGCACTGAAGATCAGATTTTGAAAAAAAAATCTGTGGGAGGTTAGAGCTAGAATGGTTGGGAAAGGAAGGTTTCCTAGAACTAAAGAAAATCTTTCTTTGTGCTCTTTGTGGAATTTACCTACTGATATGCTTGTGTAATGTTGGCATGTAGGCTGTGTTTTCCATGCTTTGGTTGTTTTATTGAGTCTTTGTAAGGGGCTTGTATGTTTGAGGAGTTGTTTTTCCCTGTTTTTGGTTGGTCTTATCAGCCTTTATAAGGGTTGTAACTGTGTTTGAGGAGTTGCTCTGTTTATGAGCTGTGTTCTTAATGAAATTTCTTATTCATCGAAAAAATAGAATGGTTATGCTTCTTTTTTCTACTTTCTCACATGTTAATAATACGCCACAGTGCAGTGCAGGGGATAGTCCTCCCCCTACTCAATTCCATTCCTCCCCATGGTTGAACCCAAGACCTTCCTTTTCCAAAAGGTAGAGGTGCCACTTGACTTCAAAATACAGTGGACTGCGAGACTATATCTTATCCAATATGTTAGTCCCATAGTTTTCATCATCACATACTAGTAGTACGTCTCTTGTTGTGGCCATTTTTTCCCAAGTAGTTGGAACGGTACATGTTGCCACGATCCTTTAAATAAGAGATGGCTCATCCAGTTGAGTTGTTGCTATCAGTCTTTCTCTTCCTGGTTGCAGTACATTACCATCTGAACAGACCATTAAGTTACGAATGTAACTCCTGAGGGTTCAACCGCTATTTTAAATATAGTAAGGCGGGCATAATGTCCTCTAATTTTAGTACTTACAAATACATTTGAAAAAACACGACTCTTATGATCTTATCCCGACTCTATATCTATCTCCATTTCTGCTATGATAGTTATCTCAAGGTTGAAGCTTTAACATTTAAATTCAACCCTATAATATTCTCAAATTTATCAAACAAGATTCGGCAGCATAATTGCATGGTACCCAAATCTGTATTACATTCTAAATTCTACATAATACACTGGTGACGAGGTGTTGTCCTATAGATATTTAATAACAACCATCTGAAAAGTATATATATACTAGACCATCTGAGCTTATGCAGGGTTGGAGAATAAGTCATGAGAAGTAAAATGCTTTGAGCTACACTAAATCATAGTTTAATATGTTTAACTAAAATTCACCAAATTCAAACCCTTAGGGAACCCTGAATATGTATTCCAGTGTTTGGTAGAGTGCAATATGCTGCTTGTGAATGAAATCATATTATAATCAAATTTTCTGAAACAACCTTAAAATTGAAAATGAATTGATTATAATACAAAATGATAAGATGTAATCTAACTAAATTTGAATGCAACAAAGCCCATAAAAGCTTCAACAAAGAAATATCGCTTTTGAAATGATCACACCAAGTCAAATCGCTCATAAGCTTCAAAGTAGTAACAAAAACTTTGAATCACAAACACTAGCAATCTTTCGTGTAATCAACCTCAATCACCAACTGTTTCAGCAAACCAAATAAGTTTTCTCTCATATACCCGCAAAGTGAAAAGGAAAAAGAAAAAGAAAAAAAAAAAAAATCAAAAACAAAACCCAAAACCCAAAACTTTCAAAAATCAAGCTTCAAAGCAAAACCCAGAACCTCAACATTCAAGCTCAAAACAACCCTGAATTATTCACACTGATACAACCATAGAACAAAACCCCTATAGAGCTAAGATTCAGAAGCAGAAAAACATACCCTTTTCGTCGCTCAGTCCAACCACCAAAACCCAGACTCAATCAGCTCCAAAGAAACCTAAAACTCCTTCAAATCCCATGATCAGACTCTTGAATTATACCAAATGACAAGTCTGAAATCTCCCACCAGATTCTACTCCGCAGAACACAGAGCCAAAAACCCACAAAGAAAGCAAAATTATGACAAAAGTGAACCTAATATACTCTCAAAGCTCAATTCAAACCCCCCCAACAAAAATTTCTCTTCAGGTTTTAAACACTCCAACAAGAAAATCAAGTAACCACGAAGAAAGCAAGAGACAAGAAAAAAGAGAGAGGGATTGGAAAAATCATTCCTTGACTAGTAACTTAGCACCAAGAAAAGTCTACCTTCATCCTCGTCGGGGGAATATCAAAATCAAACGAGTACAAACTTAGATATCCATGTAAGCTACAAGAAATACTTAAATAGGAGCTGATAGGCATAAAAATGACAAAAAATCATAGCCTAGAAAAGCTTCAACAAAGAAATACCGCTTTTTGAATGGTCAAAGAAAGTCAAATCACTCATAAGCTTCAAAGCAGTACCAAAAACTTTGAAGCGCAAACACTAGCACAAATGAAACCCAATGAAACCCAAACGTGCACAAAAAACTTTCAAAGAAGAAGACATTATGATGTAAATGAAACCCAATTTGATTGTTAACATTTGGAATTAAACAATAAAACAAATTGCTTTTTCATTTGAGCCATCTGAAGGAACTGCAGAATAACCATTAAAAAATCAAAAACAAACTACAATGTTGAGTATTTTAAATGGATATAATTACATTGAATTTGGTGCTCCTTCCTTTGCTTAAAACAAAACAAAGTGATCCTCCCCCCCAACCCGACACTGCAACTCTAGTGGACCGAGAAGCGCCATTTGAGAGAGTAAAAGGAAACTACACTGAACCCAACAATGAAACCAGGCTTTTTCAAAATGATCTGGTGGCTGGTGCTGAATATTGCGAAATTGCAAATTTTGAAGCAAACCCATATTGAAACTCCAGCCAAAAACACCTTCTGAAGAAAAATTTTGATCGGCGAAGCGGAAATTTAGAGTTTGAAGCAGACCCACATCCATGATTGCTGAATTCTCATCCATAGCTTCAAAGCTGCACAAAATGCAAGACACTTTCGCTCTCTCAGGCAGGTGGAGCATTGGGGATCCAGCATGAGTGATAGGAACGTTTAGTTTGATTTGGGTTAATGGAGGGCTGTTGACTAAATTTAGAATTTATGTGATATTCCCACATAAAATGAATAGTCATTCCCACGGAATAGCTATATCATTTTGGAAGTTTATTCCGGGTATCAAATGTGTCCTTAAGATTCATATTGCAAACGGTCTAGTACTTTACCAACAACACAAATATTCATGCTTGCTTTTTCCAAACCATTTAACGTTGTGAAGTCTGTAAAAGTGTTTCGCACGAATTTGCAATTATCAAAAGTGAAATGATTTCCGACATTAAAAAAAAATACAAAATATATCCATAATGAAGTTCTGAACATGCCCCATAACTACATTTTAAAAAAATAAAATAAAAATAAAAAACTCACAGCTTCTTTGATGAAAACTGAAGATGGTGCTCCCTTCCACTTAGGATCGTTATCAGGAAATATCTGCCCGATATCAGGAAGCCCCAAAGCACCCAAAATCGCATCAACGACACAATGCAGCAATACATCCCCTGCACCACCACCACCAACAGCAATAACAATAGAAATAAGTACAAAAGAAATCAGCACCTTCACCAACATACTTCAATTCCATGAAAAAGTAATAAGAAAATCATGAAAACCCAAAATTTACAATCACAAAATTTCTTAATGAATTATCCAAATTCCATAACAACAACAACACAACAATATAAATAAATACAAAAGAAAATCGCCACCTTCAGGCTTCACCAACACACTTCAACACCAAGAAATTTTAATAAAATAACGAAAACCCATAATTTAGAATCACAAAATTTGTAAACCAAAAGTGCCCAAAATCAGAATTTAATGAAATTACCATCCGAATGAGCCTCGCAGCCTTTATCGTGGGGTATGTCAATCCCACCGATGATCAGAGGGTACCCAGGCTCCAACCGGTGGAGGTCAAACCCATGCCCGACCCGAAAGGGCAAGGCTTTGGAGGGAGTAACCGACAGTGGGGCCTGCCCGACTTCGAAGGCGGAAGTTGCGGCGGCCGACACGGAAGGCCTAACTGTTGTTGGTCGGATAGAGAGGCGTGAGAGAGGGAAAGAGTGGGAGTGAGTGGGCAGAAAGAGTGGCTTTCGAGGGATTGGAGAGGCAGAGAGTCGAGGTGCTGCCATGGCCATTGGATTTTGAAGAAAGCTTTGGGACACAACTGAGAGTACGGGTGTACGCGGTTTCCGCTAAACACTTGTAAAACGAGTGTTTTTAAAGGATTTGTCTCCAAGTGAAGTTAAATCGCATATTCCCATGTTTTTCTTTTCCAAAAGGTGTTGAAAAGCCGTATGAAGTGGACGGGATCCCTCCTCTTACCCTTGGGCAGTGACACGTAACTGCCGAGGATTTCTTACAATTTTTTTATTTTTAAGAAATTGTAGATTTTAAAATTTTCATGAATTTCATCCAACAGTTTGAAAAATGTTATTAATTAAAAATGTAACATGTTACCAAGACAATAAAATAAATAAAAAATTCTTCTCAAATGGGTTCTTTAGAATTAACTTTGACTCAAAGCTTTTCTACAACATAAAACAAAAGAACGTATTTTCATTGGTAAAATATCATATTTTTAATAAGTAGCACTTTTCAAACCGTTCAAAACATAGGATTATCTGAATTCACATAATTTTAAAATGAGGATCCTTATCCATTATGTTTGCGAAGTTAGCCACTTAGAAATAACAAAAAGAAACTCACTTAAATTACACCATGTAAACCGTTATGAAATTTATATGATAAATCATAAATGGGTTTGAAAAGTAGTATTACTTCTAAAATTTTGAATCTCAACCCTTAATGTGTAGAGATTACTACATGCCACTTAAAAACAACCTCGAATTCAGGTGTCATTTAAGTTTATGATTCAAAATAGAACCATTTTAAGTCTATATATAATATTTATTTTGTAGTTAGGCTTTAAAGTTTGTGCACAAATAATGTACATGATGCACATCTTTTTAAAAATTTAAATAATGTGATAATTAATAAACCGTTAAATACATCAACTTTAAATGAACAAATAAAGTGAAGCCATATATTGTGGACATCTTTATAATAGCTTCCACATTATCAAAAGATTAAAAATTTTCTCTAAATTAAGTTAGAATAATTTTCTCTAATTCAATTCAATCTATTATACTGATCGGCATTTTAATTTAGGGGAAAATAAATAAATAAATAAAAACTCTGTACAAAATTTTTGTAATGGAATTTAAGAGCCCCAGAATGACTGCGCAGGATCAGTAAATTCTGTGCATCGACAAGAGAACAAAAAGGGGAGCAAGTCTCTTCATTTCATTCCTTGTAAACTAAACAGGGATCACCCAACTGTCCATATAATTTGTACACACAAAATCTACACTTCTGGTCAAGGAGTTTAAGACAATGACCAAGCTAAGTACCCTTTTCACCCCCCACAGCAAACCCAAACATCTTCGACATGGCAAGAACATTTACATGCATTAGTTATTGGACTTCCATATAACAATAGAAGAGCTCATAAGGGAGACGCCCTGGGTTGCTTGCATCCGTGCTCGGGTGTAAGAAGCTCAGATGGAGCTCTCTTCGGTCTCAACTGCAACGAGAAAGGTGATACAAGTTAGAAGAATGTCAGAGGCTCAAAAACCGTCCTGTGTTTATGTGTGCGTGACATGTTATATGCGTGTGCACACGTCTCCGCTAGAAATATGCGATAGGAAGAACTCACTACATCCTTCTCTTCGGTACGCTGATAGACGTGTCTTAAGAGAATGTTTTTGGCTTCAGTAGTTATCACTGCAAAAAGAGTTCAAGACAGGTCGGTTCATCGTTATCTAATACCATAGATAGCTAAGCACAGCAACAATTTGCCACGGCAAAAGGAAAATGAAACCAAGAAAAAACAAAACAAAACAACGAGGAAAATGAAACCAAGAAAAAACAAAATAATGAGGAGATACTAAGGTATCGGCATTACCTTGATCGGGTGGCGGAAGCGTGCGGCCGTGAGTAGGATGATAGGTTGCGGGTGTCATCCTCTACATAAAGATAGCATAGTAACATTATTATAAATGGAAAGAAGGATGCAGTCCTTTCACCTTACGTCTCATAAATGAAACAAATAACAGAAAGTGGGAAACTATTCACTTGTAATGAGCTTTAATGGAACAAGCATACAAGTCGACTACTCGTCTATGCATAACCTAAGACATCCTAAATTGACTGAAGAAAACATTCCACAAGGCACTGGCAACCGCACAATGGAGTAGAAGATGTTCCACAGACTCCTCATTCCTTTTATACATACAACACCTATTAACCACAATGATATGCCGTTTTAAAAGATTGTCTATGGTAAGGATCTTTCTTAATGCTGCCGACCAAGCAAAAAAAACTACCCTCAAGGGAACCTTAGTCCACCATCACTCTTCCAAGGGAAAAGGAAGCCATCATTACAACCCAAAATGATGGCTTGGATTGAACATTCCTTTGAACATTGAGCATTCCTTTATTGGAGGGGACCCACCAAAGTTTGTCTTCACTTATCTATCTCACTCTTACTGAGTACAACACCCTGAAGAACAAGGCGAAAACATCCATCTCCCAATCATAAACTACTCTAATAAAGCTTAATTAGATCCACCATAAAGCTCCAAGTGAGCTGCCACAACAACAACATGCTTTAGGTTAGTAAAAAGAGTAAACACCACCTCAACATATCCAATATAGTTCCACTTTTAAAAACCACCTCAACATATCGCTCATATGCTCCTGGTGACTTGCAACCAAAAAGCAGGTGTTCCACACTCTCCTAAGGTTACTAGAAAGAGTCATGATCTCCCAAAATTGACAAGATTGTCTAGAGTAAGAAGCCTCTTGACAACAGCCATCTACTCAACAAAAACTCGTTAATTTTACCAGAAATAAGGCATGGTTTTCAACACTTACCAAACAACAACCTACACCGTCCCCAAATTCTGAGTGTGAAAAATGTTCAATCACCAATTGTCCAAAAAACTTAAGTTGATAAGAAATAATGAATTTAATAATTTAATTAATATTTTATCATTCTCCTCTACTTGTGGGCTCAAACTCCCCATCAACACGTGAGACCTAATATATGTAATATTTAATTGAAATAAAAGTAAACGGTAGCGTCAAGGTTCGAATTTAAGATCTTTGTTTTGATACCATGTTAAATTACCAATTACCCCAAAAGCTTAAACTGATAGTAAAAAGTGAACTTAATTATTTAATTAATACTCCAACAAAACATAATAGCATACATATTAAGACAATATGCTTTCTACCTCAAATTTGAAACATATTATTGAGTCTTCATGCACATGGAAAGTTACCAAAATACTTAAAAACATTGCAAGTAAATAGAATAGTCATAATTACCAAACATTTAAAAGCCAATACGAATTTTTTCCATATTGCTAAATTCTGAATTATAGTGTAGTTACTTAGTATGCCTATTCTACCAAGATAAAAAATTCTACTAAGAATTTTTCTTTTTCTTTTTCTGCATTAAATTATAGAACTTCAATGAGTTCTATAATACCTGAATATAACAATATATGGTACCCAAGAATAAAATATAGACCTAGATGAAGATATTGTCATAGATACAGACTATAAAAAACAATGCAGCTTCATACCAAAACATGGAAATTTTCAATTAAAAATTTTGAAAGTTAACGGACAAATATGCATAGTTTGGATTAGAAAACTGCAAACGAGATGCATACATGACAATTATGTCAAGTCGATGGGGCAAAAAGGGTGTGCTGATGAACATAACCAAAACAAAATACCATTCATTTTGTGGAAGTATTAAAGAATAATATACTAAAGGAAATGTATTAACATGTATTTATTCAGCTGAACTAACATATAGACTTACTAATTAAATATTACCAAAAAAATATTTGTTGTGGATTCATTAATGCTTTGGTAGCAATACTCATAAAGTTCTGCTAGCATAATCATTACCCATGAAAATTTGGAACTACAGATAAACAATACAAGGGTTTAGTGAGAACAAGACAAGAAAGATAAGAACAATCTCTCTAATCATTCTCTTTATTAACTTTTTCCCATTATCATTCTGAATGTAGCATCTTAAACCATCAAATCTACCTAAAAATTAATTTGCAGATATTTGCAATGACATGAACAATATTATCATTAGTAATTACATCACTGGAAATGCCAAATTAAGTAGGAGAAAGCTCAACTTATATAACTTCTGTTAAGATTAAGTGTACTTCATAAAAGAGAGTGACCCAGGATCTCTTCTTTTTTTATTTCAACCCTCACAATCCATTGCTATATATAGGAACAAATACAATACTATGGAATATGGACACCTCACCATAAGTCAACTCATAAGGGACATTTCATATGGACACCTCACCATAAGTCAACTCATAAGGGACATTTCATATGGACACCTCACCATTGGACAACTCATGACATCTCACCACCTTCTAGAATAGGGACACTTGTACCTTTCTTTCAATGCTCCTCCACAAGCTAAACATATATATCATATAAGCTCCAGCTTGGAGCAGAGCAAATAAACTCTTATGGACACAAACACTTTGTAAATAATCGTCTTGCAGGCTGATATACCATTAAATTAGTTGAAAAACAAGAAAAACCAGCCAAAAACAACACAAAACTGCAGAAAACCAAGCTGAACAGGCTGAAATATCACCAAACTGGACTAAACCAGCAGAAAAAGGAAGCCAAACCTCACAGAATATAACCAAACCATCCAAAAACAAAGCTGAACTAGATGAAATATAATCAAACCAACTGAAAACCAAGCTGAACCAGCCAAAAAAATAACAAAACTGGCCGAAGAAAGTCTGAACCAGCCGAAATTGACCTGTATAAGCTGAAACACAACTAAAACCGGCCGAAAGGAACAGAACCAGCCAGTACCAGTCAAAACAGTGCCAATAACCAGCCGAAAGCACGCCAGAAACTACCAAATCTAGCTTAAAGACGCCAAAAAACTCAAACACCCGTCAAAAACTCACCAGTCGAAACTGATCAGAAAACACCAATGCCAAACACAAATACTGATCGAAACTCGCCAGAGAACCACTCGAAACTTGCCGAAAAACACCAAAACCAATCGAGAACTCTTCAGAAACCACCAACACTGGTTGAGAACTCACTGGAAACACCAATACGAATCGAAACTTCCCAAAAAACACTAATACTGGTCGAAAACCTGCGAAAACATACCAATACTAGTTGAAAACTCGTGGAAAATACCAACACTGGTGAGATTCGCCGGAAACAACCAACACCGGCTGAAAATTCTTCGGGAAACACCAATACCGACAGGTCGACTCATATCTAGGTCGATCCGGTTCGGTATTTTTAAATTGGGCCTAGGCTTGGCCCAGGTGAAGAAGATTTGGGTATGGACTGGGCTTTGAACTTGGGCCGAACTTGACTAGACTAGTCCAAAGATAAACCCAGGATAAAGTATTCCAAATGAGGAATTTGACCATAACCAACAACCAGCCACCACTTCAACCACAGCAAACCACCAACCACCCCTACAGCCATGGCTGACCACCACAGACAACAGAAACAATCGAAAAAACTCTACACAACACCATGAACACAAAAACCACCGGCTACCACCACAAGCGCCAAACAATTTTTTTTTTTCTTTATATCACTCACAGCCACTCACTTCCATCTTGATGAGACCACCATCAACATCCACATTGTTGCAAACAGGGAGAAAGAACAACGAAGAAAATGCCAAAACAGCGGACATGCTTTTCTTTTTTCGTTTTAATTCGTAGGCTCTAATACCAAGTTAAGATTAGTGTATTTTTCACAAAGAGTAATGCTATACTTCACATCCATTTATCAAAGTCATATAGCACTAGCTGACAAGGCGTGTTTTAAGTAGCTTACACTTTTTGTTTTCTTAAGTAGTTAATATTATACGCCACTTAAAATACATCATGTTGGCCGGTGTGACATATGTGAAGAGTATCATTATTTATTTCACAAAAGATAGTGGCCCAAGACCTCACAATTCATTAATATATAGGAACAATTACAATATTCTAGAATATAGGCACCTCATTATAGGATAACTCATAGGGGACACCTCACCATAAGAACATCTCACCACCTTCTAGAATAGGAATACTTGTCCATTTTTTTTTTCTAACAACTTCCATTGATATCAGTCAAGTGTATCCACAATGATAAATTCGAAAAACAAGATCTCCTTTTGATATGCCTCTAAAATCAATTCAGATATCCACTTTCTCTAGGAAATTTAAAACCATGACAAGTCAATTAAATTAAATTATGCCATTCATGGCATGAATTGATTTTGTTAATGATTGCATGATGCAAGAACGACAACCCCATGGAAAGGATAAAATAACTCTATTATGTTTGAGGTATAAAAGCATAGAAGAGCTGAAAGCTAAAATAGCACATTAACTTTCACAAGACAAAGAAAGCAAAATTTGAATATCTACAGGAAATTATATCATAGAAATTGAAGAGCCATTGACAACCCAACCCAACGCATCAAGTTTATGTTTTATGAGCAACAGAAGTTTGCTGGGGAGAAAACATAAAATATAATAGATGCATTTTGACTCGCAGACTTACACTCTCCCACAATTTTATCCGAGTCAAGCCAAGTTAACACCTTTATGGTTGTAATAGCATTTCCAACAAGACTCAGCAAGTTAAAGTAATAATCACATTTCCATAACTACATTAAAGAAGCATTAAAGAAATTCTCAATATTATCCAAGTCAAGCCAAGATGCATTTCTAGTTTATACAAACCATTAAATAAACTCTCAATTTTGCAAATGGTTAAGAATAAATCCCAGCAGGCCAGCATCTGTTTCAATAAAAGTTTCATCTTTATAGGTACATTGCTGCAAATACAATCAGTACCATAATTACAAGCGACTCAATCTAAGCCCAGTGTCTCAAACCTATAGCGTCATCATGTAAAAACTAAGAGTAACAAACTAAGTTAAAGTTTTTCTTATAAGTAATTCAATCTCATTAAAAAAGGTTGCAACCCTAGCACACAATAAGTATAGAAGAGAACCCCTGATCAGGAGGAAAAGATGAACATAAGGTCAAAAAAATCTGAAAAACTCGAAAAAAAAAAAAAAAAAAAAAAAAAAAGCAAGCTATGATGAGCGGATATCCAAGTTAAATTAACAATCACACTCCCGTGAAGCAAATTCTTCATACACTCAAAATGCACAATTTCAGAAACTACAATTTGCCTACACAAATCAATGTGTTTCTAAACTTCACCATCACCAATAACAGTACTTCCAAATTCCCAAAAGCACAAGTGGGTAACATCCAAAAGCTACGCAGATCATACAAAATTAAAGCTTTCCATGACTACAAAACACAATGAAGTAAATATCATCAAAATGGATTCAGTTTGGAAAGTGAAATACTCACAGAAGGACAAGAAGGATCGGAGGGTCGGAGTTGGCTGAAGTTGTGGGGGTCAAATGACGGCCAATCACCGAGCATAGACCCCATCAAACGCAGGTTTCTGCAACAAAGTCTAGAGAGGCAGCGAGTGAGAGAGAGAGAGAGAGAGAGAGAGAGAGAGAAAGAGCACACACGCACAATGCCCCGATTCTAGAACCAGCCTCGCTGGGCCTGGTGTAGTAAATCGATAATCATACATATATATAGAATTTACAAAAAAAAAATATATAATGATAATTAAAAAAATTTGTCTATTATTGTTACTATTATGGTTGGTTTAGTGTTCTATTTCACAAAAAGTGTTGTTGGCCTAACAATTTTGCATATCAAATGTACATTTTTAAATAAAATTTTAGAAAGTGTCCAAATTAAGTGTATTTGAAAAAAAAAAATGATGGTTTAAAAATGTGCAAAAATTTACTTCCTTAAAAATGCACGATTATAAACATATTTTGAGGCACTATTTTCTCATACTGTATATTTTACTAAATATTTCTCTGTGTTTTTAAAAATTACGATATTAGTAACTGCATTGTAAAATTTCTATTTTCTTGAAACCGCACAACGTAAAACCACTAAAACCAAAATGAAAAATAAGTGATCATTATAAATATTAGGATAAAGCTGAAAAGAGTAGTTTGGAAGCATATTTTTAGCTTTGATTACTATAAGAGTAGACATAAATTTGGGGTGTAGCACATTTTAAGTGACTCTCAAACCCATTGTTAGGAGAAAATAACCATTCCTGGCAACCAATATCACCAATCTCTTTTGTTTCCTCTCACCTTGCCTACCAACCCAAAGCTACCTAACCTCCTCACATTTTGAGACAAAAAAAAAGGTGTACATGAACATCAAACTTAAGAATTCTGTTTGAACCTGTAGTTGGATTGTTGTCAAAATTAAATTTCCTTTTTTGGTATTTATATTTTAAATTCTGTATTTTTTTTTTTTGTAACTATAAGATGTTTGCTTTTATGTTTTCTAACTCATCTTAAAATAAAAAATAAAAAAAAAACTCATCAAAAAGGACATGCATTGAAATGTTCAAAAACCTACATACATACATAGGATGCATTATTATGACAATGTTGTCTGAAGACTGCACCCACGACTGTATCCAGCTGACACGATGAGGGAAAGTGACATCATTGACACATTATTGGGACTAACACATGCTTTCTCGAAGTTTGCATAGCTCTCTACCAGTGTATAAGTTGCGTTTGTTTCGTTTCAATATTATTTATTTCATCTTTTTATTTTTAATATTTTTTTACTTTTTATATCACATTAATTAATTTTTTTACTACTACTAAAATAAAAAATCACTACAAATTTTTTTTTTTTAATTTTTCTATACTAAACACTCTTACTTTTTCACTTTTCAAAAAAATATTTTTACTTTTTTTTTACATCCATCAATTTTTGTTACAGTATCAAACCACTAAAACCCCACAACCCTTTATCAAACAACCCTAGATGATTCATATAACCATTAAGAGTGGTGGTTCAATGACCCAAGAAAGTTTCTAAGTGGTCAGGACATATACTAGGGCGTGGGTTCGAATTTTCGTAATGGAGAATTTTCACATATACCTGATTAGTATTAGCCACCTTAGATTGCCACTAATGCCCTAGTGAGGTTGGGTCAGGCTATGGTGCAGTCGGACTTGAGGGAACGCCTGCGGTTTCCACCGTCTAGACCTCTCATGTGCGACTCTGAGCGGGTAGATGTTATTATGGCCATGCTTAGGTAAAATAGCCACAATTAATTTCTCTGGCCTACCTTTTTTGCTTAGAAAAGAAAATGACAATTCATATAAATTGTGCTAGAAAAATAAACTGTACAGCAAAATTAAAATGGCACCTCGGTTATATTGAAGTCTGTTGTTCCAGATGATTCTCCAGTGATTCTTCTCAGAAATAGAGCACACCCCACTAAAATATTTGTTTTTCTTCTCAGTAGTAGACCTCAGCTATATTGAAATCTGTTGTTTCAAATGATTCTCCAGCTATTTGTTTTTCTTCTCAGCAATAGAGTACACCAGTCTAAAAGCACTTCTTCTTCTTTTTCTTTTTTTTTTCTTTTTTTTTTTTTTTTTCTAAACAAATGCGGAAAAAAGTTACCAGGATGTCTAAAAGCACTTAAACACACATTAAGAGAGATTTTGTCACTGTTTAACGCTCAAATGATGCTTCAATCCATTCAATTGGGCCTTATTTAGTCCCACCCCCATTGATGGGGGAGGCAAGAAAATAATTGGGCATTACTCGTACATTGTTGCTAGTCAGTTGACAATCAACCATCAATCAGCCAAGCAATGATTAGGTAACCGAGTCAAGTTTTAAAATTTTAAAACTAACTTGTTTACGAAGATACTTATTCAAGCTGAACTATGAAATGTGTGTTTAAGACTAACTCGTTAAAAGTTCAGGTGAGCTTGAGCTCATTGAGAATGCTATTCAAGCCAAGTTTGAGTCGAACCAAGTCGAGTCGAGCTAGGTTCGATTCGAACTCGAGCTAAGCTATTAAATATTAAGTAACTAGATAATATGTTAATTTATGAACTAACTAGAAAGTATATTAACGAATACACACATAAATATTAAGTAACCTATATAACATATATTACTTAATTATTAATATACATACTTAATTTTATATAACTAATTTTTAGTAATATATTAAACAAGTTGAGCTCATGAACCCCTATCAAAAAATTTTCGAGTGAATCAGGTAGGTATTGTTTACTAATTTAGCAGGTTTCTACAGTATCAAGTTCGAATTTGGAACAAGCTAAACCGAGCGGATTGTCAAACAGACTAGTTTATTTACAGTCTTACTTATGTGCAATGAATGAAAATAATTTTTATAGGAATTTGACACAAACTAAGCATTTTGTACTATCTACTGAGAATATGATATATTAGTATTAACAACAAAAATGAGTGTTATGAAAACATTGGATCTTTACTTTTCTCTATCTCTCATAAAAATAAAAAATAAAAAAATCCCATTCACCTTTTCTTTGTCTCTTCTCTTGTAAAAAGAAACGGCACCCCTCCGCCTAAGAGAAATTATTGAGTTTTTATCTTTTACTTATCTCTTGTCAACCTCCATACAAAAGAATAGAGATTGACAAATTCACCATTTAAAATGATCTTACAAGTTTAATGATGATTTTTTAATTTTTATATTTAAAAAGAGATGAACGAGAGAGACGTGTAAGATTGACACACTTATTTTTCATAAAATTTAGGAGAAACTTCACTTTGGCTCTATGAACTTTTACTAAATTTTAAAAATTTTCTACGAACTTTTAAATCTCTCATTTTAGATCTCTGAACTTTCAATTACTCTCAATGTGGATCCTTACGTCAGATTTTAAACGTTATATGATGTTTATACCCCTGACTTTTGTATAAAATTCTAACTTTCAAAACGTTTTTTTATTTTAAAAAAAATGAAAATTAAGGACATTTTGATTTTTTTTGTACTTTTAAGGCTAAAATTAACAGAAGGGTTCTAATCGAAAGTAATTGAAAGTTTAGGGTTTCAAAATGAGAGATTTAAAAGTTCAGGGGTTTGTAAAATCAGGTGAAAATTCAGGGGGCCAAAGTAAAATTTTTCCTAAAATTTATTTTTTGTTATTACATGCTGATGTGTACTCCACTCAATAAAAAGTATTTATTTGAAGTCCCTATAAGTTTTTTTTTTTTTTTTTTTTAAAAAAAAAAATTGTTCAAAGCATATATTTTTTACTCTTAAAAAAAAAAACACACACATTAAAGAAAGAAAAACGACACCGTTCACGAGGCTACACCACTACGAAGTCGAAGATCCGTCTACTTAGGTTTCGAGCTCGTTCTCCAAACTCTTTCTTTCTTCTGACTCTTCGACAGCCAAGAGAGACTGTGGATCGTCGGCCAAAGGGCGAAAACGACGCGGCACAAGGCATGGCCGCTCCGGAAGCTCCTCTCTGCTATGTAGGAGTGGCCAAACAATCCGCTGCTTTCCGCCTCATGAAACAAATGGTACGCCCCCCTTTCCTCTCTCCCTCTGATTTTTCTGTTTGAAAATTTGGATTGGACCGTTTGATTTAGGGTTTTGTTTTGGGTTTAGGGATGGGAAGAAGGAGAAGGGCTCGGGAAAGACAAGCAGGGAATCAAAAGCCACGTCAGAGTAAAAAACAAACAGGACACTACTGGTTAGTTTTGTTCGCTTATGTTTTGCGCATGTTTGGCTGCTGAGAAAATGTAGGAAAGGAAAAGAAAATGTTAACTTTTGAATTTCGCATCTCCAATTGTTAGGGGCTTAATGAAAAGAAAAATGAACTTTACTCAATTTTGAGAAGAGGGATTGGATTAATGAAATATGTAACTTAGGGTTTCGGTTTTTGGTTGGATTTTGTGATAGGTGTTGGTTTGGAGAAGCCAAACAGCTGGGCATTTGACACCACACAATTTGACAATATTCTCAAAAGGTTGAAAGTGGTATGTACATTCTGCGTTCTCTTCTTCGAAGTTAGGGTCGCTAGGTTTTAATTATGTTGCAAAGTAGCTAATTTGTTTTGTTTGGTTTTTGATTGGCAGCAATCGGCGCAACCAAGCAATGAAGGTAGGTAATGCATTATAAGATAATGAGTTTTGACTTAGTATTGCTGCTACTTTAATGTTTCAATGCAACCTGAGGATTATTTTTTTTGTGTGATAGGCGATGAGAAGAGCTCGCCTGAAGTCGGCACTGAGACCAATGTGTCTAATGATGTTCAGGGTCAAGTTGTCAAGGCCACCCGACCACAGGGAAGGTTGTTGCAATTTTGTGTAAAGTCTGTGTTGGGTGTTATGGATGTTCACAGATGATTATCTAATGCTGTATGCTTTTGTCCATTTTTCTCTGGGATAATTAGGTATAAGAAAAGAGAGAGAGGGAAGCTTGTCCATGCCTATTCTTCTAAGGATCTTGAAGGAATTCTTGTAAGCTCAAAAAGCATAGTTCTCGCGAAACTAATGTCTCCACATTCTTCTTTGTAATTATTTTTGATACTTTAATGCTTTGGGAATGTATGCTCTAGGTCAAAAAGGTTGAGGAGTCGCCTGGAACAAATCCTGATCTAGATGGCGAGTTGGAATTAGTAGAGCCATCTGAAAGTCAATTTTTTAATGATGAAGGTAATATTCGGAGTGTAAGTAGACATAGAGCTGTAAATTGTCCATTGGTTTTGAATAATGGGGGTGGAATTCTTATTGTGAAATGGTAGTTTCCTATATATGACATTTTTTTTTTCACAACATGGTTAAAACTTTCTTCACTACGCTTAAAAGTAAAATGCTAGTTTCCTATAGAATGTTTAGTTGTACTAGGTCTTTGTGTGTGCACCCTCGCCATAATATTGTTCACTACAGAAGTCAGTTGCTTGTGGAAGTCATGTTGCTTGGGAGGTTTATCCTTGCAATAGTATTATTAGTAACACCGAGAAAAAAAATATGTACGAGTAAACACAGAAATATAATTTTTGCTTCACTTTTAACCATTGGTGCCGCCATGGGAGCACAGAAGTTCATTGATGAATGCTATACACGAGAGAGATATCTGATGTAGGGAAAAAGAGATCAGACTTGGGTGATCTGAAGAATGTGTAGTGTATACTCTAATATATTGCTCCATATAAAAAATATCTACCAATTACATGCCTAATAGAGAAAAGCTGATAGGCTTGTTAAGTAGTTGTCTTCTGTCAGAGATTGAGCTGGTGCTTCGTCAAACTCTGAAATTTTAAGTCATTTCCTTCCTTTTCTTCTCATTCATTATGTTTTGTCATGATCTTGTCGTATAACCTGCAGATGGTATTTTGAATTCTGGTTCTTCTCAGAAACTTTGTGCATTATGTAATGTGTTTGTTGGAAAATAAATCTATCTGCATTTATGTGTAAAGTATGCTGTTCAATTTAAAGCCTTATATTTCCTCAATTACTTGCTATTCATAATCTTTTTGTTTACTGCTGGCTCGATGGATAAATTCATTTATTACTGAAATAGCCTTATCACATTGTGACAGAAGACAAAGTTGAAGTTGTTTCTGCAGAATGGTGGGGCTATAAATATGGGTTTATCTCAGGAGGTTTTCTTGGGGCAAAATCTTCAAGAAAGAAATCACTGATGACTGAAGAAGCTCAAACCCATAATGAGAGAACTGTATTTTTTGAAGATGATCAGGAGAATCTATACAATCTTGTCCAAGTATGTAACTTATTCTTTCAAACTCTTTCTTTGCAACATATGACATACTCCTTCACCACATAAATGATATATATTGGACGACAAAAGCTATTTAGGGAAAGTAAACAAATCTCATTTTGGACAAATATCTGGGGATCTCTTTAGCCCTATTTTTGTTTGTTTGTTTTTATTTTTGGTTTTGGAACAGAGGAGGTACTCTGTTGTTTTTGTGAACGAAAATGATTGTAAGTTTTAAAGTTCATGCTGTATTGCTCTTAGTTTAATCATTTAATTTTATCCATATTTCTGAAAGTGAAGCAAATAATGAGAAGTGACTAGTGAGGAATGGCTGATCTTTTGGTTAATAATGCTATATGCTGATGGATTTTCTACACATCTTGTAGAAGGGTGATTTATTTACTATAGTTGTATGACAAGTTAGTTGAGTGTAAGGAAGGAACAGCATAATGACACAGAAATGTTAAGACTTTTGAGTTCTGTTATAAGTTTGCTATCATTTCAGGAGAAAGCCACAACTGGAAAGCAAGGACTGGGTATTAGGGACCGGCCAAAAAAAGTAGCCGGTTGCCACTTTAAGGGGAAGAAGACATCATTTAGTGATAGCGAAGATGAAGATTCTTCTGATCTTGGTTATTTGGGTAAACGAAAACATGATGACTCATCAGAACAGCAACGGACAGATGAACCTAAAGTGAAGTTGAAGAAGTTGTGCAAAAAGCTTCTTCGTCAGGTTAGTTCTCCAAAAAACTGTAAATTCAATGTTCAAAATTCATTCATCACTGATTGAGGGCTTATTTCAGGTATCTGGAGAGTCATTAAAGCTGAAACAGCTGAAACTTCTTATTGATGGACACTCATCTTCTGTTTTTTCCAATTTTGCTTCAAAGAGAGATGCTCTAGCTTACTTAAAACAAAAGGTATGGTTGATGAGTTAGTGTGGAACAATTTTGGATGGAAGTATGATTTAGCCCCGAAGGATTTTTCTTTTCTTGCCAATTTTCATAATTCCTTTAATAGTTTCAGCTCTTGGGCAACATTAACAAACTGAGACCCTTAAGATGCATCATATTAGTGTTGTTTTATTTGTTCGTGTGCAATTCAATAAGTCTTTGGTTGCAATTGCAGCTGGAAGGCAGTCAGAAGTTCTACGTGGAAGGAAAAAAAGTGAGTCTTACGTCGAGGAGAGGCTGAAAATTTTGCTACAAATTTTGGAATGCCATATTCTTTTCTTGGGATTTATGTTGCATGTACGAATCTGTGTATTGCATCTGAGGTTAGATTATCATTTAATTTACAAGACCCTTGCTAGGTCCGTTGTCGTAATTATATGGAATTTTGTGATAATTTATGCTTTAATTGTTTTGCTCAAATGTAATAGCGGCCATTGTCATTACTTGGGTGAGACTTGTAAACAATTACGATGATGGTATTCTCATTTTTTTTTAAAAAAAAAATCATATTATAGATTTGGATGGAATAAGATGAATCTACCAATTTTACAACAACCTGATATTTCTTAACCATATTCATTTGCTTTGGCCCATGATCTAACTGTTCTTAAATACTTCCTTTATGTATGCGAACTGACTAGATGACATTTTAAGTTAGCTTTTCGCCATTTCCCTAGCTGTGGCAGGAGGAAATTTGAGGAGACCTTAGAAACTCTTGTCAGGGAGTAAAATAGAACATGAAACCACAAGCCCCGAATTAGTGGGAGGAGCTTGGGGCTCATTCTTGCTGAAGAATGAGCCAGCAACTTATAGGTAGTGACTTGGTTTAGGGAATCTATCAAAGCTATAGCGAAAGGAAGTTTTTATAGGGCAATTGTTACTGCCTATGGACCCAAACTTGAGTGATATATCCATGTTTAGGATGAAGCTTGAAGTGAAGATCTAAACCAATTAATATTGAAGAATCAGCGGATGAGTTGTAGTAAGGGTGAAATGCCACTCAAATTTAGATGTATTTGGCCCTCCTTGAAATGTGTTGGGTGCAACAGGTGACTGGACATCTATGGGTAAAGCTTACTGTGGGCAAGATAATGAACCTACAACAATATTAGTTTTGAACAGTAGTTTTAACCAGTCATTTTGATGGGGTAAATTCTATGTCAGTTTTCTCCAACATGAATTGGATTCTCTACATTTTAAGTAAAATGTATCTAGCGTATCTTATACACTGATACTTTGCAACCTACTGCTGATTACATGTACATGATAGCTATGTTCTCACATATTTCTATCTTACTAGCAATTTGCCTGTCTCCATCTCCTTGAGCAATCTTCTTCGTATAGATACCCATTTGGGACCATTATTAGATGTAATTGGCTTGAACAATTTTCTTTGCTATGTACTTCCCCAAATAATCGTACCCATGGAAGTACAGAGCTTCGATTTCTACTCTCTGGCCACGTTCAACCATCACTGCCAGCTCTTCTCTATAGGTCTCCTGCCAAATACCAGTTTGTACTATATTAACAATTTTCCAGAAGATAGGCTCAACCTTCTTGGACGTTGTTAGGGAAAAATGAAAAGGGCCTAAGTTGTGTGGTGCTGGGTAGTTTACCTGTAAGATTTCTGAGGACATCAAGCTTTTAGCAATTTGCAGGTCCCGCTGCTTCAATGGAACCATAGATTGTTCAGATATCAGCTGTAAATCATCTCCTCGAAGTCCCATCCATTTCACATTGCAAGCTAAATGCATTTGGCATTTACATTTTACACTTTACTAAAGGAGAAAGTAGGTGCAATTTAGCATATGATATAACAAGAAATTACCGTATCTGTATGCCTCCAGGCCCATCCCTATGCTTCCATATTTGAAGGTGCAAAGTATAGCTAATCCGGCTGGATTCCTTTAAAGTTGTTTCTGGAAGTTACAATTGAGTGCTAACAAGTAACTCTTGAGGTGGCAAAGAGAAAAGTTTGCCCATACCAATCAACCAGTGCTAAAATCGGCAAGTGTGGAAAAGCCCGGCTCAATCGGTGAAGAAGAAACCTATGTCAGACCTCATAATTAAGGTTGAGACCAATCCATAATGAAGCAACAATGGAAGATTTTAGGAAAGAAGCGCCTAGCTATTGGAGCTTAAGCTCCAGTGGAGTGACATGTTCAAAACTTACCTTGTGGCAATATCTGGGTACCCTCTGGCCGTGATAAGAATGCTTGGAATTTGATTGAATATGCAATCCTCTGCCAACCGCTGGAATATTGCGTGCTATACAATGCAAGTACCCAACATATTAAGTGTCGCATGGAAAATAGAAAGAGCCATCAGAAGGTGTTGCTTGAGAATATGAGCAAAGAAACTACTACCTTTTCCACTACAATGATGTACCGTGCATCTGTCTTCAAAACCAACTTCTCTAGCAAACTCAGGTCACCAGAAATAGGATGCCCAGATGATCCACATGCAGAACAATCCACAACCTCTTGATTTGGCTCCTATGCATTTTACAAAGAGATGGAACTGGAAAATAAGTTACATATTGTATGCGTTTTTTCATCGCAAAGCAAAAGAAAGCAGTATCAAATCATGGCCAATTAAGGTAAAAACAGCCACAAACATTTGCTAATATGATCTGCTAAACAACTTTTCATCTGAGGTCACGACTCATGAGTCTAGAACACTTTCAGTGACCAATCTATATGCATGAGTTGCTAGCATTGGGCAAAATGACTTAGAAGAGTTAAACAAACTTAAAAACTGGTCGTCTACGCTATCAAGAAGAGGATTTGCTGCACTTAGATGCCCGAATTCATAGAGTGGAGGGCAGCAGGGCCCATATGCTCAGCTCATTTCCTGACCATATAAAAGCTGTCTGAAATAAGTGAGATTCGCATTGCTAGCAATTATTCGGGCACCCTAAAGTAGTGACCAAGTATCAATGCATTGTTGAAACAATGCATTGATAGTATACAAGAATTAATAATTCTCTAAGAGTCTTTATATGATAAATAACACAAGCTCGCTGCTCAAGCTGAAGGTTTAAAGCTAAGCAATTCATCCAAAAAAAAAAAGCTAAGCAATTCAACCCCAGATAACAAATTGAATAAATAAAAAAAAAAAAAAAACCCAGATAACAAAGAAAACGGCAAGTTAATTTGTTGGATTGATTTCAAACATGGGGCATCTTTTCACTACAATTAATAAAACTAAGACGAAAATTGGATAATTAACGTGCCTGCAGCAACAAGCGCCCGGCAACAAGTCCTCGGCTGGATGCCATGATTCCAAGACTAAATCGGCTGCACCGAAGCAATGCTACAACATCTGTTACACATTTACTAAGTAACTTAGAAACAGCTAAATTATAAGTATGTAAATGAAATGAATTACGAAAAAAATTAAGAGTCTTTTAAAAAAAAGATAAATACTGTGAAAACATAAAACCGAATAATCTAATTTAAAAATAATTGTTAACATTTTAGGAACTCTAATATAAAATTATTTTATAAAATCTAGAGGATCGTGATTCATAAAATGTCAGAAAATCACAAACAATTAACCTTGGATTGTTCTGTTAACCTGCAATTGAGAGGTAAAATAATCCGGCGAATCACAAAGCAATTTGTAGAAGAGCTCCCTCTGCGTGACGCGTTTTTCTTGCACCAGAATCCGAAAGCACATCTCCATCACCTTCCACACTATCACGTAGAAAAATGAAAACAAAAATGACATTATAATCTTCGAGCTCATTATTGTAGAGCAAGAAGCGAAAGATATTATTCGATTGAAATTAATACCTCGAATGAAGGCTTTAGCGGTATTGGCTCTCATCAAAGACCTTGTGCAAAACGAGTGAGAGAGGAAAATCCATGACACTTGAGTCAACAGCCCTTCACTCACTCGGCTATTGCTCGAGTCTCTACTGATCTGTCAAATAATTGACAGAAAAATTTCAACTTAATGTCCGTTTGGTTGCTGAGAAAGTGCACCGAGAAATGAAAACCTAAACATTTCCTAAATTCAATTTTCCTCTCTCCTTTCCTGAGGTTTCACAGCAACCAAGCAAAGGATGCTAATCAAGCAGCACAATGAAGTCAAATATTGAATGATTGATAGAAGTACCAGAGACAGATCGGAAATTGCAGGAGCAGGAGCGGTCAAGATTCTGAGGAAATTCAGCACCGTCACTTCGATTCTCGCTCGAACCTGAACCAAAAAATTTCGAATTTGGACCAAACCAAACAGAATGAGCAATGATGATGATGAAGAAATTGTTACCTCAGAAGGAGAGACGATATCGGCGTAGCAAAGGTTTTGATCGGAGAAGAACCGCATCGAGGATTCACGTAGATCTTCCATTTTGTGGAGCGGACCGTACGTGCTCGCGGAGAAATTTGAAATTTGTGATTGGCGCGCAAAGCCAAGGGAAGTTAAAAAATAAAAACCGCTGATTCAAAGGACTTTTTCAAATTGATGAGTACCCGTATGCCCCAAAAATTTTAAGGGTACGTTTGGTATACATAATAGCACTACAATTAATGTGGCAAACAATATCCAAGTTTTGCCACGTCAATAAATGTCGCCAACAAATTTTTTATTGACGTGTTGTATGTGATATGTCAATATTTATTGACATGTTACATTCAATACGTCAGTATTTCCTAACGTATCAATATTTGACACGTCAAGAAATTTAAATTCAATTTAAATTTTAAAATTTGATTTAAATAACTTAATATTTAAATATTTATTGACGTGCTAAAATTAGACACGTCAAAATTTATTGACATGTTAATTTGACACGTCAAGAAATTATTGTTATTTTTTAATTTTTTATATCATGTTTATTTTGTATTATATATATTTCATCTAATTTTTGTTTTTTATTAGGAAGGATTTTAAATGAAAATGAGACTCAAAATCTTTCCAGATCTTTATTAAATAACACTGTTGCTGCTTTGGGCTGTCCAATTCGAATTTCTTTGATTTATTATTCTCCATTCGATTAGTATAGAAATTAAATAAATAAATAAATAAAATTTTTAAAAAAATCTGTTTTCTGCTCTATGTCTTTTTCTTTTTCTTTTTTTTTTCACAAAAAAAACAATATTTATTTGCAAATAAAACAAAGAATCATGAAATGAAATTGTCGTTGCATCTACTAGGTTTTCTTCTTCAATTCTTTCTTCCTCGTCTTCTTCTTGTCAATCAATCGGACCATTTTACAAAGCTGTTTTAGTGTATAACAAACAGTGTTATATAATACGGACACAAGGAGAATTTGATATTTTCCTATATATATATGTCAAAACTTCAATATGAATAATGTTAATTTAATTATTTTAATGAGATTCCAAATGAACGAGGAAAATGTTATATATCCATTAGGTTTGAACCATGCACGTTAATAAATTTTCATTTAGTATCAGATTAGTGTGGGTTAACCACATACATCTTGCTTATTGAGTGAATTAATATATCTTCATTAATCTTATTTACTGTTGTTAATAATTTTCATCATGATCACCTTATTAATTATTTTGAATTTGCTGACCAAAAAAAAAAGAAAAGTTAAAAGAAATTCTGACATGCCAAAAATAATTAAAAGAAATTCTGACGTGCCAAAGGCAGAAAGTTTTGACTTGCCATATGTGGTGCGTTAGAAAATTTCTGACGTGCCATATGTGGCACGTCAGAATTTCTTTTAACTATTTTTTTGTTTTTTTGTTTTTTTTGTTTTATATCATGTTTGTTTTATATTATATATATTTCATCTAATTTTTGTTTTTTATTAGGAAGAATTTTAAATAAAGATGAGACTCAAAATCTTTCCAGATCTTTATTAAATAACTCTATTGCTACTCTTGGCCTTCCGATCTGGATTTCTTTGATTTATTATTCTCCATTCGCTTAGTTTAGAACTTAAATAAAAAATAAAAAATCTGTTGAATGCTCTATGTCTTTTTTTTAACAAAAAAACACAATTTATTTAAAGATAAAACAAAGAAACATGAAATGAAATTGTCGTTGCATCTACTACTAGGTTTTCTTCTTCAATTCTTTCTAGCTTCCTCGTCTTCTTCTTCTTCTTCTTCTTCTTTTGTCAATCATTTGGACCATTTTACAAAGATGTCTTAGTGTACAACAAACAGTTATATATAATACAGGCACGATAAGAATTTGATATTTTTCTGTTATATATATATGTCAAAACTTCAATATGAATAATGTTAATTTAATTATTTTAGTGAGATTCCAAATGAATGAGGAAAATGTTATATATCCTTTAGGTTTGAACCATGCACGTTAATAAATTTTTATTTCGAATTAGATCAGTGTGGGTTAATCACATCTTACTTATTGAGTGAATTAATATCTTCCATTGAAGTATTGAACGATGCATTTTGTTTGACTTGTGTTTTAATTTTATGTTCTTATATACATTCAACAAGCGTTGGAGTTTCACATGTGATGGAATCGAACATCAAGTAATTAATAGAACCATGATATTTGGGTTAAGATTAATATATATCAAGGCGTCATTTGGAGATCGACTCCTATATATAGATAGAGTTAATTTTAATCTTCCGGCAAATTTGAAGTACTTCTGCAAATTAAGAAATAGATAAATTGATTATATTCTGTTAACAAATTAAGTTTGAGACTTAACATTAATAAATTAACCAAAAAGATATTTAATGGAAGCCAATTAATAAATATTTGCATGGATCCTAACGTGCCACATGTGGCATGTCAGCAATTTCTGACGTGCCACATGCAGCACGTCAGAAAATTTATTTTGACGTGCCACATGAAATTCCTGACGTGCCT
The DNA here is from genome assembly GCF_901000735.1 of Corylus avellana. Lineage (NCBI taxonomy): Eukaryota > Viridiplantae > Streptophyta > Magnoliopsida > Fagales > Betulaceae > Corylus > Corylus avellana. The sequence continues at coordinate 25,928,140 of NC_081543.1, read as the reverse complement.
TACGTGGCACGTTAGGAACCGTGCCTTGGGAAGGCCAGCGCCTACTAGCCGTCCCATCGCGAGGCCACGCTGCACTTTTTTCTTGGTTTTTTCCCTCTCTCCCTCCCCACTTTTTCTCCTCTCCTACCCAGACCAGAACCCCTCCCTCCCCCATTTTTCTTTCTTTTCTTATCCTCCCTCAACTCCGATCCGTCTCTCCCTCACTCTTCCTTAGCTCCCTCATGTCCCGATCTTTCTCTCTCTCAGCTCTATCTCTCAACTTGGAACAGCAGCTACCACACTCTCTCTCAAGCTCACTCTCATCTCTAGCGGGCCAACTCCCGTTCGTTGCCGTCGCCGTCTCTGGCAGTTCTCCCACCTTAGCTTTTCTGGCAATATCATCTCTCCAGCATATATATATATATATATTGTTTTGTTTTATTTTGTCATTAATCCGCATGATTGTTTATTAAGGCATTGGATGTTCTATTTGTGAGCATTTAATTTAGGTGATTTTTTTTTTTTTTTTTTTTTTTTTTTGTATATCTATTACTTATTGTACGTTGTATATGCACATCCATGCAAAATGATGTTTCTCATGCTAGCTAGGTTTTTGTTCCAAAATATAATAGTTTTTTAAATGTGGCTTCTAGTTTTTTTTTTTTTGTTTACTTGAAAAGGTTGGCTTATTAGTGAGGAATTTATAGAACATTATGTCAATTTTAATCATTCCTTTTCAATCATTTGACCTTCTAAGTACGTGTAATACGTGGTGATAATTATAGAGATTTAATTTAAGACTTTGTTTAATTAATATTAAAATATAATGAGTCTTAATATTGAAAGAAATGATTAATATTGAAACATCATAAACATACATTGATCCCTTATTAATTTGTAAGTTATAAATTCGCACAACGCGAGGATTCAATCCGAATTCCATGGATTTAACGGGAAAAAGAGTTGGCAAAAGTGCAAACCTTGTCAAACTTAGAGAGACTCCAAATGAATAAGTAAAAGTCATGACTTTGTTTTTGAGACTATTTTTTTCTTTCACACTTTTGTTTTGAGTTTTTAAAACAAATCTAATCATAATTAAACACATAACCTAAAACACATGCAAAATATATTCAATACGATTTTTACTTAATTCCATCCCACATAACATATTTTTTCAAACAAAAAAAACCATCCAAAAAGGATTAAACTTTTGGTTTGAGGAACTTAGATTTTTCAAGTTGAAATATAACACATTAAAATTAATATTACCTAAAAACGAATTAGAATTTTCTTAAAATTGTGATTAATATAAAAGAAATTAATCTAATGTGTCAATAACCCAAGAAACATCCCACCAAAAAATATTAAGAAACCATTTACAATATTTGCAAGACACTCAAAATTTTTTAACCTTTATATATATCATATAAAAAATAAATATATAAATAAACCAAACAAAAGAGTTGTATGACCCATGCATGTCATCACATACTAATGCCAAAGAGTGACATTTAACCTAGATTTATTGTATTTAGGGTCCCCATAACGAACCTAGCTCGGTAGATGTTATTGAAAAACCTTATAAAATAACCTAGCTAGAATTATTTTGTTTAGGGTCTCCACAAAACAAAATGCTTAAATTTGGATAGAGTATTTATTTATTTATTTTTTGGTTTTTCAAGATTAATTATATATATAAGTGTTATAAATACACACTTTGGTACTATCCCCTTATATAACAAATTAATATCCATGAATACTTGATATATTTGTTAATTAAATACCTAACCTAGTTTTGTTTAATTTTCAGGTCCCCATATATAACAAATGCATATATATATATATATATATATATATATATATATATATATATATATATATATATATATATGTGTGTGTGTGTGTGTGTGTGTGTGTGTGTTTTGATTGGTAGTTGTTCACTATATGCACATTACATCAACACACTTAATTAAGTTATGCATTGGGTAAAATCTGGTATATATCTTATTTTTAATATGTAAGTCATGCATGCATAAGATAGTGAATATTTCATACATTATATACGTAATTAATTGGGTTTGTGGAGTTTTTCGCAGGTTACCATGAGTACTAGGGGGAAGACAAGAGCACGCAGGGGCTCGTCTTTAGTGCGGCAGTCTATGTTGCATAGGTCTCTGTTAGACCACCTTGATGACAGCGAGCAACAAGATGTTGCTCAGCTTCTAGGGATGCAGGACGGATATCGACCAGTACTTCCAGGTGATATGGATGGGGAGATCCCTCTCCATAATCCATACGGATGGGCAGACATGGCACAGATGGGGTATCTGCCATACAGCCAGTTAGGACAGAATTCTCAGGGACATGTGGAGCGGCTATACAGCCAGCATAGCGCAAGTACGGCCGAAAGTTTGTTTGAAAGATTGAAAGTTTTGAAAGTGTCTAACTATATTGGTGCGATATCAATTATATTTAACTACAACTACAACTTCATAGAATTTTAAACATTCTAAAAAAATACAAAGCAGGTCCCGAGGACAGTGAGACAGAAGCCCAGGAAGACATTCCTGGTGGGACATGGGCCATGGATGACCCGCAGCCCACCGACCCTGCTCCCGACGACTGGTTAGGCCCTTGGCAGGTCCGGACCATAAGTAAGTGTATATGCTCGAATGTCATGCATATAGGTCTTAATTTTCTTGTAGTTAGTATTGAATTCGAAATAACTTACATTGGTAATTTTTAATTTGTTAGGTACCGATTCAGATGAAAACACCATTATTGAGGTGTTTACCATTCTTGACTCGCATAGGTTGCCGGGAGACCCCGCCGGCAAACAGATCATACTGGAGTACAATGCATAATGGCAGCCCGTTAGCTTTAGCGCCATGAGGTTTAGACAAATGACCGAAGACGTAATAAAGAGTGGAAGTTATGTCCGAATACCGGACGATTGGACGAAGGTACTGCAGCGTACCAAGGAGGATATTTGGGACGCCTTGATGGTATGTGTTGCATATTATGTCAAACATTCCTAATGTATATATGTATATATACGCTCTAAGTTGCACATATATATGTGCGTTTATATTTATATACATATACACACATATTTTAGGTTTTTTTAATTTATCAATTTTGAACTTGTGGGGGCATACTTTTTCGTTCCGCCCGAGTGCAACTTGAAAGCCGTAAAGAATGAAGCATTCTGGGATATGGGCTCCAAGCCGCGGACTTGGAGGCACGAGCTTAAAAAAATTCTTGCCATTACAGAGGAAGATACCTCGGCCACTGTACGGGCAAAAGTGGGGGAACAAACGCTCTTTGCGTACAATGCCAATGACTTGGAGATCTTATTGGAGAGATGGTGTAGTCGGGAGAATAATGTAGGTCATGAGTTAAACTCTTCATTTTGTGTAGTGTCATTAATTGTAATTGTGTTAGTATTAACATATTAAGAATGTTAACTGTGTAGGAATATGCGGCGAAAATGAAGAGCTTGTGAGCATTGAATAATACGCCCCATTGCACCGGATCGAAGAGCTATGCCAGGGTGACACATAAGGAGGTCAGTATGTAATTTACCCTATACTTATAGATGTAAACATGTTATCATTTGATATATTTAAACATATCTGTATGTCCTATGTTTTCGGCAGGCCATACGTCTGGGCACTCATCCTACTCGTGCACAGAATTACATTCGCACACACACGAAGGACGGTACATATCCGAATGATATAGTGAAGGAGAGATGTGTATGCTACTTACCTTTCATATGTTCTTTCGCTTATATATTTGATAAATTATTTGTGATTAACAGTTGTATGACCCACTGGCCCAATAATTAATGTAACATACACGAAAGGATGGCGGAGCTTATACCCACCGACCCTGCAACATCGTCTAGCGTCATAGAGGGAACGGTCAGGTGGGCATCGAACGACGCGTACGCACAGGCGCTTGGAAATAAGCCTGAGTATGCTGGTAAAGTTCGGCAAGCTGGACCGAATATTTTGCCTGTGTGGGGGTACATACACTCATACTATACATCGTCATAGGCATGGTCAGAAAACGCCAGGCACTCCACGATATCACAAGAAACGCTTGACAGAGCGCTTGAGGCGAAGAGGGCAAAGCACAAGGAAGAGATAGATGCCTTGTTGGCTAAGAACAATGCGTGGGTAACTTAGCAAGTAGCAAAGCAGATGGCTGCGAACAATGCGTGGTTGGCTCAACAGGAAGCTGAACGTCAGGCAATGTTTGATGCTCGTTTTCGCTAGCTCGAGGAAATGATGCGGTCGAGCTCCGCACCAAACATAGCTTCCCTACCCTTTGCGATGGTACGATCATCGGTCGATAGTGGATTAGGTAATGACATTTTTTACTGATCAATGTGGTTTTAGAACTGTCCCTATATATATGTGAACTTCTAAATTTAGAGTTTTGATATGTTGTAGTCATTCTCATTAATTAATGATGTTGTAAATCCTGTTGACTTTGGTTTATATATTATGGTTGGTTTGGTGGTGAATGTGGGTTAGAGCTTTGCATTTGAAGTGTTTATTGGTATGATGAGATGGACCACTATGGTCCTTGTAGAATATTAAGAATCTAGTGTATGTAATTGTGTGAGAGTATGAAACGATCAAGTCTACACTAGATGAATATCATAATTTTAAGTAGTTAATATAACATGATTTGAATATATATAAACTCCTATGTGTTAATCTCCTCAACAAATTAAAATATTATTGGAAGATTATCAAAATGCTAGATGTATTATATTTATATTTCAAATTGTTGGCTTTAATTTGGTCTGGTATGAAATATTGTTGGTTGAGATAATTATTTAGAGATATTCATTGGCGTATAAATGGATATAAATGCATGGCACAAAGCAATACATGCAAATCAATATTGGACCGGAACAGTTGTTTAGAAACTTAATTTTGTAACTCTAAATATAAATGGATATAAATGCATGGGGGTAAAAGTACCTAGGTTGAGTAGGTTGAGTAGCTTTGTATGTTTGACAATCCAATCTTGAGCAGAGAAATGCTGAACAAGCCATAGATTGGGCATGGTTGTACTTGACATGTATGTAGGAATTTGACACTTAACCTTAAGTAAAAAACTACCCCACCATGTTTTACATCTATATGCTTTGAACATTGAATCGGTCAATCAAAAATGTAAGAGTATGTATATATCTATTTTATTAATCTTATAAGATGGAAGGCCATTGGCAAATTTTTTTGAAATAAAATGAATGGGGCTGTAAAAGTATATTGTTATAGCATAATAAGTTATAAAATCATAAATTAAGTTAGAGACAATCTCTTAAGAAAAATGAATTGTATCACGGTACAAATCGATCTCACATTAGTTATAAAATTTCTTTGGCCCCTATTGCCATGAATAGATGCAATTCAAGTGTGTGTTTCTAAGATCTAAATAGTCTAATTAACCTTCTAATTATCATATGAAAAGAAAACTTGTTTTGTAATCTATATTAGTTTAACTTAACAGTACATGTAGTTGTACATAACCAATTCGAGACTTAATTAGTTAAACATTTAAACGGAGGCTAGCCTTGCAATATTTCGTAATAAATAGATGCATAGTCTATATAATTAATAAATCTAAGCTAAATATTTGGTCATTAAAACAGAAATGGGGTTAGTGGTTCCTCTTCCATACTTATTCTATCTTGGTTGTGCTTTTGATTCTAACTTTACATGTTAAATCAATCTCATTGAGAAGGAGTACATATATTGTTAGATTGGAGAAATATTTAGAGAGTAGTATATATGGTGTTTTTGAAATATATTTTTAGATAAAATAGAAAAAGGAATGGTGTTTTAGATAATCGGGAGTTAGTAGTTAATTATATGAAATCACCCTTATAGGATTGCAGCTTCCTAGCACTCAATTCTAGAGAGGGATGAAGCTTTCACTTTCGCAGGCGCGTTGGAGCTTTTCCTTTTTCTTTATCATCTCTTCCATTGAACCCCTAACATTAAAAAGGCATGGAAGCTTTATAATTGCAATGGAAAAAAGAAAAAGTTCTCATGTCTCACATAATTGCCATGGCAAAAACGAAGCTCATCTTCTCATGTCTATAAATTTAACAAAAGCATTGTTGCTCTGTGACCATATATATATATATATTGACTTAATTGTTTGTTTGTTTTTTTTTTTTTTCAGATTTTATATGAATTTTTTGCTAACTTCAACGTTTTACCTATTTTTGTTATATCATTTACTGTGGAAGAATCAACAACTGAGTTGGATGAATATTCAGGCTTCTTTCACTTTACATAGTGACGTTGCTCAGTGATTGTATTATCATTTGCAACTAGTGGATTTCATTTGTTTGGTGAACATTGTTTGGTGATTGTCTTATCGGTGAATATTGTTTGGTGATTGTTTGTTTTATCATTTGCAGGTAATAGACATCATGGAGAGGAAGCTATTGATGTCAATGATCAGCATTGAACGTCTGGTTGGGCATTCACACTTGTTGTGTATAAGTTACTTTGTTGATGTAATTGTATTTGTGATAGTTTTCTTGATGATAATAGAGATAGTTAAATTGGTGTATATTATGTTATTTGTGGTTGGCCATTCGCACTTGGTATATATGTCATTTTTGGTGTCTTGAAGCTAGTTTTGGAGGATAGTCTGTGATTGATGTTAATGGATATGACTTATGTTATTTGCATGGATTGATGGAAAAATTGTATATTATTTACATGGATCAATGGATGAATTGTATATTAGGTTAATTGTAATCCAAAATTCGGGCACAGTCCCGAAAAAATTCAAAAAATATATTGGGGGAATTTTTTTTTTTTTTTTTTTTAAATAACCAAATTTTCTAACATGTTGTGTTATGACACATCAGAAATTCCTGACGTGTCATGGTCTCTGACACGTCAGAATTTTCTTACGTGTATATTTCCCACACGTCAAAAATTTCTAACGTGTGGGAAATATATACTTCAGAAATTTTTCTAACGTGTCTCTATTGACACATCAGGAAAATTTCTGATGTGTCCCTATTGACATGTTAGGAAAATTTCTGACGTGTCTCTATTGACACGTCGGGAAAATTTCTAACGTGTCTCTATTGACATGTCAGAAAATTTTTTGACATGTCATTTTCTGACACGTCAGTCAATTTTTGACGTGTCAGAAATTTTTTTTGATGTGTCACTTTTAGCACGTCGAAAAATTCTGACGTGTCAAATCTAACACGTAAGAAAATTCTGACGTATTAAATCTAACATGTTAAAAAATTTTTCGTTTCTGACACCCATAATTTTAACGACTGAAACACGTAAAAAATGCTTCGTCAAGACGAATTTCTGACGTGTCAGACCACCTGACACGTCAGAAAACTTATGTCAGCAAAAATTAAGTTTTTTGAAGTGTAGAGTACTTATGAAATGAAATATATAATTATTGTTATAAAATAACTATTATGCTATTTGGTTATTATTTAAATCATATAAAAAACAATTAAAAGAGCAACTTGAATATAAATGCTTTAAAGGCACAAAGTTCTAAAAAAAAAAAAAACGCCTTTATTTATTTTTTAGGCATGCCCACACAATTAAATTAAGGCAAAGAGAGTTTAACTAAACTGTGAGTTTTGAAAAGAAAAAAAAAAAAAAAAAAAAAAAAAAAAAAAAGGGAATCACTAAAAAAAAATGCAGCATTAGTGACGTTTCAACTGTTCACTAATTATTGCTACGTATCCATTTCATAACGTGGCAATTTCTAATATATTACTATAATTCTCTAACACGTTACTATGAATTATAGTAACGTGTTAGTTTCAACACGTTACAATTTGGTAACGTGTTAAACTGACACATCATCTTTTGCTAATGTGTCAAGTTCGCACATCACAAAATTATAACGTGTCATCTTTACACGTTACCAACTTGTAACGTGGTAACATGATACGTTACGAAATTGTAACGTGTCAAGTTTACGCGTTACCAAAAGTTGCTCGAGCTCGATCGCACTAATAGGAATATCATGTGTGTAGTAACGTGTCATGTTTGGCAAGTTACTACTTTGGTAAGTGTGCCACGCGGCAATTCCCCCTCTTTCTTCTTCTCCTTGTTTTCCTTTCCCCCTCTTTTTTTCCCTCCCTGCGCGTAGACCTCTCTCTTCCTCTCCCTCTCTCTTTTTTTTTCTTCTCCGGCAGCGTTCACCTCACGGCGTCCACTCTCTGTTGATTTATCTCTCACTCACTCTTTCCTCCGCCTCCTAGCAGTCTCTCACTCGCTCTCTCTTAGCCAAAATCATCTCTGTCGTCCATCGTCCGTCACTCTCTCTCCCTTCGGTAGAACTCCGACTGACATACACTAGAATCAGCTGCATCTTGATCGATCTCCTCTCCTCAGGTATACACTCTCTCTTGTTGCATATATATATACAGTGTATATTTTGGGCTTTTCTACCGTGTATATATGATATGATTATCATTTTTTGTTAGCTAATTGACTTATTAATTTGTTTAAAATATATGATTTTTAGGGTCCCATGTTTGTATGATAGGTACGTAAGTAGGATTGTTAAATATGAGCATGCATGCAAAATATATCTATTTATTTATTAGGTAATTACTTTGAAATTAGCTAGATATTTTATTTTGTGTAGGTTTTACAAATTTGTTTAGGGTATATAAATGAATTTACAAAAAATAATTTTTTGTTAACAAAAACAAAATAAGTAATATAGTATGCAAAAATACCACGTTAACAAACCAAGCTAACTAGATTAATTTTATTTAGGGTTCCCATGCCATATAAATTTCTAATTATGTAAATGTTTTTTTTTTTTTTTTAAAAAAAAAAAACGCAACAAAAACATAACTTAGATTTAGATATTTACAGTCCCCGTAACAAATGCTTTTCAATTTGTTTTATACACTTAGCAACAATCTCCATATTCTCTCATTGGCTATCAATAGCATAATTAACATGATTAATCAAAGATTATGAACAAAATTATTTAGGTTAATCTTATTATGCTATTGCTAACCAATGGGAGAATATAGTGATGGTTGCTAATTAAGTATTTGGTTTAAATTTTGACATACCCAAAGTAGAAGTGGAAAGCAAAAATTATTCAATGGTCATGACTAAATCCTATCAAAAAGAAAATAAAAAATAAAAAATTTGGTTACAACTAATTAAATGGAGTATCAGGACAAGACTTAGATAAGTTCTTTGAGTTAGGAATCAAATATGTGGGAGAAAAAAATCAAATCCAAATTATGTTTGTAATTATGCCTATGATCCAAATTGTAATTGAAATATTTTTAAAGAGAAATTAAACTTCACTTAACCCTATTAAACTTTCATCACTATTGTAAATTATATTTCGTAAATTATATAAAATATCTAGTGCTAATATAATAAAAAAGAAAAGAAAAACACGTATAAACAACTAAACTATAGTTATCTCATTAAGTGTCCTCGTAACAAAGCTAATATAAAAACCGGCCACAATATATATAGATTTATTTAATTTAGGGTCCCCGTACCAAAAGCATTTAAATTTTGGGCATGAATCTTGTGTTGTGGTTAATTACTTGCAAATTTACTTTATGTAAATATGCCGATATAAAAAGTAAAAGAATAACCAAAAACAAGTAATTAATCTAGTTTTGAACATTCCTTTTTAAGATAAAAAGTAAAAGAATATTAATGCATTTATGTTTAAGTGGAGGGTAATCCTTACATATTTATATTTCTAATGTACGTAGTAACGTTATGGACAAGAGTTGGATGACGAAGTCTAGGGGTACAAAGGAATTCAAAGACGGGTGTAAATCGTTTGTGCACTTTGCAGTTAGGAATTTTGAAACTCCAGACAAACTTATTGTGTGCCCCTGTAGGACATGTCGCCTTAACAGGAGACACCCCCCAGGTTTGGTAAGCGACCACTTGACATGGGGAAAATGAATGTGGCCCCAATATAAAGACTGAATTTATTACGGCAAGAGGCCTGTACGAACTCCCGTTGAAGGCTCTGATTCGATTCGTCCGGCCGTAGATACGGGTGCAAGCACAGAACAGTGTGAAAAATATGCACGCCATGCTTGCATGATGCATTCGGCATGCATGAAGTCAGGGATGATAATAGTGGGCCTCGAGTTGAGGTGCATGGTGAGGAAGAACATGTTGTGCATGACGAAGCCGATGGAGATGACATATAGAAGTACGAGGAATTGCTTAAAAAGGTAGACAAGTCACTTCATGATAAGATCAAACATAGCAAGCTGAGTGCTACTGTAGATCTGTACAATTTGAAGTGTGTGGGTGGAGTTAGTAACACAATATTCTGGTGTTTTTTCGAGTTCATAATCAGTTGCTGCCTGCAGATGATGGAGCTTTGTCAGTTAATATATATGAGGCCAAACGGTTTCTAAGGAACATGAGACTCGGGTATGAGAAGATCCCGACTTGTCGTAATGACTGTATGTTGTTCTGGAAGGGTAATAAGGAGTTAGATTCATGTGTTAAATGTGGAGAATGTAAGTGGAAGGACGAAATTTATTTAGACGAGGATGACCACCCCATATCGTTGAGTAAGAGACGTCCGGTGAAGGTGTTGCGGTGGTTTTCAGTTATACCACCACTATAGAGGCTGTTTATGTCACAGCATACCGCGCCCTATATGAGGTGGCGTTCAGTCGGCCGCACAAAGGACGGCATATTGAGGCACCCGGCTGACGGTGAAGCATGGAAGTCATTCGATAATTTATATCCGAATTTTTCATCAGACAGCAGGAACGTAAGACTTCGCTTAACCTTGGATGGATTTAATCATTTTGGAAACATGAGCACATCCCACAGTACTTGGCCTGTAATGCTTGTTCTGTACAACCTGCCGCCTTGGATGTGCATGAAACAAACGTCTTTCATATTATTCCTGATTATGCCAGGGCTAAGTTCACATGGAATTGATATAGATGTCTACATGCAACCCTTAATTGAAGAATTATATGAATTATGGAATGTAGGGGTACAAACATTTGATGTCTCCATTAAAAAGAGCTTTATGCTCCGAGCATAGTTGATGTGGACAATTAATGACTTCCCGGCATACGCAGACTTGTTCGGGTGGCCTACCAGGAGTAGAAAGACATGTCCTTGCTGTATACATGTAACAAGGTCTAGGCGGTTAAAACACGAGAAAAAATTTTTGTTTTATGGGGCATAGGTGATACTTGCCCATGGATCATACGTGGAAGCGCAACAAAAGAACGTTTGATGGTAACTAAGAAGTAGAATGTGCCCTCGATGTGCCAAATAGAGATGAAATCTTAAGACAGTTAGAGAGGATGATGTTTGGGGATGAGAGTGCCAGTAAGTCAAAGTCCACTAATAACACAGCCGAAGTGGAAGATGACTCCTAAAAAACGACAACTAGCGACTGCTAGTGTGTTGTGAAAGAAGAAAAGTATTTTCTTTAGGTTGCTGTACTGGAAAGATAATTTATTGCGGCACAACCTTGATGTCATGCACATAGAGAAAAATGTGATGGACAACATACTTGGCACAATAATGGACATTAAAGGGAAAACGAAGGACAATCTTGAAGCATGTAAAGACTTGCAAGAAATGAGTTTGAGACGTACACTTCATTCGTTCACTGGCGAGGATGGAAAAATCTATTTGCCTCCAGCTTGCCACACGATATCAAATGAGGATAAAACTAGTTTCTTGAAAGTACTTCGAAATGTAAGGATGTTAGTCAAATACTAGTTTCCTTGGTCTTTTCTTCAGCTTTTGTAATTTCAGCTTTTGTAATTTTTCTAATTAACCTAATTACAGAAACGCTTTGCTCAATAATATCAAAAGAAAATCAGGGCAAAGGTGGGCAAATTTGTCCTCTAATGAGTTATTGAGAGTGGACAATCGGGGCATTTGATTCGATTCTTACCCTTGATAAAAATTCAATCAAGGGTAAGAAATTTTTTAAAATTAAGGGAGGCATTTGACCCCTCTAGACTCGACCCCTTCCTTCCGCCCTATAAATAGTCTTAATGCTGCAGCCCTATATCCCTCTCCTCTCATCCAAAGCCTAATTAATGAAGATAAATTAAATTGCGTGCACAGTGCATGCACCACATCCATCTTAGATGTATTAATTACATGGACTTCTCAAAGATAAATCACCGAATATATGTCATGGAAAAAAGATTTATTTGTAACTTATAACAGTAGTAGCAGTACCTTATACTAATAACAGAAAAAATAATCTTTTTTTTTTTTTGGGTAGGTAAAAAAAAATATATATCATTAAGGCATTCTTCGAACTTATTTTTTGTAACGAGAAATGTTATACTCACTTTTGTTTTTACATTTTTTACTATTAAATTTTGAATTTAACAATAATTTTTAATGTGACATTAGAGCGTAAACTTGAGAGTACTTCAGACTATGTGAGTGAGAGTAAAAGTAATAGGAAAAAAGTTCATACACTCTCAAACTACTACTTAATTGACAATGTATTTTTCAAACTATCAAAATATTGACAATGTTCCCCTAAAGCCTTCAAAAATACTCGGATAATTTTGAAAAAAAAATTAATTTTGTTTTAATTTTTTTTTTTTTTTAGTTTTAGTTTTAGTTTGTGGTAATTTCACTTTAAACTCCTGAATTACCAAGTGATTTGACAAGCCCCCTAAACTTCAAAACCTCTCAATTTGAACCCTTGAACTTTCAATTGCAATCAATTTGAACTTCTCCGTCAGATTTAACCATTAACTTCCAACGGCAATATCTAAAAAGACCAAAATATTCATGATTTTTTTTTTTACATTAATATTTTTTTTTAAAATTTTTTAATTTGAAATTAAGGATAAATTTGAAATTTTATAAAAAATTCAGGAGTATAAACATTATTGTCTCACTTTTAACGTTTTAAATATGAAGAAGAGGTTTAAGTTGATTGCAATTAAAAGTTCAGAGGTTTAAATTGAAAAGTTTTGAAGTTTAAAAAATTTATCAAATCCTATGACAATTTAGGAGTATAAAGTTCTCCAGGTAAAAGTTTGTACGACTTTTCCTCCCTTCCAATTCTTTCTATTATTATTGTCTACGACGTTTTCCGTACGGACTATTTGAAATATTGGTAAACTCCCACTTGTTACCTTGGAAACTAAATAATATTATAATATATATCCGAAGTGGTTTCCAGCGTCAAAGTTTTGAAAAACAATTACCAAAACGTACAGACGGAATCGAGGACTACGCGGTTTGCGTAGCATTATTCCGCGTGGTACACATGCAGTCCCTTCATCCAAAACCAAGAGCTTTCAATCTTTTCAAACCCCCTCTACTTGCTGAGAGTTATGGTTCGTAGTGCAATGGTGGTCACCCCAGAAAATCCAGCTTAATTCCCTGCAATTTACGGTACAAGTTGGCTAGCTAGCTAGCTTCCTCTCTTTCTTCCCTTTTTAGCAACCATCACTCCCTACAGTGCTAGGGGTATGGAATTAAGCGTGCAGTAAGTGATGACTTTTTCTTCTTTGACTCATATATTCTTGTCTTTGAACGGCGTTTCTCGAGCCCTTTTTGGGAAGAATATTGGCAAGAAGATTGGGGTTATGGGCATGTCTTTGTTTCTTGTGAAAGTAAACTTGACTTGTCAATTTACAATATTGTTTAGGTTGCTTTTGTGCGTGCAGAAAGGGAGATGGAGATGGCCATGGATCATGGATGGACCAACCAAGACACCATAGCTAGCTAGCTTAGCTATACGTGAGCAATGGTCACCATATATATGACACTAGGCTTTGTAAATATCTACTACTACTTGTGTCTGACGTACACAAACAGATCGAAGCTAAGGCTTTTTATGTCTTGAGAATGTTTGTCTTATTCTTCATTAATCCATGTCTATCTTTTGATGTTTAGCTAAATTCAGATCTCTGCCCTCCACCCCTGATTGATTTCCTCCATTTGATCAACACATAATCAAACGACAAATGTCGTCGTTTCAATCTAGCACATTGATACCTCTCTCTCGACACCAAAATTCTCTCCCAAAAAACCAAAGCAAGCTAAGGAGGAGGGAAGAGCCGGCCTCGAACTCCACAGTTAAAGTAATGACTAAGTGATTAAATTTATCTCTTCCTATTAGCTTAAACTTTTAGAATCAATGGTAGTTTAACATCAACCGTACCCCTCAGCCTTAAGATCGAAACTCCTCTCTCCCACCCCTCCATTTGTATTTGTCACTTTTTCTTCACCCCTTTAACTCTTGGTTTTTTGCCCCCACTTCTACCATGCATCTACCCACATCCCCTCTATCTTTATTGGTCCCTGCTTCACCTTTCACCAGTCTCCATCCTGGCGCGTAAATCCTATTAAAGTAATAATTAAATGATTAAATTTACCTCTTCATATATATGAGCTTAAGCTTGTGGGATAAACGATAATTTAACTTGGTATTAGATATAATGGTCCTGAGTTCGAACGTCCTTGACTTCGTCATTTACTTCTCATTTCAATTAAATATTTCACGTGAAATGGAGTGTTAAAGTAATGATTAAATGATTAAATTTACCTCTTTTTATGAATTTAACCTTTTGGGATAACTGGTGATTTAATACATCTCACACACCACCGTGTTATACGTGCTTAATTGGGCTGCACATGTAGATGCCACTTTTGGACTCATGTGGCACATTCCAGACTCTTCCACCTAGCTAGCTCATTGCTTTCTCTAGCTCTCTTTTGTCTTGTGAAATTTTCTTTGGCGTAAATAATTTTTCAGATCCAAACATTGGCCATTAAATATTTGTCATGTATTACTATTTGTCTTTCAGTTCTTTTACTATGTCTTCTTTTGGTCTTACCAATTATTTTAGAAGCTAGTATGATGATACTAAGAAACATAAGAGTTTCATTAGATGTACAATCTACCATGGGCTGCTACAACTAGCTCAGCTGGTAGCTTTCCCACTCGCTTCCTCGATCCACCTCAAGGATTACCCGCAAAGCTGTGAAAAAGCCTTGCTTAGATTGCTAGCTGTTAAGAATAGTTTAATTTCTTTAATTGGCATGTAATGTTTTCGGCTCTTTGTTGTTTAGTTTTGGTAAGTTTTTAATGATTTCATCTATATATAAGAAATATCTCTTGCTCAATATCTTACATAATCTATACGTACGATTTTTTTAAAGAGAAATTTGATGGATTCTTTATTAAAAAATAATTAAGTGAACAATCCAAATCCGTTCCGTTAGGGTGTTAATTAAATGATTAAATTTATCATTTTTATTAGCTTAACTTTTAGATTAAATAATGATTTTACATGGCATTAAAGTAAATGTCAGGAATTTGAACATTGACTCCACAATTTACTCTCAATTTTAGTTAAATATTTAGGTAAAGTCCACTTAATTCCCACAAACTACTACCTTAATGACAATTTACCTCCCAAACTATCAATTGCGATAATTTACCCCCCAAACTACTAAAACATTGATAATGTACCTCCAATTTTTTTAAAATGACAAAATTACCCTTACTAAAATAAAAACAAAAATACTAAAATTTAATTTTTTTACAAATTTTTAAGGGCATTTTTGTCTTATTGAAAATTTTATAGGGGTTATTTTGTCATTTTGCTAGCATTAGGGGGGTACATTGTCATTGTTTTGGTAATTTGAGAGATTATAATTGATAGTTTGGGGGGTAGATTGTCATTTGAGTGATAGTTTGATGGGGTTAAAGTGAACTTTACCCTAAATATTTCACTTGTCAAATCTTATTTTTTGAGAAAGATTTTGGACCTACGACTATATGTAAATAAAATTTTAGAATATTATAAGAAATTTTAGCAGTTAAAAATTTTTAGAATATTAATTAAATGAATAAATTCTTCATTAAAATAAATAAATAGTGATTTACCAAAATGTTAAAGTGTTAAATTTTTTTCATCCAAAGTGCAGGCCAAATGTATAATGAATTTAGACTAACGATAATGATAAATAAATCACCATTGAAAAAAAAAAAAAATGTAGGTGAAGTAAACGAATAACATTAAAATTTTTGACCAAGTAAAAGACGTATTTGGGTTTACATCACCGACTCAAGAAAGAGTGTGAGCGTGGAGATTTTATCAGAAGATTCCAAACTATCGGTCCTCGAATATTAGGCGACTACCCAATATACTCGCGCGAGTACGTAAAATTCACACTCGCACACGTGCCTTCACCGACCCACAAAAAACCATAAACACGCCACCATTTACCAACTCCAAGTCTCCAAGCAAGATTTGAGACAAAAATCTACAGCGAGTACCATCTCCCTGCGAGTATCGTTGGCGCTAGTCGCAGCTTTTGACTTTTGCAAAAGTCAACCAAAGAAATTGAAAAACTGGTTTAGAGTGAAAGGAAGAAAATCCAAAATAAGCTTTTGAAAAACTTTTTCTCACACACTCTCCCCAATATAAATCCAACCCCTGCTTTCAGTTTCCTCATAAAGCTGTTTGCAGCTCTCTGACAGCCTGCCAATAAACTCTCTCCTTCCATTTTCTTCTTCTCATCTGGGCGCCATTTGCATGGAGGGCTGGGATTTGCAAGCTGTAGTAAGAGGATGCATGGATGAATTCATTGAAGCCCCTACCATGGCTGACCCAGAATCTTTTTTTGCTCCCTTGAGTGCTGTAGAAAATGATCTCCTTTTGGGGTTTCCTGAAATCAGTGATACCAGAGCAGTTTTGGATGAACTAGAAATCCTTTACAAGCCCTTTTACCCTGTTTCCTCACAAAACATCCTAGCCAGCTCCAGCTCCAGCTCCATATCTGTTCCTAAAGAACTCAAACAACCAGAGCAGCAGCAGCAAAGTAAAAAACAACAACCAGCTACTTACAGAAGATTAAGGTTAGTTATTTCGTGTAAAATTTTGCTAATTCTATCTTAGATTTCATATATACGTTAGAATATAGATTGAATTAATAAATTCATCATTTCTTAAAAGGGCTTGTTTGGAAAGACAATTCTTCCCAATTCTTCTCAACTTTTTTTCTTCGTTTTTTTAGTTGATTTGACACCGCTAACACTTAACTCAACTCAAAATTTTTTAACTTTATTCAAAATTTTATATTTTTCAAACAACTCAAACATAATCTCAATTTTTTTTTTTTTTGATATTCGCAATTTTAAATTCAGTTCGGTAGAATAGAAAAAAAAATTGCAAACCCAAATGAGCCAATTATTTTTGAAAAAATAATAATTTAAGATAGTATCTAGTATATATTAAATTGCCGTGCACGAAAATTTTTATCGTTTTTGAAAAAAAGTGGTGATTTAATGATGATATATGGGGCTGAAAATTTATTCATGAAAACTCTTCAAAAGTTAACAGTTTTTTTTTTTTTTTTCTTTTTTCCCACGAACTGCAGCAGAAAGAATCAGCACAAGAGGGTGGTGCAATATGTGGCAGGGGAGGGAAATGGCTCAGATTTGTGGGCATGGCGTAAATATGGTCAGAAACCCATCAAAGGATCGCCATATCCGAGAAGCTATTACAGGTGCAGCAGCTCAAAAGGGTGTTCAGCAAGAAAACAAGTGGAAAGGAGCAATTTGGATCCGGGGATTTTCATTGTAACCTATACTTCAGAGCACAATCACACCCATCCAACTCGCCGGAACTTGCTTGCGGGCAGCAGGCGGAGCAAGTTCCCGGCACCCGAAAAGAAAGGCAGCCACCTTTCTCCGACAACCCCTTTGATGGCAGCCATTGAGGATGATCATGAGCTTGTGCAAAGTACAGCAAGCCTGAAGAATCATGAGGAAGAGCAAATGGTGCAAGGAAATGAAGGTAATAGTAACATAATTTCCATGCCTGATACTATTTTGGACAACGAATTATTCTTTCCAAGCCTAGAAGATGGTTTCTTTTTGGACCAATTATTGGATAACTGTCCTTTACCTTGGTTTCATTGACAAATCCACGACCGTAGGAGATGACACAAAGGGAGCATATATATATATATATGGGTTACTCAAGCTTCAATTAATGTCTCAGAACATGCAAATTGTAATGTTGTTTTCAATCTTTTTTGCACTCATCCGTTTTGTAATTTAGTTTCCTACTTATTCACTGAAATAGTTTTCAGGTATCTGACAAAAGATATATGTGTATGTTAGTAAATGTTAGAATATTAATCAAAGGGTTAGCTACATTTACCGTACGAATCTAATTATCATCATTTTTTGCAATCTTCAATGTTTCAATTTTTGAAATTAATGATCTCACCAATCTACCATTAGGGATGTAATATTATTCTCCGGCAATTCAAAATGATAAAAATATCATTCATAAGATAGAAAAAATGATGGCTACCCCCCTTTTTTTATTTGAATTTTTAGTTTTACACGGAGTAATTTTGTTATTTTGGGTGGCGGAAGGGAGACATTGCAACCCAATGGTAAAGGACATTCTAGAAATAAAACATTAAAATGACATTGAAAAATGGATGGTAATTACAAATTAGAGGGGGTAAATGTAATTTCTTTCTTAATTAAATGATTGAAGTGATCATTTTTTATTTATTTATTAAAAGCTGACGTTTATAACAAAGGTTAATTTAACATAGTATAACGCAAAAGTCCTGAATTCAAATTTTGTTATGGATCGATCATTCACCTCACGTCTTATTTTAATATTTAAAATTATTAATAATTTAATGGTGGAAATTATGCAAGTCAAGAAAAGTTTGGCTTGAGGATCCGACTTATTCAAACACTATAATTAAACAAAGACTGGGAAAAGACCATATATCTAATTTCTTCTATATTTGGCACAATTATGTGTCAAGTTGGAGATTTTCTGAGAATTTTCATATGCGGTGGGACATTAATCCGCTGTCCGCCCACCGTCCCAATTATATAACTGTAACGGAAAATGACAGAAATGCATGAGGATAAGCTCAGGGAAAAAAAAAGAAGTTAAAATATTAGGATAAGCCCCATTGCGTATCTTCAGGTAAACACCCTTCCTACAAGCAATGAAATCAATTTTTAAATTAATGATTTTTTAGCATAGCCCGGCTCCCGAATCTTTTATTTGGGAATTGGATGTCTTCAATTGGAATTGACTTTGATCTTTTAACTGTGAAAATGAAATTGTACGTGCAATTGGACATTGTCGGGATCTGGCGGAGACACTGCTCGAACCCGTACAGAACTCTCGAACAGGACCCTGTCAGGACTTGGATAGAACTCGACTGGGACACCGCTAGGATTTGGTCGGCACATTATTATCAGGAGGATTCAATCAGAACATTACCAAGACCCGGTTGAGACACTGCTGGTACCCGGACAGAACCTAGTTGAGACCTCGTCTAGAACCAGACGAGACTCGTTGGGGGACCCAGTCAGGACACTGCCGAGACCTGATCGGGACACCTCTGAAACTCAGTCAAGACATTATCATAATCTAAAGTTTAATATAATTGATTGAATACACACACACACACACACACACACACACACACACATATATATATATATATATATATATATATATATATATATATTCAATGAAATTATTTTTTAAGAACGAAAAATATTTTACGTCGAAACAAACGGAGTTAACTAGGTCGTGATAGAGTTCTAGTAAAGTCCTAGTGGGTCTCGACGGGGTCCTGACTAGGTCTTGGTGGTGGCCTAGATGGGTCCCAGCAAGTCCGATCGTGCTACGACAGGTCCCATTTGGGTCCCAACAGTTGATCAATTGGGTCTTGGTGGTGGCCTAGATGGGTCCCAGCGAGTTCCGATCGTGTTACGACAGGTCCCATTTGGGTCCCAACAGTTGATCAATTGGGTCTCGGTGAGTCCCAAGGGAGTCTCGACGGAGGTTCGGTGAATTCGTTCTGGCTGAGTCTGTCAATTTGAGAATAAGATGTTTAAACTCGAAAAGTGGTTTATGATTTTAAAAAAATGGAGACCATTTTATAAAAATTAAAGAAATTTTTTTAATTAAACCAAAAATATTTTTTGTTCTACCAAACACCAAAAAATATGAAAAATATTTTCTAAAAATTATCTATGCCAAAACGAACTGATACCAAACTCATAAGTTGAATTATGACCAAACTCATAAATTTAAGCTTTTAGGTCTGACATGCTATTAAGTTTCATTGACAATAAACTCAACGTCATCCCCAATAATTGAAATCCAGACATTATAGATATTTTATTTGTTTTTATTATTATTATTATTAAAGACCTCCAAAACTACTTTTCGGCTACTTTGCCATCTTTCTCTTGATCCGAGCCTTCCTAATTTGTCTTGATCCGAGCAACTTGACTTGAGGAATCATAAATGTGTGACGGCATCAGACCCATTTGTATAAGTGGATGTATTTAAAGAATTAGTTTGAAGAATTATAAGCCCACATAGAGTGCAAAATGCGGTTGAGATTAGCAGTTATTAAGTAGCTAATAAAATTAAATAGCAATTATTTAATAACTATCGGTTTTTTAAAAGGATAAAAAAGAGAAAAAAAAAAGAGAAGAAGTCGAAACAACGGTTAGGGTGGTTAGTCACCCGCAATTTCAGCCCTACACGTACATAATTGCTTTGATGCTCAAAGGAAGTTAAGCGGAATCTAAAAGGAAAGGGCAACTCTTGTAGGAATTCCTCCAAACTTCTTTAATTTCTCGAGCAATAACTTTCGTGGCATCCATTTAGGAATATGTATATGATTTTGTATTAACTCGTGCATGTAACAAAGATGAGATTCTGCATTATTATTTAAGCCATAGAGTACAATATTACTAGTTGAATGAAGTACTCATCGATCTTTAGCACAACTTACACATAATAAGCCATATTAGCAGTTTTATTAACCTGTGGCAAATATTTCAAATACTCCTCTTTGCTTTCAGCAAGCAAAGCAGCCACTGAGCCCACAAAAGCTGCATTCATGTAGGTTGTAGGTTCAGCGTGGGAGAAGTCAGATCTCACATCGTTAAAGTTGTCATTGGAATCAGGACCTCCAACAATTGCACCCACATGAGTGTTTGGATTTGGATTGCTGGAAGAGAAATAGTTTGAGAAGCCATCATTGCAACCCACCTTTGTAGGGAGAGCTTTGACTGAGGGGATGGATGAACCTCTATGGTGTAGTTGCTTAGGGTGTTTGTCGCCAAACCCAACCATGTATGACATCTTCTTTGGGTTGTTTCCAAGTATGTAGTTCACCTGAAACCCAAATTCTTACAATATGATTTAAAAAATTACAATTAATTGTTTTAAAAACTTAATCTTATGAAAAATGATGAGTTTAATCACTTAATCGATAATAAATTAACTAACTACTAGCATAATATAAGTGAAATTCTTTAACTTAAAATAAGACGCAGACGGGAGCTAGCTAGCTAGAGTTTCAACTCAATATTGCTTGATCTAATACCATGATAAATTATTACTTATTTTAATTAAAGCCTTAAGCTTAATTATAAGAAATAATAAATATAATCACTTAATTAATATTCTAAAAATATGCACTTACGTGCATGCTAATATTCATGATTTACATTAATAAAATGATTAGTCCTCAATTTAAAGTCCAAATTTGTTAGAACATATATATTAATTCGTGAAAAAAATAAAGATGAAAGAAAAACAAAAAAAGTTTATTAATTAATGTGGCCAACTTAATCCTGCAATACTAAATTCCTGCCGTGATAATAATTCCCATATGGGCCATATTGGTCATGTGGGTTGTCGTGGGATTTATCCTTTGATTCTGAAGAAGAAATAATATTTGGTGGTGCAAATTAACCTGTGACTTTGCAAACTTTCTGAGTTGAGAAGCAGAGAAATGCACAGAACCACATTTTACTCCATCAATATGAGCTGCATTTAAGATTTTGGTGTAGATGAATAACACCATGGAAGAGCTTGTAACGTACTGTAGATTACTACTATCTCTTATAAACAGTAGCCCACCTGCAGAGAAAACAGTAGACAGTCTGTCAAGAAAACTTCTTAGGTCCAGTGTAGTCAACCATGTGTTAATAATTAACACTTTAATTATAAAAAACAATACATTTTAGCCCTCCGAACAATCACATATTTTGCACTTATAAACCCCAAAACTTTAAAAAGTAATATTAAGACCTCCTATACTTTCACCGCATGTTTTAAAAAAAAAAAACTTATTTGAATTTTTTTTTTTTTTTTGTAAAAATTAAACAAAAACTAAAACTAAAATCACCAAAAAGGCGGCCCTTATTCATATTAGTCCATTAAATTTTTTTTTCCAAATGATTATTTTTATTTATTTTTTAATTTTATTTATTAATAACTTCAAGAGTATTTTGGAGAGAAAAATGCAAAAGTTTCTAATTTGACATGCAATGATACTATGTGGGGGCATCGATGTCACTTTTTAAAGCTTGAAGGCATAATTGTAAAATGGGTGATAGTTCTCGAGGGGCTATATATATATATATATATTTTCCCCTTTGTTTTATTTAGCTGACTGACATGATAAGTCATTTAAAATACGTTAGAAAAATGTTATGTATACCAAATATTTTATTAAGAGAGACTAATCAAACTGATGCATAGCTCTCATTCATTGGTCCCTGTTACATTTATTTTAATTAATTGTTTTGTTTCTCTCCAATGATTGAATTAAACATTAGTTTGATAAGTTTCATTTAGTAAAACATTTAATACCCCTAACATTTTTTAATACATTACGTCGTCAGCCGGTGTAAACTGTGAAGGTAGTATTATTCAGTCAACCATACATCGCACGTACACCCTGGTTGATGTAATATCACCTTTTGATGAATAATATATATATATATATATGCTGTGATTTTCTTACCAGGGGTTGTTTTAATCTGTAGTGAGCTACTCCCGGGCATTACTGCACAAATAAATGACTCTGCATCGCTCTTAAACTTGGTCAAATCCTTCTTCCCACCATAAAACTCCTGATATATCACAGAATCTATTTTCCTTAGTTTTTTTTTTTTTTTTGGAAGGAAAAAGAAGGCAAAAAAATGTATATGAATAGTTATTATTATTATATATATATATACATACCTTTGCTAATAATGTCTGAGCTCCAACAAATTTGTTATCCCAACTGAACTCCGCAACCGGCTGACTCCAGCCTTGGTTGCTTTTGACATAGCTCAAATACTTGTTTCCTCCACTTGCCTTGTATAGCCAAGCCGCAGCCCACAGCAGCTCATCCTTATTGAGAAGTAACAAATTAACCATTGTAGAAATATATAATAAAATATCTAAAGCGAAATAAAAAAGAAAAAAGAAAAAAGAGACTAATAAAGACCCTTAGGGCTACATCTTTATTATATTTAAGTATATATGTTGAATTGTATTACAATAGATGGTATTTAAATATAAAGAAATTAGGGTGTAGTCAAGGACAGAGCCCGGAAGTCTTATAGGAAGGGGCCAAACCAAAACCAAAGACTACCTAGACTAATCATCGAATATAAATTAAAAAAAATATTGTAGTCTACAATCAAATAACTATAGTTAGTAAATAAAACTGAATAACTATAATTTCTTATAAAATACCAATAAAAAGAGCAAACCCGGGCCCCATGTATAAACTTTTCAAGATGTCCATTTGGCAACCCACTCTTATTATCAATCTATTTTTTTTTTTTTTTTTCTCATTTCTATCCGATTGGCCTTATTGCCTATGGTAACTTGGTAGGAACAACAAAATTTTTATACAATTAGAGCTTCAAGGTTTGAATGACTATAAGGACCAAAAGATATATTGGGTGGGGACAACAAAATTTTTATACAATTAGGATTTCTAGGTTTGAATGGATAAAGGCCAAAAATTTATTGAGTGGGCCAAAAAAATTAGTAAATAGGGGCCAAAATATGAAAGTAAAAATTTTACAGCAAGGACCAATCTTTTCTAAAAGAACCTTTTATAGCTAGCTTTACTTTTTACCTGATAGCCTGAATAGGAGCAATAGAAAGGGCAAGAAGCCTGGTAAGATTCTCTATACTTGTCGGCAAATTCAAACAGCTGAAAAACATGTTTCATGAATTAGATGGAACTTGTACTACTAGAGTTTTTTCGACAAGATTAATAAAATTGGATTATGCTCCTTACTGATCGGGAATGGCTTAGCAGCCTCCTTGAATAATTGGCATCAACCCCTTTGAAGACGATTGAGGCTGCAGAAAGAGCAGCGGCAGCGTCAGCAGCTGCCTCGGTGCCTGGAGAGTTGGAAGTGATCTTGTAGAGATTTCGCGGGGTGTCCATGTCTTCGGGACGCTCCCAACACTGGTGATCCGAATTACCATCTCCCACCTATAAATACAATATTGTTAAAATATTAATTAAATGATTAAATTTATTATTTTTTATCTGCAAAAAGTTTTAAGATAAATAGTGATTTAACCAAAAAATCAGCACATATTTAGCATGACTTTGTCTAAATATAACAATCCTTTGTTGGTCTTAGTAAGTTTCTTATTAATTAGTAATTAACATCATAATGTAAACATATATGTTCTGTCACAGAAATCTGTAGCTTCGTGGTGAAAATTTGCTTGAGAAATTAAGACTCGTTTGAGTTTGCAATTTTTTCTATTCTACTGATCAACTGAATTCAAAATTGCGAATATCGAGGAGAAAAAGAGTTGAGATTATATTTGGGTTACTTGAAGATTGAATATGAAATTTTAAATAAAGTTGAAATTTTTTGAGTTGAGATGAGTGTTAGTGGTGTCAAATCAACTAAAAAAGAGAAAACAAATTGAGAAGAATTGGAAAGAATTGTTTTCGCTGCCTAAACAAGCCCAGTAGGGCCAGTATAATGAGTTATTTACGATGCGGCAAAGTATAGAAGAAAGAAAAAGACCTGAGTATAAAGAGTAGTGGGAGAAGTGTGAGCTTTCAATATAAAGTTAGTGCCCCAGCGGATTGCAGTGTGGAGGTGGCCAAGTTGGTTGACAGAAGATATCTCTTTCTTGTACTCAATTGCTGCCCAGCTCAACAAGCTGACAGTAAATGCCATTGGCCATCCAAATTTGACGTTGTCACCTGCATCATAGTATCCTCCGATCAAATTCACCTGTCAAAAGCACGCCCCAAAGTGTCAAAAACCATGATCATATATATATACATATATGTGTGTGTGTGTGTGTGTGTGTTTGTGTGTTTGATCATGTTATGAAAAGGATGTTTAATTCTACATTAATTAATGTTAAGGTGAATGAATTTCATACATGATCAGGGTCGCCATCAGAGAGTGCAGAGTCTCCCCTCCACTTTACTCTCTGGCTTGCTGGCAATTTTCCTGAGCGTTGCCCTTCAAAGAATAAGATAGCTTTGCCAAGGGCATCTTTATAGTGAAAAGCAGAGGAGCACGATGCTTGTTCCTCAACAGCTAACCCATAAATGATCTGACTAGCCAAGACATGCCACAACAAGAACAGTCCCTTGAGTAGTAGTACTCCACCTTGCTCCATAGATCCTGACTCTTCTGGGCCTGCATGCAGAGGGTGCACTTGAGATTAGTATTTATAGAGCCATTGTTACTATAGGAATCATGACTTCATCATAGCATTATTAGCCGCCCCATCAAATTTTATTTACCAAAATAATTAAAAGTACATTTTTCTCTATTAATTTAACTAATTTTTTTAGAACACCACCAACAGCTTCACTATTTTAACAATCAATTTTAACTATTCTATTTAAATATTATTTTTTTAAAAGATTTGTTTATTCTTTTTCTAACTATTAAAGGAGGAGAGAGAAACAATATTTTTTTATTTAATTGGTAAGTAAATAGTACTCACTACTATTAATAGTGAGTAGTATTCACTCACCATTTTTTTTTTTGTTTTTTTTTTACATGTCCGCACAAGAGGGGGGAGGAGGATTTGAACTAGTGACCTCTGCTTTATTAAATGTGATCCCAGCTGATTGAACTAAAACTTTGGTGAGGCAATTTGATGAAAATGCTTAAAAACTTTCATTCTCAGCTTCACCAATTTGATATTGCATTAGAAAGTTTAAAAAATATTTATAGTATCTAGAAAGTTGTGCTAAATGAAAAATTGGTCTGTTAGGTTAAAAACTCTAAGAATACTTATTTGACTTTTTTATTCTAAAAATAATCAAAGCATATTTAAGGGAAAAAAACTTAAAAATGAAGGTGTTTTATTTTTTTTAACTTTAAAAGACGTGTTTCCCACACAATCTCAAACATCCTCTTAAGAATAACTATTCTCTTAAAAGAAGAATAACAATTCATCTCAAAAAGTAGTAGAGATCGATCCTCCAAGAATTGGATAGCTCTAAAAATAATTATATCCCAAAAAATCTATATATATTTTTTTTATTAATAGTATTTTAAGAAATTAAGTTAAAATATGATTCGATTCGAGTTAGAAATTTGGTCATTCATGTATTGTTACTAAAACCAATAAATAGAAATGATAATTCTATTACACGTATAGTTTCTTGTAATTATAGTAATACTCATTCTTATTCTCAAATAATAATCATTCCAGTGTAACATTTCCTTACTATTAGCTAGATGTCTATATATCAAGATGGGTATAAGTTTGTCAATTCGAGTAAAAAATAAGATGTCACAGAGATTACAATAGTCATGACAGTAAGATTCTTGTAACCACTCCACTACGTCATTAGCTTCAATTATTCTCATTTTTAGGGTGCTATATTTGATACTATACGTAGTGTACACGTAATTGCTTCTATGCTCACCCCTAAAATCTAGCTCTATATCCTGATAATTACTTAATCAATATTTTAATTTTTTTTAGGTATAAAATCAAACTCTTATTTAATAAGTAAAATTCAAGACTTTTATTTTAATACCATGTGAATTGGAAAAATGGTAATCTATCTTTGATTGAAGGTGGAATATATATGTAGAACTAGGGGTGTAAACGAGCCGAGCTTGAGCGAGCTTCCCTTGTTCAAGCTTGGCTCGTTTAAATTTTACTCGAGCTCGAGCTCGAGTCGAGCTCAAGGGCGAGCCAAAACAATCGAGCTCGAGCTAATAATAAGTCGAGCCGAGCCAGCTCGCGAGCTGGCTCTTATATTTAATGTTTTTGTTTTAAAAAAAAATTTAACTTCAAGTACTCTTAAACGGCTTAAGAAGTTAGTTTGCATATGAGTATTTGCTTAGCCTGGTTAGTTGAGTGTGGAGCCTGAGTCAATACAGCAAGACATTTGGTTTCAAAGAGAGAGGATATGCATCATTTTATAGATAAGCAAACTTGAAAATTGATGTTTTCTTAACAATGTGGAACAAGTTAACAGGTTGCATTCAGACTGCATTGAGACAATGCCCCCTACAAAAAAATATTATTTTAACGTCTCTCTCTCAATCCCCTTCACCAGTCACAACGGATCTTCCACCTGAACTCTCATTTCCCACTCTCTCACTCTCACTCACCTGACAGGTAGTGATAGTGTTTGGGTCTGTTTGATTCTTCAATAGTTTACACCTTTCGCAATCTCCCTCAATAGTTTATAGTTGATTCTTCTTCTTTTCGTTTGAGTCTGCTCTAATTGAATTGAGGTCTTTTTAATGATTGCTCTCTCTCTCTTTGACCACGAAGGGTCTAGAATTTTTCATTCTCTAACACTTAAATATAAATGCAATTTTAAGGTTTTAATAATTATGAGATTTATAATTAATTATGTATTACTTAGTTAGTTTATATATATATATATATAAACACACGAGCTTATACGAGCTGTTCACGAGCTTAGCCGAGTCAAGCCGAGCTTGCTTCGTTTAATATTCGAGCTAGGATTTGTGTTCATGAAGCGCTTCATTTAATATTCGAGTCGAGCACGAGCCGAGCTTATGCGAGCCGAGCTCGAGCTTGCTCGCGAAACGCTTCGCTCACTTAACAGCCCTAGTAACAAACAACCTAAAACTCAAAATTATTCACGATTATATTACATCAGAACATTTTTTCAAACAAAAAACATTCAAACAAACAAAAGTTTTTTATTTTGTTATTATTATTATTTTTATCACCTTGGTGGTTTCTCCTGATCATGATGAGACACATTTGGATGGCTCTAGTGTGTAGCCTTAAGCTCAGATCAAATTAATTGGTATATGATATCATACTTTTTTCTTGGTTCCATAGACTTGTTCTTAATTTGATCATGCAATTTCAAACACAATGGGACAACTCATACTGCATACCAACAACTACAAGCAATTTACGCAAGTGGATTCATTTTTCTAATTATTGATTTAGGTGAGAGCCATGCGTATCTATCGCCTGCAACAACGACGGAATTTCCAAATAAATTAAGAATTTTCGTAAGCATAAGCTAACTTAATATATTTATTTGGGCATCA
>NC_081543.1:25879641-25899633 GCF_901000735.1 Corylus avellana | reverse complement strand
AAAAAAAAAAGAGAAGAAGTCGAAACAACGGTTAGGGTGGTTAGTCACCCGCAATTTCAGCCCTACACGTACATAATTGCTTTGATGCTCAAAGGAAGTTAAGCGGAATCTAAAAGGAAAGGGCAACTCTTGTAGGAATTCCTCCAAACTTCTTTAATTTCTCGAGCAATAACTTTCGTGGCATCCATTTAGGAATATGTATATGATTTTGTATTAACTCGTGCATGTAACAAAGATGAGATTCTGCATTATTATTTAAGCCATAGAGTACAATATTACTAGTTGAATGAAGTACTCATCGATCTTTAGCACAACTTACACATAATAAGCCATATTAGCAGTTTTATTAACCTGTGGCAAATATTTCAAATACTCCTCTTTGCTTTCAGCAAGCAAAGCAGCCACTGAGCCCACAAAAGCTGCATTCATGTAGGTTGTAGGTTCAGCGTGGGAGAAGTCAGATCTCACATCGTTAAAGTTGTCATTGGAATCAGGACCTCCAACAATTGCACCCACATGAGTGTTTGGATTTGGATTGCTGGAAGAGAAATAGTTTGAGAAGCCATCATTGCAACCCACCTTTGTAGGGAGAGCTTTGACTGAGGGGATGGATGAACCTCTATGGTGTAGTTGCTTAGGGTGTTTGTCGCCAAACCCAACCATGTATGACATCTTCTTTGGGTTGTTTCCAAGTATGTAGTTCACCTGAAACCCAAATTCTTACAATATGATTTAAAAAATTACAATTAATTGTTTTAAAAACTTAATCTTATGAAAAATGATGAGTTTAATCACTTAATCGATAATAAATTAACTAACTACTAGCATAATATAAGTGAAATTCTTTAACTTAAAATAAGACGCAGACGGGAGCTAGCTAGCTAGAGTTTCAACTCAATATTGCTTGATCTAATACCATGATAAATTATTACTTATTTTAATTAAAGCCTTAAGCTTAATTATAAGAAATAATAAATATAATCACTTAATTAATATTCTAAAAATATGCACTTACGTGCATGCTAATATTCATGATTTACATTAATAAAATGATTAGTCCTCAATTTAAAGTCCAAATTTGTTAGAACATATATATTAATTCGTGAAAAAAATAAAGATGAAAGAAAAACAAAAAAAGTTTATTAATTAATGTGGCCAACTTAATCCTGCAATACTAAATTCCTGCCGTGATAATAATTCCCATATGGGCCATATTGGTCATGTGGGTTGTCGTGGGATTTATCCTTTGATTCTGAAGAAGAAATAATATTTGGTGGTGCAAATTAACCTGTGACTTTGCAAACTTTCTGAGTTGAGAAGCAGAGAAATGCACAGAACCACATTTTACTCCATCAATATGAGCTGCATTTAAGATTTTGGTGTAGATGAATAACACCATGGAAGAGCTTGTAACGTACTGTAGATTACTACTATCTCTTATAAACAGTAGCCCACCTGCAGAGAAAACAGTAGACAGTCTGTCAAGAAAACTTCTTAGGTCCAGTGTAGTCAACCATGTGTTAATAATTAACACTTTAATTATAAAAAACAATACATTTTAGCCCTCCGAACAATCACATATTTTGCACTTATAAACCCCAAAACTTTAAAAAGTAATATTAAGACCTCCTATACTTTCACCGCATGTTTTAAAAAAAAAAACTTATTTGAATTTTTTTTTAAAAAAAAAAATTAAACAAAAGCTAAAACTAAAATCACCAAAAAGGCGGCCCTTATTCATATTAGTCCATTAATTTTTTTTTTTCAAATGATTATTTTTATTTATTTTTTAATTTTATTTATTAATAACTTCAAGAATATTTTGGAGAGAAAAATGCAAAAGTGTCTAATTTGACATGCAATGATAGTATGTGGGGGCATCGATGTCACTTTTTAAAGCTTGAAGGCATAATTGTAAAATGGGTGATAGTTCTCGAGGGGCTATATATATATATTTTCCCCTTTGTTTTATTTAGCTGACTGACATGATAAATCATTTAAAATACGTTAGAAAAATGTTATGTGTACCAAATCTTTTATCAATAGAGACTAATCAAACTGATGCATAGCTCTCATTCATTGGTCCCCATTACATTTATTTTAATTAATTGTTTTGTTTCTCTCCAATGATTGAATTAAACATTAGTTTGATAAGCTTCATTTAGTAAAAAATTTAATACCCCTAACATTTTTTAATACATTACGTCGTCAGCCGGTGTAAACTGTGAAGGTAGTATTATTCAGTCAACCATACATCGCACGTACACCCTGGTTGATGTAATATCACCTTTTGATGAATAATATATATATATGCTGTGATTTTCTTACCAGGGGTTGTTTTAATCTGTAGTGAGCTACTCCCGGGCATTACTGCACAAATAAATGACTCTGCATCGCTCTTAAACTTGGTCAAATCCTTCTTCCCACCATAAAACTCCTGATATATCACAGAATCTATTTTCCTTAGTTTTTTTTTTTTTTTTGGAAGGAAAAAGAAGGCAAAAAAATGTATATGAATAGTTATTATTATTATATATATATATACATACCTTTGCTAATAATGTCTGAGCTCCAACAAATTTGTTATCCCAACTGAACTCCGCAACCGGCTGACTCCAGCCTTGGTTGCTTTTGACATAGCTCAAATACTTGTTTCCTCCACTTGCCTTGTATAGCCAAGCCGCAGCCCACAGCAGCTCATCCTTATTGAGAAGTAACAAATTAACCATTGTAGAAATATATAATAAAATATCTAAAGCGAAATAAAAAAGAAAAAAGAAAAAAGAGACTAATAAAGAACCTTAGGGCTACATCTTTATTATATTTAAGTATATATGTTGAATTGTATTACAATAGATGGTATTTAAATATAAAGAAATTAGGGTGTAGTCAAGGACAGAGCCCGGAAGTCTTATAGGAAGGGGCCAAACCAAAACCAAAGACTACCTAGACTAATCATCGAATATAAATTAAAAAAAATATTGTAGTCTACAATCAAATAACTATAGTTAGTAAATAAAACTAAATAACTATAATTTCTTATAAAATACCAATAAAAAGAGCAAACCCGGGCCCCATGTATAAACTTTTCAAGATGTCCATTTGGCAATCCACTCTTATTATCAATCTATTTTTTTTTTTTTTTCTCATTTCTATCCGATTGGCCTTATTGCTTATGGTAACTTGGTAGGAACAACAAAATTTTTATACAATTAGAGCTTCAAGGTTTGAATGACTATAAGGACCAAAAGATATATTGGGTGGGGACAACAAAATTTTTATACAATTAGGATTTCTAGGTTTGAATGGATAAAGGCCAAAAATTTATTGAGTGGGCCAAAAAAATTAGTAAATAGGGGCCAAAATATGAAAGTAAAAATTTTACAGCAAGGACCAATCTTTTCTAAAAGAACCTTTTATAGCTAGCTTTACTTTTTACCTGATAGCCTGAATAGGAGCAATAGAAAGGGCAAGAAGCCTGGTAAGATTCTCTATACTTGTCGGCAAATTCAAACAGCTGAAAAACATGTTTCATGAATTAGATGGAACTTGTACTACTAGAGTTTTTTCGACAAGATTAATGAAATTGGATT
Source organism: Corylus avellana (assembly GCF_901000735.1). NCBI lineage: Eukaryota > Viridiplantae > Streptophyta > Magnoliopsida > Fagales > Betulaceae > Corylus > Corylus avellana. Next base: position 25,896,040 of record NC_081543.1, on the reverse strand, counting down.
ATGCTCCTTACTGATCGGGAATGGCTTAGCAGCCTCCTTGAATAATTGGCATCAACCCCTTTGAAGACGATTGAGGCTGCAGAAAGAGCAGCGGCAGCGTCAGCAGCTGCCTCGGTGCCTGGAGAGTTGGAAGTGATCTTGTAGAGATTTCGCGGGGTGTCCATGTCTTCGGGACGCTCCCAACACTGGTGATCCGAATTACCATCTCCCACCTATAAATACAATATTGTTAAAATATTAATTAAATGATTAAATTTATTATTTTTTATCTGCAAAAAGTTTTAAGATAAATAGTGATTTAACCAAAAAATCAGCACATATTTAGCATGACTTTGTCTAAATATAACAATCCTTTGTTGGTCTTAGTAAGTTTCTTATTAATTAGTAATTAACATCATAATGTAAACATATATGTTCTGTCACAGAAATCTGTAGCTTCGTGGTGAAAATTTGCTTGAGAAATTAAGACTCGTTTGAGTTTGCAATTTTTTCTATTCTACTGATCAACTGAATTCAAAATTGCAAATATCGAGGAGAAAAAGAGTTGAGATTATATTTGGGTTGCTTGAAGATTGAATATGAAATTTTGAATAAAGTTGAAAATTTTTGAGCTGAGATGAGTGTTAGTGGTGTCAAATCAACTAAAAAAGAGAAAACAAATTGAGAAGAATTGGAAAGAATTGTTTTCCCTGCCTAAACAAGCCCAGTAGGGCCAGTATAATGAGTTATTTACGATGCGGCAAAGTATAGAAGAAAGAAAAAGACCTGAGTATAAAGAGTAGTGGGAGAAGTGTGAGCTTTCAATATAAAGTTAGTGCCCCAGCGGATTGCAGTGTGGAGGTGGCCAAGTTGGTTGACAGAAGATATCTCTTTCTTGTACTCAATTGCTGCCCAGCTCAACAAGCTGACAGTAAATGCCATTGGCCATCCAAATTTGACGTTGTCACCTGCATCATAGTATCCTCCGATCAAATTCACCTGTCAAAAGCACGCCCCGAAGTGTCAAAAACCATGATCATATATATATATATATATATATATATATATGTGTGTGTGTGTGTGTGTGTGTTTGATCATGTTATGAAAAGGATGTTTAATTTTACATTAATTAATGTTAAGGTGAATGAATTTCATACATGATCAGGGTCGCCATCAGAGAGTGCAGAGTCTCCCCTCCACTTTACTCTCTGGCTTGCTGGCAATTTTCCTGAGCGTTGCCCTTCAAAGAATAAGATAGCTTTGCCAAGGGCATCTTTATAGTGAAAAGCAGAGGAGCACGATGCTTGTTCCTCAACAGCTAACCCATAAATGATCTGACTAGCCAAGACATGCCACAACAAGAACAGTCCCTTGAGTAGTAGTACTCCACCTTGCTCCATAGATCCTGACTCTTCTGGGCCTGCATGCAGAGGGTGCACTTGAGATTAGTATTTATAGAGCCATTGTTACTATAGGAATCATGACTTCATCATAGCATTATTAGCCGCCCCATCAAATTTTATTTACCAAAATAATTAAAAGTACATTTTTCTCTATTAATTTAACTAATTTTTTTAGAACACCACCAACAGCTTCACTATTTTAACAATCAATTTTAACTATTCTATTTAAATATTATTTTTTTAAAAGATTTGTTTATTCTTTTTCTAACTATTAAAGGAGGAGAGAGAAACAATATTTTTTTATTTAATTGGTAAGTAAATAGTACTCACTACTATTAATAGTGAGTAGTATTCACTCACCATTTTTTTTTTTGTTTTTTTTTTACATGTCCGCACAAGAGGGGGGAGGAGGATTTGAACTAGTGACCTCTGCTTTATTAAATGTGATCCCAGCTGATTGAACTAAAACTTTGGTGAGGCAATTTGATGAAAATGCTTAAAAACTTTCATTCTCAGCTTCACCAATTTGATATTGCATTAGAAAGTTTAAAAAATATTTATAGTATCTAGAAAGTTGTGCTAAATGAAAAATTGGTCTGTTAGGTTAAAAACTCTAAGAGTACTTATTTGACTTTTTTATTCTAAAAATAATCAAAGCATATTTAAGGGAAAAAAACTTAAAAATGAAGGTGTTTTATTTTTTTTTAACTTTAAAAGACGTGTTTCCCACACAATCTCAAACATCCTTTTAAGAATAACTATTCTCTTAAAAGAAGAATAACTATTCATCTCAAAAAGTAGTAGAGATCGATCCTCCAAGAATTGGATAGCTCTGAAAATAATTATATCCCAAAAAATCTATATATATATTTTTTATTAATAGTATTTTAAGAAATTAAGTTAAAATATGATTCGATTCGAGTTTGAAATTTGGTCATTCATGTATTGTTACTAAAACCAATAAATAGAAATGATAATTCTATTACACGTATAGTTTCTTGTAATTATAGTAATACTCATTCTTATTCTCAAATAATAATCATTCCAGTGTAACATTTCCTTACTATTAGCTAGATGTCTATATATCAAGATGGGTATAAGTTTGTCAATTCGAGTAAAAAATAAGATGTCACAGAGATTACAATAGTCATGACAGTAAGATTCTTGTAACCACTCCACTACGTCATTAGCTTCAATTATTCTCATTTTTAGGGTGCTATATTTGATACTATACGTAGTGTACACGTAATTGCTTCTATGCTCACCCCTAAAATCTAGCTCTATATCCTGATAATTACTTAATTAATATTTTAATTTTTTTTAGGTATAAAATCAAACTCTTATTTAATAAGTAAAATTCAAGACTTTTATTTTAATACCACGTGAATTGGAAAAATGGTAATCTATCTTTGATTGAAGGTGGAATATATATGTAGAACCTAGTAGCTAGGTAATTGCTCGAATATATATGGCTTGTTATTGTCAGAATATACGGAAATATTTCATATATTCTTTATTTGATTGATATTTAAATATTCTATTCCCAAGAGAACATTTCAATATTAATTAAATGGAGGAGAATATTTCAATACCAATCAAATATAGAATTTATAGAAAATATATTATATTTTCTAAGAGTTATCATGATTAAAGCTAACAAATCAAGAAAGATATTACAAGATAACATCATGCATTGGGTCCTGCGAGTTTATAAAGAGGAATGTTAGGCTTACAAATAAATTTTATAAAAAAATTTTTACAAACTGATGTGGTACAATATGATTAGAAATGTCAGAAGGAGATAAATTCAAATTTTGAGAAACTCAGCATATAGTACGTGCCGCATCAGTCTGTAAAATGTTTTTTGTAAAATTTGTTTGTAAACCTAACATTTTCCATTTAGAAATGTACATCAAAGTTTAATATGAAAAAGTCACTTAGAGCCTGTTTGAAATTGCGTTTGAGAAATAGAGTTTTTAAGTCAAAAAAAGCTTTTTGGCAAAATCTTCATTTTTAAGCTTTTGTCAAAAGTGTGTTTTGGCCATTTTTAGGCTTTTTGGACTCTTAAAATTAAGCGCTTTTAATTTTTTTTTTTTTTACCAAAAGAGTACTTTTTTTTTTTTTTTTTTTTTTTTTTTTCAAATGGACTTTTTGAATGTTAAGAGCATTTTTAGGTATTTCAAACGCAATCACAAACCCTTAGTAAGAAAATGGATGGCCGGAGGAAATAAATTTTGAGTATGATATATTGTTTGAATTTTGTCTAAAATATAAAACACTGGCGATTTAGATTTCACATGCTAATCTATATTGCCTTGGCAATTTACATGTAACCCTATTCTAAGTAGTGTCTTGAATACTTTTATGATAAAAAAATAAAAAATAATTTTTTTTTTTAAAAAAAAAAAATCCTAAAGAGTCTATAATTTGCTGACTGATCATTACGGAAATCTAATCAATTATACTGGGAAAATAAGCTTACTAGCTTGTGCCAAATAATAATATATTGAGACCTCATTGGAGGTACTCCGACAGACCGGGCCTTACTTCTTGTAGTTGTCTCTAAGCAACGGAAACCTGAGCAACCTCGTTACCCTATTGCCCGGAATCCCACTGTGATATTACTCCATGCATGCATGTGAGATTCTATCATGCATATATTTCTATCTGCTACAACGATCATATTCCCACTAGCTAGCCATGTGAGATTAGATTCTTATATTTCTATTTGCTACAACGATAATTTTTAAAATATGAGATTTTTATATTTTAAAATTTGAGTCTTTCATTTCATTTAACGGTTTAAATAAATACAAAATTTGTATTAACATATTAAAAATTAAAATTAATTACCTCGTAACATACGAATTTTTACTCAAATTTTAGAATACGAGAATATCATATATATATATATATATATATATATATATATTTCCGAGATTAAACTAGGTGAATTCCATCTCATCACATGGCAAATTCCAACAAGTCACAATCCTCCCAGAATACACACCTTGCATCACATCACATGGAAAATTCCAAAAAGTTACAGTCCTCCCTACCAATGCACAACACAAAAAAACACACGCAATCCCAAAAGAAGATGCCATTCAATCCATCCTTCAAGATTTATGTCCAATTAGCTTCTAAATTAGCTTTGTCTCATTGGGGGCATATGGGGCATATGCTTGTTAGCAACTGAGCTACGGTTCTTTCACACGAGAAGGATATTTCTTGTAATCTATGGCGAGCCTTTCACATGGAGCCAAATTCAAAACAGTAACTGAGAACTTTCTCCTCTTCATATATACCTACTCTGCGGGGTGAAACAAATGAGGTAACTTCGGATTGGCTTGATCAAACCATATATATATCTATATGGCCACCTTGCTTGTATGGTTAAAATTCATTTTTTAGCCTTCCTTTTTTCCTCTTTTTGTTTCTAACTTTATTGGGTTATCTCTATATATAGCAATTCTAGTAGAACACACAACCAAAGATCATATATCCATTCACACACGCATCTATTAAAGAATCTAGTATAAGATATTATATATCCACGAGATATCAAGAAAAGTCAAAATTTTACGACTTTTAGATAGGGCTGGAAATTTTTTATCCCATATAAATTTAATGCAAAATTAGCATGGTAGAGTTAAGGGCTTTGATCCGTTTAAATAAATGTGTCAGTTAGGATTGACACATATAGTCTTATATATATATATATATATATATATATGATATATACACATGCATGTATTGACACGACTCAAACCCGACTCATAACGTAAGGGTCGGCAATTTTTTGACATAACTCATGAACCTAATACAAATTGTACTAAACACAAAATTAGTTGGTTGAAGTTGAAGGGCATGACCCATTTAATTAAATGAGTTGAGTTATAATTGACCTATATATATAGTCTTATATCTATATCTCGACAAAACCTAAACCCGACACACGAATACAATTGTTACCCCTACTTTTAACGAGAATGGCAATTCCAAACATTTGGGCAAGTTCACTGGACACAAGAAAAGAAGGTTCTATGGATAACATATATATATGAAACCTGTATATAGTCGATATATAGTATTCCAACTAAATAATTCATGAGTTACATCAATTATTTTCCAAAAATCTTCAAATGCGAGCATGGGTGCAGAATGAATTGTTTGTTTGTTCTTTTTATTTTTATTTTTATTTTTATATGTAAGCTATCCCCTATATATATATATATATATCGTACTTTGGTCACTATTATACTAGATAAATTAGTGTTGCATTTATTAATATTTAATATGCTAGTCTCAAATATCGTTTTGTTTTGAAAATGAATAATTTCAGGAACAGTTCACGTATTATTTTAATGCAATGACAAAATACGGAATAAAGTTTATATTTTAAGCAATGTACATAATCATTCATAATCTATAGTTATATTTCATATGATCTATTCATGCCATTAACCCTTTTTCGATAGGGTTTGCATTGTCTTGTGAGATTGTTCATTGTAGAAAGACACTAGTGCTTTACTTTTTATAACTTGTTAAACCCAAGCATGCATGCTTTACAAGCGTTATTAAAAGACATAAAAGATTCTAATTTCATCCTTGTAAACCTAATTTATTTCCCAACAAATCTGAGATAAGTGCATTAAGCGGCAACATAAAGTTGCCGCAAATGGTCCTGATGAAAAAACAAATAAAAAATAGGTCTTATTAGCAGCAACATAAAGTTGCCGCTATTAAGTGCCTAACAGCGGCAACTTTAAAGTTGCCGCTAATGGTCCTGACAAAAAACAAATAAAAAAATAAGCCTTATTAGCGGCGACATAAAATTGCCGCTATTAAGTTCCTAACAGCGGCAACTTTAAAAGTTGCCACTAATGATTCTGAAGAAAAAACAAATAAAAAATACGCCTTATTAGCGGCGACATAAAGTTGCCGCTATTGAGTGCCTAACAGCGGCGACTTTTAAATGTTGGCGCTAATGAGTGGTCAATAGTGGCAACTTTTAAAAGATTAACCGATTGACCATAATGGTTCTAAAGAAACAAAAATAAAAAAATAGGCCTTAGTGTATTAGTCTGATCGATCATGATAAGATCAATCGATCAATTATTAGTCTAATTGATTGTGATAATCTCAATTGATTGATCCAAGTGCATTAGTGTGATTGATCGTGATACAATCAAATGATTGATCCAATTTGACACAATTGAATGTTCGCTCGAACATCCGATTACTCTTAGTATATTAGTCTGATTGATCATGACAAGATTAACCGATCGACCCAAGTGCAATATTAGTGTGGTTGATCGTGATACAATCAAATGATCGATCTAATTTAACAAAATTGATTGTTTGATCGAACATCTGATTACTCTTAGTGTATTCGTCTGATCGATCATGATAAGCTCAACCGATAGATCATTAGTCCGATTTGATCATGATAATCTTAATCGATCGATCCAAGTGCAATATTAGTGTGATTGATTGTGATACAATCAAATGATTGACCCAATTTGACAAAATTGATTGTTCGATCGAACATCTGATTGCTCTTAGTGTATTCGTCTGATCGATCATGATAAGATCAACTGATCGATCATGATAATCTTAATCGATCGATCCAAGTGCAATATTAGTGTGATTGATCGTGATACAATCAAATGATCGATCCAATTTGACACTATTTAATTATGATATATGATATCATAATTACTTTTTCAATCATGACCATCAAAACATGGCTTCTAATTTATTATATTTTGATTCTTAATTTCTTTATATATGAAGTGACCTTAATTTATTAACCCACACACACACACATATATATATATATAAGGAATTAATTGAGGAAAGTGGTAGAACGACCTCGTTTTAGGGAAAAATTTTGCCGGGATCCATTAATTATATTTCGCACTAGATATTTCGCACGAAACTTATGTTTCCCTCGCTCACCTCCCTCATCACTCTCACTCTCGATCTCTCTCCCTCAAAAACACCACCCCTCTCACTTGATCTCTCTCACTCCGGCACCTAGTGACCCGGACGGTTGGCCAACCCACCGGCCATCTTCTCCAGTTGAAACCGGCCGGCCATCCCCCTCTCCATCTCCCCGATCGATTGATGTATCCTCTCTCTACGGCGTCCAGATAGTGCTCTCTCTCTCTTAAGCCGGCGATTATTCTGCCGTTACTATTCCTATACTAGTGAGTCTCTCTCTGTCTTTGTATCTATTTTTCTTTGTCTCTGCTGTCTCTTTAAGTTGTCGATTTAGGATTCTAATAGTCAGATTTTTGATGTAGTATGATTTTTAGGAGAATTACGGATTTTAAATTTAGCAAGGTTTTCTCTGCTTTTAGGGTGTAGTTGGTTTGTTGTACGTCTTGAGATACAAGTGAAAGTAAGGAACAAATCTGCTGCCAAATAAAATCAATTAAAAAAAAAAAAAATTTGCTGACGACCCTGCCTGGCTTTTTTTTTTTTTTGGACGACCCTGCCTCTCTTTGCTAAATTAGCATTGGTGCTGTGCTCTGGTCTACAATGTGTAGAGTCAAAGAAATGGCATTAAGCATTGCAATCCTATGAAACCAGAGGAAAAAATTGTTAAGCAAATTGTGTGGGAAGTTAGGGCTAAGATCATGAGTAGAGGGAAATTTGGATTGACTAGAGAAAATGTGGATCTTTGTTGTCGTTGGAATCTGCTTGCATCTCTTAAATAATTTAGGAGATTGTGGTTTCGTAGTTTTCTCTAGTTGTTTGTTGCTTTCTTTGTAGTTTGTTATGGATGTCTCTGTTTTATTTCTTCTGAGGTGTTGTTGATGATTTGATTATAATGTTTGTTTGGGTATAAAAGTTTTCGCTTATTCATTGAAAAGAAAAATTAAATGAGTTACCCACCTACCAAAATCTTAAAATACCAAAAAATAATAACAACAATAAGAAAAAAAGAAGCTAACATCAATATCAATAGTCAACACCTAATCAATATATATATATTGGTGATCAAAAGGCTATAGATGTACATTATGCATTTGTGCTAATGGATCAACCAACCAAGAGGCAAAATTTGCAAGGCAGCAGCATAAGCACAGGTCATGAAGACAAAATTTTAATTTTCTCTTGCATAACAAGCATGGTATTATTTGAATACATCATGAGATTGATCATTGATCACATATATTATATATATAAATACACCTTGTATGATGTGTGTATGTGAATGTAGATACAGATTTTGATTGTCTCATTTCACAGCATGAGAGACGAAGATAAAAAAAGTTTGTTGTAATGGAGCTAAAGATTATGTGGATTGATGTTAGGCTGCACTGCAGATATCAACTGTGGCTAAACCAGAGTTTTTTTTTTTTTTTTTTGGTTATCACTATAAGATAATTTAGCAGGCTGCAATGCAATCCAATTGTTACCGAGCCATTCTTTAGTTGATAGTTTCACCTAGCCTGCACATCCTAATGGCTTAAAAAAGACATAGGCAGTCATGGAACCTAGCAGCCTTGCACCCAGAAGGCCAAGCTCTATATCTACCTCAACACTCAACAACAGCACAACATGTTAATGTTCAATGATACAACATAAGCACACAAAGAAAAGAAGAAAAAAACAATATGTTAGGAAGAAAATTTCCTTTCTCAATTACATTTCAAAAAGACTTGCATCTATGAAAAACAACATAAATTCACTTACTGATAAATCCATCTATATGAGTAACATAAAACAGTTTAATTTATATAGACACCTTTCCCTTCTTCTTTTTTTGATAAGTTATACAGACAACTTCCCTTTTACTCAATACAACAGAAAAAACTACAGCTCTGCAAGTACGTCTGTCACAAATTTTTGTCTTGGCATTGCCTGACCTATGGAGGCCCAATTACCTAAATGCCTTCATTGGGTTTAGTAACATAAGATCCCTATGCAGCTTGATTTCATCAAAAGTCACACAGTCAGCTTCAATCAGAGCATGCGACTTTAACTAACTCTAACTTCATCTGCATCATTTCCAAATTCAAACACCCCAATTCGATCCTCTGACACTAAGAAAACAAAGTAGACTTCCACGAATAAATTTCAATTAGCTCTTCATAATGCAACACCCACAGAAACCACATGCTGATATTCCTAAATGTTTTCTTCTAAACAAGCCTAAGAAAACTTTTCACCCATTTTACTATTACTGGTACACTTGATTACCAAAGGAGAAAAGTCATTTTTCAATTAACCAATATCTACACTCCATAATGCTCAGCTAGTTCTGTTGTAATTTTACGTCAAAATGCTAAAAGCAACCCACAAAGCAGCCACCATGTCCCTTTTATATCAGAATACGTTCCTGCCTTGTCATAATTGAGTGACCAATATGAGACAAAGGTTTCAAACTTTTCTAAAAGGTGGCAAACATCCTATAGAACCTATTACTACCAAAGCTAACAAAAATCCTGGAGTATCAAAATATCTTTATGCATGTAAATCATTGAATAAAAGAAAGTTACTTTACAACATTTACATTTAAGCATTTATAAATCCTTTGAGACATTGTGGTCACGCAAAAGTACTCAAATTTCATTGACATTCCAATCAAAACCTCATTCTTACCCAATTTCTTCAAATCAGTTGTCAAGTGTTTTGTCACCATTTGATCTTTTCTTTTTATTTTTATTTATTTATTTTTATTTATTTATTTATTTATTTTTTACAGATGCAATGTTTAAATGTAGCCATTAGAAGATGAGAGAATCAATTCTCCCTAAAAACCTTTGGATAAGGAAACGAACAATGTAAAGGTGGAATTGAAAAATAAAATAAAAAATAATAAGAAACTAAAATGTTTAGCAGTCCTTCCTTGTGCAATTATTAACACTTCTCTTTCCTTATGCTCATTCCTTCTATCATTCTGATGAATGCCAACTCCCTGTTATATGGTACCCCCATGGTATCACATATTTATACATGCTGCATCATAATTTGGAGATTCCCCTTCTATTGTGGGTTACACCATATTTATACATGTGTCTCAATCAAAACTTACAGATATTTGGCTAACAAACTGTAGAAATCACAACTTACACATAATTTGGCTATTAAGACCAAATTTCTAAACACACACAGCACGGTCTTACAATGTGTAATTGCATTGCCAATGAAGCAATAGCTCAAATGGCACTTCCTCGCTTTGTAGCGAGGTAGAGGGTGAGGTCGTGGGTTGAGTCCCACCGGGTGCGTATGTAACCTACCAAGCAAAAAACAATGTGTAATTGCATTTGTCATCAATTCAATCAGAGTAAAACTAGAAGAGAAAATGAAGAATTACAAAAAACTACCCATCCGCCCAAAATTTCTTCTTGAAGCATAAATAGATTATGTCAATTATCACTTCAAAAAAGAAAAAAAGAAAAAGAAAAAAAGATTATGTACGTGTATGCTTTCATACAATATTTCTTCATCTTCTTCATATACTTTGGTTCATGCCTCTCTTTCTCTCTCCATCCTGAAATTTTAGCTATAGGCAATTGTTCTTGCCTTTGTTACAATATTCTCTAATTGTCTCTCATGGATTCTATTTGATTTTGTTAATTGGTGTAGTGCCATGTTCACTTATTGGTTTCGGCAATTTGTTTTCTCTTTTGTTTCAGTTTAATGATTATTTCTATTTGCATCATTGGTAAGAAAAAAAAATGCATGTTTACAACCTTTCCGAATCAAGTTTGCATTGTAGAATGTTATTTTATCAATCTTGACTCATTCAATCTCTCACTTAGAATACACGAGGTAGTGCTTCACTGTGTTTCTGTGTGTGTTTTGTAATAGAAAATGGAGAATGAGATTCATACCAAGTATCAAAAATAATTTCAGGTGTGCATAAATGTACACCTTTCTTTGTGTTTATGTGCGATAAGAAAATATTTAGAGGGTGGGATTCTCCTCAACTATAAAATATAGTTTGAGGTAGTAACTAGATGATCTCCATGGCGGTAGCATCCATCTTGCTGGAATTGAGTTGGTTAATCTATGTTTAGTATGAAGAGGTCTTAACTTGTGTGCAGTGATGTTGATATCTACATAGCCAAACCTTCTACTAGCCCACTTTGAGGACATAAATTTTTTTTTCTTTAGATATCAATCATTTCCCCCTCTTAACAATAGAGTATACATGATACTTAGCTTTGAAAAAATATGACCTTATAATATGTCCAATTCGACCTTATAATATTTTCATTACCAAAATATTTGTATAGTGAAACTTGCAGCATCAAACATTGCATTACAGATTATATCATCATTCCATACCGTGAATCGAGCACATGTTTGGAGTTGCTATCTTTCTTTGTTGTCATTCTTGAGTGTTTAATTTTAGTTAAGTAAATACTGTAACATGATAGAAAGCTTGTGCTAATTGTAGTTTCTAATAGTTTGGTTGGATCGAGTTAGTTGCTTGCTTTGATGGTGCATACTCTTGGTAGTGTTTATGGACAGGTTATTAGGACTGTTGAAAAGAAAATATAAAAATAGATGTGTTATTATGGTGATAATTCATACATGCATGCTTTTAAAGTTTTGCTATTCATGGCAACATGGTTTACTCTAAACTTAATACATTTTCAAGGTCCATGGTGTACTATAATGAAGAAACATTTGATGGATTACTATTTTATGTACCTATAGGTTGGTTGAGATAAACACCATGAACATGAATGTGTTATGTATTTTTCAATACCCTTTAATTTGAAGTAACAACTTATGTGTGATATCTAAATTAAACCTCTTTCGTTTCTTTTGGTACATCATATTTACTCAATTTTATAGTCTTACTTTTCAGAAAATTTTATGTATACTTGTTCAATAATCTAGACATTAAATCTATTTATAGGATAATATATATATATATATATATATATATATATATATATATATATATTATTGAAATTATAATGGTAACAATTGTAGTGATACATAATATAGGGAATGAAGCACGTGCATTGCACATGCCATCCCAACTAGTATATATATATAGATGCTTTTTTTTTTTTTTTAAAAAAAAAAAATTTATTATTATTATTATTATTTTTTATCAATAGCAGCGACCCTATTGAGTTTCTATTTTTTTAATTCATTAGAGGCAACCTCTAAGTTGCCGCTAATGAGATAAATAGCGGCGACTCTATGTTGCCGCTAATGACAGATGAATAGTGGCAACTATAGGTTGCCGGTAATGATGGAGAAATAGCAGCAACTATAGGTTGCCGCTAATGATAGATGAATAGTGGCAACTCCATGTAGCCGCTATTGACTTTTTTTTTTTTTTTTTTTTAATTTTCTATATTATTAGCAACGACTCAATGTCGCCGCTAAAGACATACAATTAGTGGCAACTTGGTGGTCGCCGCTAATGATATACCAATAGCGGCAACCGTGGAATCATTTTAAACCTTTTTTTCCGGCAAAAAAAAAAATATTAGCGGCGACTTAGAGTGGTCACTAATGAGTTGTCATTAGCGGCAACCTTGAAAGTTGTCGGTATTTAGCTTTACTGTCGGCTTACTACCAACTACCAAATAGCGGCCGCGTGTTGCCGGTATTTGTAAATAGCGGCAACTTTTTGGTCATTAGCGGCCACTTTGGGTCGCCGCTAATGACCATAATTTTTGTAGTGAAATTAACTCTTATAGTATTTGACTCCTCATAAGTTTAAATACTATTGTTATAATTTTGATAAAAATATTTGTGCAACCATCACGAATCAACCTTTAAGATTGTTGGAAATAATTTTTGATAGTGCACAAATTCTCATTGATATAGAATGATTACAATCTGAATATTAACAATAAAATAAATAAAATACAAGAGATGAAAAGTAGAGTATGAAAAGATCTCACAATGCTATAGAATCACGCAAGAGAGTTGTCTTTAAAGGTTGATTCGTGCCTCCCGGAGTGTATAACTCGGTGCGATCAGATCATTTGACACGTAACCTCTCAGGATTAGCCTATAGCGTCTACCTTCGTTAAGTATGCACTTCCAATAACGAAGACTAGTAGAATAACCCTTTAATCTTTTTGATAGAAAACTGCAAAGAGAAAATAGAAATTGAATAGAATAGAATTCTATGCAATTGGTCTTCTAAAATATGACAAAACTCTTTTTATAAAGAAAATGAGTTTGTCTTTCTTTCTTTCTTGTTGAAAACTCACTCTTCCATAGGATTGGAGATGTTTTCTTTCTTTATATAATTAATGACCAAATGGTCATAACACTAAAAAAGGGTAAAACATTTGTTAATAATTAAATGGTCAAACTACAATAAAACTTGTTAAAGACTAACTGTCAAAACGGTAAAAATCAATTAAAACTAATTTTTATTTAACAACTCATAACCAAGTAATAAATACAAACGGTTATAAAAGTTATATCTCATAACCAAGTACTAAATACAAACGGTTATAAAAGGTATATCTCATAACCAAGTAATATATACAAACGGTCATAAAAGTTGTATCTCATAACCAAGTAATAAATACAAACGGTTATAAACCAAAATAGTTAAAAGATGATTTTTTTTTTTTTTTGAAAATTGCGGACTTGTGCATTTATTTTGAATTAGGCAACGCAGAAAACTCTGCTTGCAATAATAGGTCACAAATACTTGCCGGTGGGTTGGAAAAAGATGATTTTTATTTCTCATAAAAACTCGTGAAAATATTATCAAATGATAAAACATTTTCAAATGACTGAAAAATGAATGTTTGTAACAAATATTACAGCACAACTTTCGTGGCATCCATTGAGGAATATATATGATTAATTTTGTATTAACTCGTGCATGTTACAAATATCAGATTCTTCATAATTTAAGCCATAGAGTACAATATTACTAGTTGAAGTACTCATCGATCTTTAGCACAAATTACACATAATAAGCCATATTAGCAGTTTTATTAACCTGTGGCAATTTCAAATACTCATCTTCGCTTTCAGCAAGCAAAGCAGCCACTGAGCCCACAAAAGCTGCATTCATGTAGGTTGTAGGTTCAGCGTGGGAGAAGTCAGATCTCACATCGTTGAAGTTGTCATTGGAATCAGGACCTCCAACAATTGCACCCACATGAGTGTTTGGATTTGGATTGCTGGAAGAGAAATAGTTTGAGAAGCCATCATTGCAACCCACCTTTGTAGGGTGAGCTTTGACTGAGGGAATGGATGAACCTCTATGGTGAAGTTGCTTAGGGTATTTGTTGCCAAACCCAACCATGTATGACATCTTCTTGGGGTTGTTTCCTAGTATGTAGTCCACCTGAAACCCAAATTACAATATGATTAATAAATTACCACTTGTTTTACAAACTTAATCTTATGAAAATGATGTCATTAATCACTTAAGGCCTATTTGGGTATACGTTTGAGGGGCTTAAAAGTGCGCTTAACACTTAAAAAGTTAATTTAAAAAAAAAAAGTACTTGTTTGTTAAAATAATTGAAAATGCTTTTAAAGATCTAAAAGCCAAAAAATAGCTAAAAAACACTTTTGACAAAAGATTAAAAATGAAGCTTTAGCTAAAAAACTTTTTTTTTGACTTAAAAGCTCTATTTCTCTATCGCAATCCCAAACATACAATTAATCAATAAATTAATTACTAGGGGTGTAAAAGCAAACTGCAAAACCACTTTTGTAGGTGGTTGAAAAACAAAAATTAATCGCCTATAAGGTAGTGTGGTTAATGGTTTTAGGGTTAAGTAGAGGCGTTTAATAACTGCTTACCCATATATATATGCATCGACACACCAAAACGAAGTTGTTTTGGGTTTAGTGTTTACATGCCTCTCTTTTTTTCTCTTCTCATTTCATTTGTTATAACAATCAAATGAGGGCAAAGGTTTTCCAAAGATGGTAATATATATATATAAAACTTATAGACTTCTTTTATATGATTTTTTTCTTAGTTTGTCATTGCCCAAGAAAAAAATGATTTTTTTGTTAAGGTTTATCTTATAAGTGAGGCCGAAAAAGGACCATAAAAAGAGGCTAAAAAAAAGAGAAGAAAGGGCAAAAAAAAAAAAAATCTAAAATAGGCCAAAAAAAATAGGTTTAAGAAGGCCCAAAACACACATGTAGACTCAAAAGACCCAAATTAAAAAACCTGTTATGCGGTGCAGTTTTTACTTCAAATAACTGTTAATTAACCGCCTAAAGTAGAGCAGTTACTGTTATTAAAATAAGATAATTGCCAGAGGTGGTTAGGGTTACGATTAGGATCCCTACAAAAAAAAACCAATATTAGGGACATGTGAACAGTGAGGTAGTTTTGAAAACATCATAAAATGGTGACGTATGAACAGTAAAATAATGACGTCCCTCTAAGGGGTGTCGTTTGAACAATACCAACTGGTGACGTTCACACGTCATTAATTTCAAATTTAAAATTTAAAATTTTTTTTATCCATTTTTAATGACGTGTGAACAGTCACTAATTTTGAATTTAAAATAGTTTTTTATACCTTATAAATTTTCTCACAGAACAATTTTACTCACTCAGACGCCCATCTCCCTCTTATTCTCCCTCTGTATCTCTTCTCACGCCCATCTATCTCTTATTCTCCCTCTGTATCTCGCTCTCTGCCTCTCTAGTTTCTCTAAATCTCACGACTGATTGAGAGACGAGGGGTCTAAATAAAAGAAAGAGTAGAAGACAAGAGAGAAAAATAAAAAGGAGAGGCGTGCAGATGAGCATGGGAAAAGGAAGAGAAAAGGAAAGAGCTAGGCGAGCATGTTTGCGTGAATGGGGGAAAGAAAGGAGAAATAAGGCTGTCGGCAGAGAAAATAAGTGAAAGGAAAGAAAAAGAGGAAAGAAAGAGAAAATTAAGAAAGACCGAATTATGTTACATGGCAGCCAATGTCTACCAACACTGCCAAGCGCAGGTGAGAAAAGAAGAAGAAGGAGGAGGAGGAGAAGATCGAAGATCTAGAGAGAAAAAAATGAACAAATAAATTAATAAATAAAT
>NC_081543.1:25863037-25879621 GCF_901000735.1 Corylus avellana | reverse complement strand
CATGTGAACAGTGAGGTAGTTTTGAAAACATCATAAAATGGTGACGTATGAACAGTAAAATAATGACGTCCCTCTAAGGGGTGTCGTTTGAACAATACCAACTGGTGACGTTCACACATCATTAATTTCAAATTTCAAATTTTAAAATTTTTTTATCCATTTTTAATGACGTGTGAACAGTCACTAATTTTGAATTTTAAATTTTGAATTTAAAATAGTTTTTTATACCTTATAAATTTTCTCACAGAACAATTTTACTCACTCAGACGCCCATCTCCCTCTTATTCTCCCTCTGTATCTCTTCTCACGCCCATCTATCTCTTATTCTCCCTCTGTATCTCGCTCTCTGCCTCTCTAGTTTCTCTAAATCTCACGACTGATTGAGAGACGAGGGGTCTAAATAAAAGAAAGAGTAGAAGACAAGAGAGAAAAATAAAAAGGAGAGGCGTGCAGATGAGCATGGGAAAAGGAAGAGAAAAGGAAAGAGCTAGGCGAGCATGTTTGCGTGAATGGGGGAAAGAAGGGAGAAATAAGGCTGTCGGCAGAGAAAATAAGTCAAAGGAAAGAAAAAGAGGAAAGAAAGAGAAAATTAAGAAAGACCGAATTATATTACATGGCAGCCAATGTCTACCAACACTGCCAAGCGCAGGTGAGAAAAGAAGAAGGAGGAGGAGGAGAAGATCGAAGATCTAGAGAGAAAAAAATGAACAAATAAATTAATAAATAAATGAAAAAAAAAAAACTTTAATGTCGTTTTTACTGTTTACATGTCACTAATTGGTGACCTTTTTTGGCCCAAAAAAGTCACTAATAGGCAGTCACAATATCCTTAAATTTTTGTAGTGGATTAGCGGCAATAGTAGTTTGTTTTTACGGCCTTACTAACTATAACACAATCTAAATGAAATTCTTTAACTTTATTATTACTTATCTTAATTAAAAGTTTAAACTTACTTATAAGAAATAATAAATTTAATTACTTAATTAATTCTAAAAACATGCACTTACGTGCATGCTACATATTCATGATTTACATTATAATATGATTAGTCCTCAATTTAAAGTCCAAATTTGTTAGAAAATATTAATTTGTGAAAAAAAATAAAGATGAAAAATTTAATGAAAAAAAAGGTTTATTAATGTGGCCACCCAAAAAAAGTCCAGTACTGTAAACCAAATCCTTCTATACTACTAAATTCCTGCCGTGGTCATAATTCCCATATTGGTCATGTGGGTCGTGGTGGGATTTATCCTTTGATTCTGAAGAAGAAATGGTGCTGCAAACCTGTGACTTTGCAAACTTTCTGAGTTGAGAGGCAGAGAAATGCACAGAACCACATTTTACTCCATCAATATGAGCTGCATTTAAGATTTTGGTGTAGATGAATAACACCATGGAAGCGCTTGTAACATACTGTAGATTGCTACTATCTCTTATAAACAGTAGTCCTCCTGCAGAGAAAACAGTAGTCAGTCTGTCAAGAAAACTTCTCGGAACGGTGTAGTCAACTACTCTTTACGACCAATTTATAGTGATTGATATGACTTATTTTAAGTGATTAACACACTTAATTTTTTAAACTGACTTAAAATATTACAGTCAACCATACATGGCACACCGGGTTCAAGTAATATCATCTTTTGATGAATAATATATATATGCTGTGATTTTCTTACCAGGGGTAGTAATCTGTACTGAGCTATTCCCGGGCATTACTGCACAGATAAATGACTCTGCATCACTCTTAAACTTGGTAAAATCCTTCTTCCCACCATAAAACTCCTGATATATCACAGAATCTATTTTGCTTAGATTTTCTTTCTTTTTTTCTTTTTTTTTTTTTGGGAAGGAAAAAGAAGGCAAAATATGTATATGAAAAGATATATATACCATTGCTAATAATGTCTGAGCACCAACAAATTTGTTATCCCAGCTGAACTCCGAAACCGGTTGACTCCAGCCTTGGTTAGTTGAGACATAGCTCAAGTACTTGTTTTCTCTACTTGCCTTGTATAGCCAAGCCGCAGCCCACAGCAGCTCATCCTTATTGAGTTAAGTAACAAATTAATTACCATTGTAGAAATATATAATAAAATATATAAAGTGAAAGTGAGAGAGCGGAAGCGGAAAAATAAATAAATAAATAAATAAATAAATACGATACTAATAAAGACCTTAGGGCTACATCTTTATTATATTTAAGTATATATGTTAGTCTCCAAGGGGCAGCTCATTCTGTTGGGGACTACGTCTTATGAAGCAGAGGTCACTAGTTTGAATATCTCTTCTCCTCTTGTGTGTGGACATGTCAAGAAAGAAAAAGAAAAAAATAAAAAAAAAGTATATATGTTGAATTTCCCTCGTAACCTTTTTCCCCATTTGCTTAAAAAAAAAAAAAAAGCATGTATGTTGAATTGTATTACAATAGATAGTATTTATAAAGAAATTAGGTAATTGAGTCAAGGACACAGCCCGGAAGTCTTATGGGAAGGACCAAACCAAAACTTTTTTTTTTTTTTTTGTTCTCAAGATTATTATTATTATTATTTAAAAAATTCTTTTGGTTGTATTTTAAGAACTAAAGACTACCTAGAATATAATTATCGAATAAAAATTAAAAAATATTGCAGTCTACAATCAAACAACTATAGTTAGTATAAATAACAACTAAATAACTATAATTTCTTATAAAATACCAATAAAAAGAGCAAACCTCATATACAAACTTTTGATGTCCATTTGGCAACCCACTCATTTTTTTGTTCCTTTCTATCCAAAAAAGCCAGTCATTTTTTCACATTTACAAACAATTTTCTTCATTTCTTACTTAAAAAAATTCAAAACTCATTTTACTCACATCAACCGACTTTTATGTCTTATCAATTTATTTTTTTCTCATTTCTATTCTACTGGCCTGTTTGCTTATGGTAACTTGGTAGGGACTACAAAATTTTTATACAATTAGAGCTTCTAGCTTTGAATGGATATTGGATAACGAGCAAACATTTATTGGGTAGGTATAACAAATTTTTTATACAATTAAGGCTGCTAGGTTTGAATATGGGTAAAGACCAAAGATTTGTTGAGTGGACCAAAAAAATTAGTAAATAGGGCCAAAATATTTTGTTGGTAGGGGCCAATAGGCTGAAGGTACAAATTTGACAGCAACGATATATCAATCTTTTCTAAAAAATTTGGTAGATAGCTTTACTTTTTACCTGATAGCCTGAATAGGAGCAATAGAAAGGGCAAGAAGCCTGGTAAGATCCTCTATACTTGTCCGCAAATTCAAACAGCTGAAAAACATGTTTAATGAGTTAGATGGAACTTTTTCAAAGAGCTTTTTCTACATGAGTAATGAAGTTAGATTAATTGTGCTCCTTACTGATCGGGAATGGCTTAGTAGCCTCCTTGAATAATTTGCATCAACCCCTTCGAAGACGATTGAGGCTGCAGAAAGAGCAGCGGCAGCCTCAGCAGCTGCCTCAGTGCCTGGAGAGTTGGAAGTGATCTTGTAGAGATTTCGTGGGGTGTCCATGTCTTCGGGACGCTCCCAACACTGGTGATCCGAATTACCATCTCCCACCTACAAAGACAATGTTAAAATATTAATTAAATGATTATATTTACTATTTTTTTATAATTAGCTTGACTTTGTCTAAATATAAAAATCTATTACAGAAATCTGTAGCTTTCATGGTGAAAATTTGCTTGAGAAACTAAGTTATTTGGGATGCAGCAAATTATAGAAGAAAGAAAAAGACCTGAGTATAAAGAGTGGTGGGAGAAGTGTGAGATCTCAATATAAAGTTAGTGCCCCAGCGGATTGCAGTGTGGAGGTGGCAAAGTTGGTTGACAGAAGATATCTCATTCTTGTACTCAATTGCTGCCCAGCTCAACAAGCTGACAGTAAATGCCATTGGCCATCCAAATTTGACGTTGTCAGCTGCATCATAGTATCCTCCGATCAAATTCACCTGTCGAAAGCACACCCCCAAAGTGTCAAAAACCATGATCATATATATGTGTGTCTGTGTGTTGATTTTACCTTTTTTAATTTGTTGCTAATTTCATCCCTGTTTTTTTAATTTCTTTAGCATGTTATGAAAAGGATATTGTTTTTCACGTTAATTAATGTTAAGGTGAATGAATTTCATACATGATCAGGGTTGCCATCAGAGACTGCAGAGTCTCCCCTCCACTTTGCTCTCTGGCTTGCTGGCAAGTTTCCTGAGCGTTGCCCTTCAAAGAATAAGATAGCTTTGCCAAGGGCATCTTTATAGTGAAAAGCAGAAGAGCACAATCCTTGTTCCTCAACAGATAACCCATTAATCTGACTAGCCAAGACATGCCACAACAAGAACAGTCCCGTGAGTAGTACTCCACCATGCTCCATTGTATCTGACTCTTCTGGATCTGCATGCAGAGGGTGCACTTGAGCTTAGTATTTATAGAGCCAATGTTGCTAGGAATCATGACCTAATCAGGATATTAATGAAAGTTACCTAGCTTAGAGCATGCTTGATTCACAAGAATAGACCTAGATAGCTATTCCGTAATTTGGTTGGGCTACTTAGAGCGTGTTTGAGATTCTATTAGAAAGCTTAAAAAACATTTTTAGTACTTATAAGTACTAAAAAAAAAAAAAAAAAGCGCTGGTCTGTTTGGTTAAATATTTCAAAAGTACTTCTTTGATTTTATTTTTTATTTTTTATTTTTTACTTTAAAAATGATGAAATCGTACTTTTGAAAAAAAAAAAAACAAAAACTTAAAAATGAGGCTTTTTAAAAAAAGCTATTTTTAACTTTAAAAGCCTATTTCCTAACGCAATCACAAACATTCTCTTAGGAATAACTATTCTCTTAAATGAATATTCATCTCAAAAAGTAGTAGAGATCCTCCAAGAATCGGATAGCTTTAAAAATAATATTCCAAAAAATCTATTTTTTTTTTCTCAGTGATAGTATTTAAATATGATTCTATTCTGGTTAAAAAAAAATTTGGTCAGTCATGTATTGTTACTAAAACCAATAAATAGAAATGATAATTCTATTACACGTGTAGTTCTTATACTTCTGGTAATACTCTTTCTTATTCTCAAATAATAATCATTCCAGTGTAACATTTCCTTACCATTAGCTAGATGCCTATTTATCAAGATGGGTATAAGTTTGTCAATTCGAGTAAAAAATAAGATGTCACAGAGATTACAATAATCATGACAGCAAGATACTTGTAACCACTCCACTACGTCATTAGCTTCAATCATTCTCATTTTTAGGGTGCTATATTTGATACTATTCGTAGTGTACACGTAATTGCTTCAAAGCTCACCCCTAAAATCTCTATATCGTGATATATATAGTCAATAAGTAAAATTCAACATATAAATTTGTTTTTAATCAAAATAAAAGTTAAATTTCAAAGATAATGTTAAAATTCTGGACTTTTGTTCTGATAGCATGTGAATTGGAAAAACGGTAACTTAATTATCTTCCATTGAACCATTGAAGTGGAATATATATGTAGAACATAGTAGCTAGGTAACCGCTTGAATATGTATGGCTTGTTATTGTTAGAATATACGGAAATATTTCATGTATTTCATATTTGATTGATATTGAAATATTCTATTCCCAATAGAACATTTCAATATTAACTAAATAGATCGAGTTCCTAAAGGGTAGCTCAATCAGCTGTGAACCACGCCTCGTGAAGTAGAGATTACTAATTCGAATCCCCCTTACCCCTTCTCTTGTGTGGACATGTCAAATATATATTCGCCTCCATTAACTAAATGGAGGCGAATATTTTAATGCCAATCAAATATAGAATATATGAAAAATATAATATATTTTCTATATATATATTCCTAAGAGTTTTCAATATTACAGCTAACAAATAAAGAAAGATATTACAAGATGACATCATTGGGTCTTGCGAGTTTGGAAAAAGGGATGCTAGTCTTAATATGAAAAAGTCACTTAATAAGAAAAAGATTTCTTCTATCCCTAGCTATGGAGGAAAAAGTCACTTAATAAGAAAAAGCCTTTTCTTATTAAGTGACTTTTTCCTCCATAGCTAGGGATAGAAGAAATAAATTGTGAGTATGATTGTTTGAATTTTGTCTAAAATATAAAACAATGGCCATTTAGAGTTCACATACTAAGTATACTGTCTTGAATACCTTTATGATAATAAAACAAATAATAAAAATTAAAAAAAAAAAATCCTAAAAGAGTCTATAATTTACTGACGGATCATTAATTACAGAAATCTAATCAATTATATTGGGAAAATAAGCTTTACTAGCTTGTGCCAAATAATATTATATTAATTTATTTTATTGAGACCTTATAATTCAAGGTAGTACTCCGACAGACCGGGCCTTCTTCTTGTAGTTGTCTCTAATTAAGCAAGTGAAACCCTGGGCAACCTCGATCGTTGCCCTATTGCTCGGAATCCCGCTATGATATTACTCCATGTGAGATTCTGTCATGCTGCATGCATGATATTTCTATCTACTACAACCATCATATTTCCGCTAGCCATGTGAGATTAGATAAAATGGAGGGCTCATATTATAAAACAATTATATTAGCTCGTAACACATAAATTTTTACATTTGTTTAGACTGTTAAATAAAATGGAAGGTTCAAATTGTAGAATATGATTAGAATCTTATATTTTAAAAAATATGAAGGAATCTCAATTAAACTAGGTGAATTATTCCATCTCATCACATGGGAAATTCTAACAAGTCTTAATCCTCCCTGAATACACACCTTGCATCACATCACATGGGGAATTCCAAAAAGTTAACAGTCCTCCCTACGAATACACAACACACAAACACACACGCAATCCCAAAAGAAGATGCCATTCATTCCACCCTTCGAGATTTATGTCCAATTAGCTTTGTCTCGTTTGGGCATATGCTTGTTAGCAATGAGCTACGGTTTTTTCACATGGGAAGGATTATTCTTGTAATCTATGGCGAGCCTTTCACATGCACCACATTTCCTCCCATGGAGCCAAATTCAAAACAATAACTGAGAACTTTCTCCTCTTCAATTCATATATACCTACTCTGCGGGGTGAAACAAATGAGGTAACTTTGATTGGGTTGACCGTTGATCAAACCATATAATCTATGGCCACCTTGCTTGTATGGTTAAAATTCATTTTTTAGCCTTCCTTTTTTCCTCTTTTTGTTTCTAACCTTTTTTTTTTTTTTTTGGATCATATATGCATTCACAAACGCATCTATTAAGAATCTAGTAGTAGTATAAGATATTATATATCCACGCGATGTCAAGAAAGTCCAAATTTTGCAACTTTTAGATAGGGCTGGAAATTTTTTATCCTATACAAATTTAATGCAAAATTTGCATGTTTGAGTTAAGGGCTTTAACTCGTTAATTAAATGTGACACTTATGGTTGACCTATATAGTCTTATATATAACATGCATTGTCAAATCCGACTCATAACATAAGGGTTGACAATTTTTGACATGACCCACGAACATGATACAAATTGTATCCGACACGAAATTAATTAGCTAGTTGAAGTTGAAGTTGAAGGGTTTGACCCATTGAATTAAATGGGTTGGGTCATAATTGACTTAAGTATAAAGTCTTAATTATATCAATGCATCGACACAACCTGGACCTGACAAGCGAGAAGGCAATTCCAAACATTTGGGCAAATTCATTGGACAAAAGAAAAGAAAGTTCTATATATATGGATAACATATATGAAACCTGGCCTGTATATAGTCGATATATAGTATTCCAACTAAATAATTCAGTTAGATAAATTATTTTCCAAAAATCTTCGAATGCGAGCATGGGTGCAGAATGTATTGTTTGATTGTTCTTTTTATTTTTATATGTTAGCTACCCCCTATCTCGTACTTTGGTCACTATTATACTGGATAAATTAAGTGTTGTATTTATTAATATTTAATATGCTAGTCTCAAATATTGTCTTTTTTTTTTTTGAAAATGCATAATTTCAGGAACAATTAATTCACGTATTATTTTAATGCAATGAAAAAAATGCGGAATAAAGTACATATTTTAAGCATTGTACATAATTATTAATAATCTATAATTTTATTTCATACGGTTTATTCAAGCCATTAACCCCTTTTCGATAAGGTTTGCATTGTTTAGTAAGACTACTTTAGTGCTTTACTTGTTAAACCCCAAGCATGCTTTACATGTTAAACCCAAGCATGCTTTACAAGCGTTATTAAAAGACATAAAAGATTCTAAATTCATTCTTGTAACCCTGATTTATTTGCTAACAAATCTGAGATAAGTGCATTAAAACGTTTAATGGTGTGTGCTTCAAGACTGTTTTGTCATTTGAAACAACTCTTCAAAGTCTTTAGTTTTGATAATAGCTTAAAAGTGTATATTTTTTCTATTAAAATAAACATTATTATACTATGTTCTATTTTAATTCATATATTTTAGATTCAATTGTGGAATAGTATTCAATTATTGATATTGAGCTTGAATAATGTATTAATACAAGAAATCATCTTTTGTAGGAATCAATAGAATTTGTAGCAATTGGAAAAGCAAAAGAAAAAAAAAAAAAAATAGAAGAAAGAAGAAAGCAGGCAACAAGGACTTATATATGAGATTTTGTCTCATATATACATATATCACGTGGGACCTCTAACAAAAGAAAGAAAACCAAAAAGAGAGGAAAGCAAGAAGCCATACGTGGAAATCAAAATAAAAGAAAGGAAGAGTCGAGGTGGGGCCCAAATTGGAGTGCAACAAAAGAGAATAATATTGGTGGACTTGCAGCAAACGTAAAGGAGGAGCTGAAGGGAAAGATTGAAGAGCAACAATTAATGACGATACCTGGACAGAAAAAAATGAAAGGGGGAGTTAAAGTGGGACCCAATCGTAGAGCGCATGGGCGGTAGAAACCTAAAAGAACAAAAGCTCTTTTCCTTTTTATAAAAGTAAAAGAGAGGTGGAGCCAGCTGCATACAGGTGTTAAGTGAGCGAGTACAAGCTCGATTTGAACTTGACTTGATTATTAAATGAGGCGTTTTATGAACATAAATACTTACTCGAATATTAAACGAAGTAAGCTTGGCTTGACTCAGTTAGGCCCGTAAGTAGTTCGTATAAGGCTTGAATTAATAGTTGTTCATATAGTTGCTCATATTAATATAAAAAATTGATGATTTTTTTTTTTTTTTTTTTCCTAATAGCATCATTTTATTATAAAATGATACATATTCTCTCTATTCGAAATCAAGCATCTTGTTGTATTGACTCAGGCTCCATACACGACCAACCAAGCTAAGCAAATGTTCATATGCAAGCTGGCTTCTTGAGCCGTTTAAGAGTACTTGAAGTTTAAATTTATAATAAAAAATTAAATAAAAATTAAATATAAGAGCTCGAGTTATTTATGTGAACTGACTTGGCTCGACTTATTATGAGCTCGAGCTCGGGCACGATTTTTTGGCTCGTCTTTAAGTCGGCTCGAGCTCGAGCTTGAGTAAAATTTAAACGAGTCAAGCCCAAACAAGAAAAGCTCGCTCAGACTAGGCTCATTTACACCCCTTGAGCCACACAACACAGAGCCACAAGAGAACAAACAAAAGAAAAAAAGAAGACCTTGTGGACCGCAAGACACTGCCGCAGAGAAGAATCAAGAGTTTTCATGCAGAGAATTTATTCCTAATATTCAAGTTCTTTCTTTTTCAAGTCTTTTTATTTATACATTGTTAAGTATTTTAAAATTATTTGTAACTAAATACTTTAGTTATGGCTCGTTTGAAGCCCTAATCATATTTTCTTAAGGATTTTGATTTGCCTTGTTACAAACTATTTTTGTGATGCTTAATTGATTACTTCCAGGTTTATTTCATTCTTCATATGGCTTATGTGTTATGCTTGATCACCAAATACGTGTGTTGTATGGAGATTGTTATATAGGTAAATTTAGATGACCGAATCTTGTGCTTATACTAAGTGACGAAGGAACCAATTATGAGTTCTTGGGATTAATCAACATGAAAAACGAGAATAGATACCAGGTTCAAGGTTTCGTGTGTTTGTCGATTTCCATTGTTTTATGCTTTCTTGAAGTGCAACGTAGTAGATACCATGCTAAATACTTTGAGAGTGAAAAGAGTTAGAGTAGACACTCATGTCTAACTTGTTGCTTAGGAAAATCAAATGCTTAAGGAGCAGATACCATGCCCTTAGGTTGACAAACAGTGAGCATCTAAATCTCGTTTGTAGCATTGTGCAAGTCGTTTGCTTTGAGGAAGATGATTAGTGGTGAATATAGAAGCCTTAACTTATTTTTTCATTATTTCAATTCTAGTTTCAAATCTATTTTGCTATTTTCTTTCATTAGTGCAATCTTGGTTGGTTATTCAAATATGTTATTTGTTTGTTTCATTTAGATAGAGCTTTAATTAATAATCTTTAAACACAATTAATCTAATCCTCGTGGGAATGATCTTGTATTTGCTAGCTATACTATTTGTTTGATCTTGTACACTTACGAGTTAAAATATACATTTAGAGGGCTTATTATTTAGGCTGATATTTGTATAACAAGTTTTTGGCGTCTTTGTCAGGGATTGCTCTAAATTATGTTTAGTTTAGTTGTGTTCATAAAAAATAAAAAAAAATAAAAAACAAAACAAACCAAAATTTCCAAATATATATTTACTTTTTACGTGATATATTGCAGGATTGAAAGTTCGTTTATGCAAGATCGTCGGTCCTAGAATTTAGCCATCAGTGTATACGATCCAGAGATTGAACGAACCCTTAGACGACTTCAAACGCAAAAAGGAGAATCTGAAAAAGAAGAAAGATCAGAATCTGAGAAAGTAATGGAGGAAGAACAAGCAGAAAATCCACCAGTTTGAAGGCCAATGAAGAGCTCATTTATCCCACAAACCTTAATCAACCATCATGCATCTCCTGCCAACCAACAGTGCAGAGCAACTTCAATCTATCTCCTCGTGTACTTAATACGTTGTCACATTACTAAGGCACACCTTCTGAGGATCCATATTTGCACATTAGGGATTTCTTTGATCTCTGCAAGACTCAGAATATCTAGGGCTTAACTCTATAAGGAATCAGGTTAATCCTCTTTCCTTTTTCTTTAAAAGATAATGTTAAGTTGTGGTTGAACTCTTTGCCTACATGTTCCATTAGCAATTGGGAGGAGTTGACCACTAAATTTTTAAAGAAGTTTTTCCCAGCTCAAAAGACAAGGCAACTTAGAAGGGAGATTCAAACATTTCAACATAAAGATGGAAATCTTTTCTTTGAAGCATGGGAACATTTCAATGAGCTGCTTCTCAAGTGTCCACACCACAATTTATCTCAAGATGATTAGGTACAAGCTTTTTACGAAGGTTTAAATACACTAATAAAAGTCTTGTTGATTCAGCTTGTGGAGGTGTGCTTATGGAAAAGAGCAATGAGGAAGCTATTGAGCTATTTGAGACCCTAAGTGAAAATTCTCAACAATTCTCATCAAGAGGGAGGCAAGGAGTAAAAAGTATGGGCGTGTATGAAGTAAGCACCAATGGTGGAGTCCAAACTCAGATGGCTGCAATGGAGAGGAAGTTAGATATGCTAGTGAGAGCAATGTCAACCCAGAACACTTCTCAAGTTCAACAAGTTGCGAAAGTCGAGATATGTGTTATATGCTCTCACTCTAATCATACTACTGAGGCTTGTCCTATGTCTTCTTTTACAGAGCAAGAGCATGCAAATTATGTGGGACAAAGCCACTATCCTACCAAGACAACCCCTATTCAAATACTTACAATACAGGGTGGAGAAATCACACCAATCTTTCTTGGAGTAACAATCAGAACGTTCTGAATCCACAAGGGTGGCAGAGGAATTTCCAATAGGGAAGTAACTATCAGACTCCACCACAGGTGGTGCAACAGAATCCTGAGCAGAAAAAAAGAACAATATTGAAGGCGCCATACTCCAGTTCTTGACTGCACAACAACATACTAATGCTCAGACTCGACAGACCATTCAGAAACTGGAAGCAACAACCAGTCAAGCGATTCAGAGATTGGAGGCACAAGTAGGGCAATTGGCCAAGGATTTGAGTGAGAGAAAGAGAGGAGAATTCCCATCACATACCATACCAAACCCGAGAGGTCATGAGGACCTAAAGGTTGTGATAGTCCTTAGGAGTGGTAAAGTCATTGACAATAATGTGAGAATGGATAAGAAAGTGGAAGGACCTCCAACAGGAGCTACGAGCTCCACAAAGGTAAGTGAGAAGGAGAAGGTGATATTGCCACCCTTCCCTCAAAGGTTAGTTAATCAAAAGAAAGAACAACAATGGCTTGATATTTTTGAAACTTTAAGGAAAGTAGAAATCAATATTCCTTTACTTGATGCAATTCAACAGATTCCATCTTATGCCAAGTTCTTAAAGGATTTTTGCCCTAACAAAAGAAAGTTTCAGGAATATAAGACAGTTGCATTGACGGAAGAGGTAAGTGCGGTCTTGTTGAGGAAGTTACCACCTAAGCTAAAAGATCCAGGCAGTTTTACTATTCCTTGCAGCATTGGTGATCAACTCTTTGAATATGCTTTGCTTGATTTAAGGGCAAGTGTCAATTTGCTACCTTATACGGTTTATGAGAAATTGAGTTTGGAGAACTTCAACCAATCTCAATTACTTTGCAATTAGCGAACAGAAGCATCAAAAAACCTAGAGGTATTGTAGAAGATGTCTTAATTAAGGTAAATCAATTTATTTTGCTTGTTGATTTTGTTGTTTTGGATATGGGAGAATCACCTATGCCATCATCTCTGCCCATTATTTTAGGTAGATCCTTTATGAGTACTATTGATATAAAAATATGTGTTAAAAAGGGTACTATAAGCATGAAAGTAAA
Source organism: Corylus avellana (assembly GCF_901000735.1). Taxonomy (NCBI): domain Eukaryota; kingdom Viridiplantae; phylum Streptophyta; class Magnoliopsida; order Fagales; family Betulaceae; genus Corylus; species Corylus avellana. The sequence goes on along the minus strand of NC_081543.1, from coordinate 25,866,677 downwards.
TGGTGAAAAGATAGAGTTTACGGTGTTTGATGCATTGAAATTACCACAGGATAATCACGATTGCTTCAATATTTGTGAGGTTCAAAGTGTTGTTGAGCAAGTCTTTCAGGTACATAGCATTGACCCATTGGAGGCTACCATAACTCACAGTCTCACAAGGCCGAGCATTGAGCAAGACTGTGAAAGTGTTGATGTTGACATCATTGAGGTCGTTCACTCCCTTAAGGTTCTTAAGCCATATCCAAGTAAGTACACACCTCCCTTTGAAACTCTTGTGCTTACTAATACTACTCTTGTCCCTTCTACTGTCAAGGCACCAGAATTGGAATTGAAGCAGTTGCATGAAAACCTAACATATGCTTACTTGGGAGAGCACTACCAGTGATAGTTGCTACAAACTTAAGTTTGGTGGAAGAGGAGAAGCTATTGAGAGTTCTTAGAGAGCACAAGACTGCATTAGGGTGAATCATTGTCGACATCAAGGGCATAAGTCCAGCCAAGTGCAAGCATAGGATCCTCCTTGAAGATAATGCAAGGCTGACCAGAGATGCACAGAGAAGACTTAACCCACATATGAAGGATGTAGTCAGAGAAGAGGTTCTTAAGTTGTTGGATGTTGGCATCATCTACCCCATCTCAGATAGTAAGTGAGTGAGTCCAATTCAAGTGGTGCTTAAGAAGAGTGGAATCATAGTGATGAAGAATGACGAGAATGAGCTTGTTCCTACCAGGATGACCACAAGTTGGAGAGTCTGAATTGACTACAGGAAGCTCAATAAGGAAACCAGGAAAGATCATTTCCCTCTACCGTTTATTGATCAGATGTTAGAGAGGTTAACAAGTCATAGCCATTATTGTTTTCTAGATGGGTATAGTGGCTATAACCAGATTGCTATAGCGCCATAGGACCAGGAGAAGAGCAATTTCACATGCCCCTTTGGTACATTTTCATACAGAAGGATGCCATTCGGGTTATGTAATTCACCTACCACATTTCAGAGGTGCATGATGAGCATAATCTCAGACATGGTGGAAAGATTTATCGAGGTATTTATGGATGATTTCAGTGTTTTTGGTTCTAACTTTGATGAGTGTCTTAACCATTTGCAGGTTGTCCTTTAGAGGTGTGAAGACTGTAACTTAGTGCTGAATTGGGAAAAGTGCCATTTCATGGTACAACAAGATATTGTTTTGGGTCATGTTCTTTTGAGAAAGGGCATTGAGGTGGACAAGGCAAAAATCGATATCATCTCCAAACTATCTCCTCCTACATCAATTAAGGGTGTGAAAAGTTTTTTAGGGCATGCAGGGTTATATAGAAGATTCATAAAAGATTTCTCCAAGATTTCCTGACCTCTTTGTATGTTGCTGACTAAGGATGTTAAGTTTGTATGGATAGAAGAGTGCATGACTGCCTTCAACAAATTAAAAAAATTACTTACGTCTGCACCAATTATGATGGCACCTGATTAGAACCTTCCATTCGAGCTCATGTGTGATGCCAGGGAGTTAATAAGGTACCTCATGCTATCTATTATGCTTCTAGAACTTTAAATTATGCTTAGCTAAACTATTCTACTACTGAAAAAAGAATTGTTAGCTGTCATATTTGCTTTAGAGAAGTTTAGGTCATACTTGATTGGTTCTAAAGTTATTGTATTCACTGACCATAATGCTTTGAGATATTTGTTTGCTAAGAAAGATGATAAACCTAGATTGATCAGATGGGTACTATTATTAAAAGAATTTGATCTTGAGATTAAGGACAATAAGGGTTGTGAGAATGTGGTTGCGGATCACTTATCCAGGTTACTTCATGATGAAGAAGGAAACGAGCTTCCCTTGAGTGAAAACTTTCCAGATGAGCAATTATTTGCAATAAATGTCCAACTTTCTTGGTATGCAAATATTGTTAATTATATAACTACTAAGTTTTTTCTCAGGTATGTTTAATTAGGAAAGGAAGCAGTTGATGTCTATGTTTAGGCAATACTATTGGGACGAGCCATACCTATTCAAATTTTGTCTTGATCAAATCATCCGAAGGTGTTCCAGAGGAGGAACACATAAGCATTTTATAGCATTTTCATCAGCTTGCATGTGGAGGGCTCTTTGGAGCCAAGAGAACAGCACTCAAGGTATTACAATCTGGTTTCTATTGGCCTAATGTGTTTAAAGATGCTTTTTGGTTTTGTAGTTCTTGTGATAGATGCCAGAGGACAAGTAACATTTCCTCTAGAAATCAGATGCCATTGCAAAGCATTCAAGTGGTAGAGCTCTTTGATGTGTAGGGTATTGACTTCATGGGTCCATTTCCTAACTCATTTGGTTATTTATATATTCTCGTGGGTGTGGATTATGTGTCTAAATAGGTCGAGGCTGTCCCTTCAAAAACTAATGATCACAAAGTTGTTGTGAAGCTCTTGCAGGATAGCATCTTTACTAGGTTTGGGACACCAAGGGCAATAATCAGTGATGGAGGTAGCCACTTCAACAACCAGCCTTTTGCTTCTTTGATGAAAAAATATGGGATCACACATAAGGTTGGCAGTCATATCATCCTCAAACCAGTGGTCAAGTGAAGATAAGTAACAGAGAGATCAAAAGCATCCTAGGAAAGATAGTGAATACTAGCAGGAATGATTGGTCTCTGCACTTGAATGATACATTGTGGGCCTATAGGACTGTATACAAAACCCCTATTGGCATTTCCCCATATCGATAGGTCTTTGGGAAGGTGTGTCACCTACCAGTGGAGTTGGAGCATAGAGCCTACTGCGCCATCAAGAAATTCAACTTTGATACGAAACAAGCAAGTGATAAGAGAAAGCTATAGCTAAATGAACTTGAAGAGTTGAGGCATGATGCATATGAAAATGCCAAGCTATACAAGGAAAGAACCAAGGCATAATCATGATAAGCAGCTTGTCAGGAAGGAGTTTCATGTGGGACAAGAGTTGTTGATCTGCAATTCAAAATTAAGACTCTTCCCTAGTAAGCTCAAGTCTAGGTGGTATGGTCCTTATGTTGTCACCAACGTTTTCCCTCATGGAGCTTTGGAGGTTCATAGCACAGAGAAAAATCAGACATTCAAGGTGATTGGACACAGAGTGAAACCTTAGATTGAGATGAACTTTGATCCTAGAGATGAGGATGTGACCCTCCAATTCGTCCAATACATGGCATGAGAGTCACCTAGTCTGGCTGAAGACTATAAAGTTAGCACTACTTGGGAGGTAGCCCAATTTGCGTGTTTTGATTACTTTCGTTTCAGACTCCATCCTTTTTATTTCAAAAAATAAATAAATTGTTTTTGTTTCTCGCCATCTTGTGCACATTTATGCTTGGTCTTTTAAGCTTTGATTTTTCAGGACATGTGTTTTCTGGGGAGCTCTACCCGTCACCATTTTTCTTTCTCGTCCAGGTACTGTATCTCTTACTACACATTGGGCATAATGTGTGATTTCAGTTTGGGGGTGTAGGAAAATTCCATTCCATGTCATTTTCTTTCTTATTTTGTTAGCTTAATTTTCATTTCCTTCTTTTATGTTCTTTGTTCCTTCTATGTGATTATGGCATGTGTTCATGTGTGATATGTGCCAAATATTGCATATTTGGAGCCTTTAATTTACTTTTGTTA
>NC_081543.1:25853452-25862937 GCF_901000735.1 Corylus avellana | reverse complement strand
GACCAAACCGAACCGATAACCATACCGATATAAAAAATTTAACCGATAAGGATATTAGTATATCGGTTCGGTCGAAACCGGTACACGGCCGATAATCGGTAACTGGTTAATCTGCCCACCCCTACTCCTCATGACCTCTCGGGTTTGGTATGGTATCTGATGGGAATTCTCCTCTCTTTCTCTCACTCAGATCCTTGGCCAATTGCCCTACTTGTGCCTCCAATCTCTGAATCACTTGACTGGTTGATGCTTCCAGTTTCTGAATGGTTTGACTAGTCTGAGCATTAGTATGTTGTTGTGCAGTCAAGAACTGGAGTATGGCACCTTCAATATCATTCTTTTTTCTGCTCAGGATTCTGTTGCACCACCTGTGGTGGAGTCTGATAGTTACTTCCCTATTGGAAATTCCTCTGCCGCCCTTGTGGATTCAGAACATTCTGATTGTTACTCCAAGAAAGATTGGCGTGATTTCTCCACCCTACATTGTAAGTATTTAAATAGGGGTTGTTCTTGGTAGGATAGTTTCTTTGTCCCACATAATTTGCATGCTCTTGCTCTGTAAAAGAAGACATAGGACAAGTCTCAGTAGTATGATTGGAGTGAGAGCATATAGCACATACCTCGACTTTCGCAACTTGTTGAACTTGAGAAGTGTTCTGGGTTGACATTGCTCTCACTAGCATATCTAACTTCCTCTCCATTGCCGCCATTTGAGTCTGGACTCCACCATTGGTGCTTACTTCATACACGCCCATAGTTTTTACTCCTTGCCTCCCTCTTGATGAGAATTGTTGAGAATTTTCACTTAGGGTCTCAAATAGCTCAATAGCTTCCTCATTGCTCTTTTCCATAAGCACACCTCCACAAGCTGAATCAACAAGACTTTTATTAGTGTCATTTAAACCTTCGTAAAAAGCTTGTATCTAATCATCTTGAGATAAATTGTTGTGTGGACACTTGAGAAGCAGCTTATTGAAATGTTTCCATGCTTCAAAGAAAAGATCTCCCTCTTTCTTTTGAAATGTTTGAATCTCCCTTCTAAGTTGCCTTGGCTTTTGAGTTGGGAAAAACTTCTTTAAAAATTTAGTGGCCAGCTCCTCCCAATTGTTAATGGAACATGTAGGCAAAGAGTTCAACCACAACTTAACATTATCTTTTAAAGAAAAAGGAAAGAGGATTGACCTGATTCCTTCTGGAGTTAAGCCCTAGATATTCTGAGTCTTGCAAAGATCAAAGAAATCCCTAATGTGCAAATATGGATCCTCAGAAGGTGTGCCTTTGTAATGTGACAACGTATTAAGTACACGAGGAGATGGATTGAAGTTGCTCTGCACTGTTGGTTGGCAGGAGATGCATGATGGTTGATTAAGGTTTGTGGGATAAATGAGCTCTTCATTGGCCTTCGAACTGGTGGATTTTCTGCTTGTTCTTCCTCCATTACTTTCTCAGATTCTGATCTTTCTTCTTTTTTAGATTCTCCTTTTTGCCTTCGAAGTCTTCTAAGGGTTCGTTCAATCTCTGGATCGTATACACTGATGGGTAAATTCTAGGACCGACGACCTTGCATAAACGAACTTTCAATCCTACAATATATCACGTAAAAAGTAAATATATATTTGGAAATTTTGTTTTGTTTTTTTGTTTTTTTTTTCTTTGTTTTTGTTTGTTTTTTTTTGTTTTTGTTTTTGTTTTTTGTTTTTTTGTTTTTTTTTTTCTTTTATGAACACAACTAAACTAAACACAATTTAGAGCAATCCCTGACAAATAAGCCAAAAACTTGTTATACAAATATCAGCCTAAATAATAAGCCCTCTAAATGTATATTTTAACTCGTAAATGCACAAAATCAAACAAATAGTATAGCTAGCAAATACAAGATCATTCCCACGAGGATTGGATTAATTATGTTTAAAGATTATTAATTAAAGCTTCTATCTAAATGAAACAAACAAATAACATATTTGAATAACCAACCAAGATTGCACTAGTGAAAGAAAATAGCAAAACAGATTTGAAACTAGAATTGAAATAATGAAAAAATAAGTTAAGGCTTCTATATTTACCACTAATCATCTTCCTCAAAGCAAACGACTTGCACAATGCTACAAACGAGATTTGGATGCTCACTTTTTGTCAACCTAAGGGCATGGTATCTGCTCTTTAAGCATTTGATTTTCCTAAGCAACAAGTTAGACATGAGTGTCTACTTTAACTCTTTTCACTCTCAAAGTATTTAGCATGGTATCTACTAAGTTTCACTTCAAGAAAGCATAAAACAATGGAAATCGACAAACACACGAAACCTTGAACCTGGTATCTATTCTCGTTTTTCATGTTGATTAATCCCAAGAACTCATAATTGGTTCCTTCGTCACTTAGTATAAGCACAAGATTCGGTCATCTAAATTTACCTATATGACAATCTCCATACAACACACGTATTTGGTGATCAAGCATAACACATAAGCCATATGAGGAATGAAATAAACCTGGAAGTAATCAATTAAGCATCACAAAAATAGTTGGTAACAAGGCAAATCAAAATCTTTAAGAAAACATGACTAGGGCTTCAAACGAGCCATAACTAAAGTCTTTGGTTACAAATAATTGTAAAATACTTAACAATGTATAAATAAAAGACATGAAAAAGAAAGAACTTGAATATTAGGAATAAATTCTCTGCATGAAAACTCCTGATTCTTCTCTGCGGCAGTGTCTTGCGATTCACAAGGTCTTCTTTTTTTTTATTTTTTATGTTCTCTTGTGGCTCTGTGTTGTGTGGCTCAAGGGGTGTAAACGAGCCTGAGCGAGCTTTCCTTGTTTGGGCTCGGCTCGTTTAATTTTACTCGAGCTCGAGCTCGAGCCGACTCAAGGACGAGCCAAAAAATCGTGCCCAAGCTCGAGCTCATAATAAGTCGAGCCAAGTCAGTTCACGTACTGGCTCTTATATTTAATTTTTATTTAATTTTTTATTATAAATTTAAACTTCAAGTACTCTTAAACGGCTCAAGAAGCCAGCTTGCATATGAACATTTGCTTAGCCTGGCTAGCCGTATATGGAGCTTGAGTCAATACAATAAGATACTTGGTTTCGAATAGAGAGAATAGGTATCATTCTATAATAAAATAATGCTATTAGGAAAAAAAAAAAAAAATCATCAATTTTTTATATTAATATGAGCAACTATATGAACAACTATCAATTCAAGCCTTATATGAGCTACTCATGGGCTTAACTGAGTCAAACTAAGCTTACTTCATTTAATATTCAAGTCAATATTTATGTTCACAAAATGCCTCATTTAATAATCGAATCAAGTATCGCTCACTTAACACTTGTATGCACCTGGCTCCACCTCTCTCTTCCTTTTATAAAAAGGAAAAGAGCTTTTGTTCTTTTAGGTTTCTACCGCCCATGCGCTCTACGATTGGGTCCCACTTTAACTTCCCCTTTCATTTTTTTCTGTCCACGTAGCGTCATTAATTGTTGCTCTTCAATCTTTCCCTTCAGCTCCTCCTTTACGTTTGCTGCAAGTCCACCAATATTATTCTCTTTTGTTGCACTCCAATTTGGGCCCCACCTTGACTCTTCCTTTCTTTTATTTTGATTTCGACGTATGGCTTCTTGCTTTCCTCTCTTTTTGGTTTTCTTTCTTTGTTAGAGGTCCCACGTGATATATGTATATATGAGACAAAATCTCATATGTAAGTCCTTGTTGCCTGCTTTCTTCTTTCTTCTATTTTTTTTTTTTTCTTTTCTTTTGCTTTTCCAATTGCTACAAATTCTATTGATTCCTACAAACAGTGGCGAAGCCAGTCATTTTATATTGGGGGTGTAGCTAAAATTTTTTTGGAATCTTAAAATTTTTTTTCATCCTAAAAATTTTGTAATTCACACAATATATGCATCACAAAAAATATCTATAAAAGTTCATAAATATGTGCTCAAATTGCCATGGGTTAAATGGGAGTGTGCGGGAGAAGGGTTGCTGTGTCTTAGGTAATGGGTAGGTAAAATTGTGACAAGATTTTTTTTTTTTTTTTTAATTTTTTATTTTGAGGGTGCCTTGGGTTAAAAAAAAAAAAAAAAAAAAAATTTAAATCCTTGGGGGTGCCGTGAGTAACGTGGCTCCGCCATTGCCTACAAAAGATGATTTCTTGTATTAATACATTATTCAAGCTCAATATCAATAATTGAATACTATTCCACAATTGAATCTAAAATATATGAATTAAAATAGAACATAGTCTAATAATGTTTATTTTAATAGAAAAAATATACACTTTTAAGCTATTATCAAAACTAAAGACTTTGAAGAGTTGTTTCAAATGACAAAACAGTCTTGAAGCACACACCATTAAACGTTTTAATGCACTTATCTCAGATTTGTTAGCAAATAAATCAGGGTTACAAGAATGAATTTAGAATCTTTTATGTCTTTTAATAACGCTTGTAAAGCATGCTTGGGTTAACATGTAAAGCATGCTTGGGGTTTAACAAGTAAAGCACTAAAGTAGTCTCACTAAACAATGCAAACCTTATCGAAAAGGAGTACTTAATGGTTTGAATAGACCATATGAAATAAAGTTATAGATTATATATTAATAATTATGTACAATGCTTAAAATATATACTTTATTCCGCATTAATTTTTCATTGCATTAAAATAATTAATACGTGAATTGTTCCTGAAATTATGTATTTTCAAAAAAAAAAAAAAAACAATATTTGAGACTAGCATATTAAAGATTAATAAATGCAACACTTAATTTATCTAGTATAATAGTGACCAAACTACGAGATAGGGGATGGCTAACATATAAAAATAAAAAGAACAAACAAACAATACATTCTGCACCCATGCTCGCATTCGAAGATTTTTGGAAAATAATTGATCTAACTGAATTATTTAGTTGGAATACTATATATATATCGACTATATACAGGTTTCATATATGTTATCCATATATATAGAACCTTCTTTTCTTTTGTCCAATGAATTTGCCCAAATGTTTGGAATTGCCTTATCGCGTGTCATGTTCAAGTTGTGTCGAGGCATGGATATAATTAAGACTATATACATAAGTCAATTATGACCCAACCCATTTAATTAAATTGGTCAGACCCTTCAACTTCAACTTCAACTAGCTAATTAATTTCATGTCGAATACAATTTGTATCATGTTCGCGGGTTATGTCAAAAATTGTCAACCCTTATGTTATGAGTCGGGTTTGAGTCGTGTCAATACATATTATATATATATATATATATATAAGACTATATAGGTCAACCATAAGTGTCACATTTAATTAAACGGGTTAAAGCCCTTAACTTTAACATGCTAATTTTGCATTAAATTTGTATAGGATAAAAAATTTCCAGCCCTATCTAAAAGTTGCAAAATTTGGACTTTCTTGACATCTCGTGGATATATAATATCTTATACTACTACTAGCTAGATTCTTAATAGATGCGTTTGTGAATGCATATATGATCAAAAAAAAAAGAAGTTAGAAACAAAAAGAGCAAAAAAGGAAGGCTAAAAAATGAATTTTAACCATACAAGCCCATATAGATTATATGGTTTGATCAACGGTCAACCCAATCAAAGTTACCTCATTTGTTTCACCCCGCAGAGTAGGTATATATGAATTGAAGAGGAGAAAGTTCTCAGTTATTGTTTTGAATTTGGCTCCATGGGAGGAAATGTGGTGCATGTGAAAGGCTCGCCATAGATTACAAGAATAATCCTTCCCATGTGAAAGAACCGTAGCTCATTGCTAACAAGCATATGCCCAAACGAGACAAAGCTAATTGGACATAAATCTCGAAGGGTGGAATGAATGGCATCTTCTGTTGGGATTGCGTGTGTGTTTGTGTGTTGTGTATTCGTAGGGAGGACTGTTAACTTTTTGGAATTCCCCATGTGATGTGATGCAAGGTGTGTATTCAGGGAGGATTAAGACTTGTTAGAATTTCCCATGTGATGAGATGGAATAATTCACCTAGTTTAATTGAGATTCCTTCATATTTTTAAAAATATGAGATTCTAATCATATTCTACAATTTGATCCTTCCATTTTATTTAACAGTCTAAACAAATGTAAAAATTTATGTGTTACGAGCTAATATAATCGTTTTATAATATTAGCCCTCCATTTCATCTAATCTCACATGGCTAGCGGAAATATGATGGTTGTAGTAGATAGAAATATCATGCCTGCAGCATGACAGAATCTCACATGGAGTAATATCATAGTGGGATTCCGGGCAATAGGGCAACGAGCTTGCCCAGGGTTTCACTTGCTTAATTAGAGACAGCTACAAGAAGTAAGGCCCGGTCTGTCGGAGTACTACCTTGAATTATAAGGTCTCAATAAAATAAATTAATATAATATTATTTGGCACAAACTAGTAAAGCTTATTTTCCCAATATAATTGATTAGATTTCTGTAATTAATGATCCGTCAGTAAATTATAGACTCTTTTAGGATTTTTTTTTATTATTTTATTATTTTTATTATTTGTTTTATTATCATAAAGGTATTCAAGACAGTATACTTAGTATGTGAACTCTAAATGGCCATTGTTTTATATTTTAGACAAAATTCAAACAATCATACTCACAATTTACTTCTTCTATCCCTAGCTATGGAGGAAAAAGTCACTTAATAAGAAAACGCTTTTTCTTATTAAGTGACTTTTTCCTCCATAGCTAGGGATAGAAGAAGTAAATTGTGAGTATGATTGTTTGAATTTTTCTTATTAAGTGACTTTTTCATATTAAGACTAGCATCCCTTTTTCCAAACTCGCAAGACCCAATGATGTCATCTTGTAATATCTTTCTTTATTTGTTAGCTGTAATAGTGAAAACTCTTAGGAATATATATATATAGAAAATATATTATATTTTTCATATATCCTATATTTGATTGGCATTAAAATATTCGCCTCCATTTAGTTTATATATATATATATATATATTTGACATGTCCACACAAGAGAAGAGGTAAGGGAGATTCGAACTAGTGATCTCTACTTCACGAGGCGTGGTCCACAGCTGATTGAGCTACTCCTTAGGAACTCTATTTAGGTAATATTGAAATGTTCTATTGGGAATAGAATATTTCAATATCAATCAAATATGAAATATATGAAATATTTCCGTATATTCTAACAATAACAAGCCATACATATTCAAGCGGTTACCTAGCTACTATGTTCTACATATATATTCCACTTCAATGGTTCAATGGAAGATAATTAAGTTACCGTTTTTCCAATTCACATGCTATCAACAAAAGTCTAGAATTTTAACATTATCTTTGAAATTTAACTTTTATTTTAATTAAAAAAAAAATTATATGTTGAATTTTACTTATTGACTATATATATCACGATATAGAGATTTTAGGGGTGAGCTTTGAAGCAATTACGTGTACACTACGTATAGTATCAAATATAGCACCCTAAAAATGAGAATGATTGAAGCTAATGACGTAGTGGAGTGGTTACAAGTATCTTGCTGTCATGATTATTGTAATCTCTGTGACATCTTATTTTTTACTCGAATTGACAAACTTATACCCATCTTGATATATAGGCATCTAGTTAATACATAGTAAGGAAATGTTACACTGGAATGATTATTATTTGAGAATAAGAAAGAGTATTACCAGAAGTATAAGAAACTACACGTGTAATAGAATTATCATTTCTATTTATTGGTTTTAGTAACAACACATGAATGACCAAATTTTTTTTAACCAAAATAGAATCATATTTAAATACTATTACTGAGAAAAAAAAATAGATTTTTTGGAATATTATTTTTAAAGCTATCCGATTCTTGGAGGATCTCTACTACTTTTTGAGATGAATATTCATTTAAGAGAATAGTTATTTCTAAGAGAATATTTGTGATTGCGTTAGGAAATAAGCTTTTAAAGTTAAAAATAGCTTTTTTAAAAAAGCCTTTTTTTTTTTTCGAAAGTACGATTTCATCATTTTTAAAGTAAAAAAGAAAAAATAAAAAATAAAATCAAATAAGTACTTTTGAAATATTTAACCAAACAGACCAGCACTTTTTTTTTAGTACTTATAAGTACTAAAAATGTTTTTTAAGCTTTCTAATGGAATCTCAAACACGCTCTAAGTGGCCCAACCAAATTACGGAATAGCTATCTAGGTCTATTCTTGTGAATCAAGCATGCTCTAAGCTAGGTAACTTTCATTAATATCCTGATTAGGTCCTAGCAACATTGGCTCTATAAATGCTAAGCTCAAGTGCACCCTCTGCATGCAGGTCCAGAAGAGTCAGATACAATGGAGCATGGTGGAGTACTACTCACGGGACTGTTCTTGTTGTGGCATGTCTTGGCTAGTCAGATTAATGGGTTAGCTGTTGAGGAACAAGGATTGTGCTCTTCTGCTTTTCACTATAAAGATGCCCTTGGCAAAGCTATCTTATTCTTTGAAGGGCAACGCTCAGGAAACTTGCCAGCAAGCCAGAGAGCAAAGTGGAGGGGAGACTCTGCAGTCTCTGATGGCAACCCTGATCATGTATGAAATTCATTCACCTTAACATTAATTAACGTGAAAAACAATATCCTTTTCATAACATGCTAAAGAAATTAAAAAAACATGGATGAAATTAGCAACAAATTAAAAAAGGTAAAATCAACACACACACACACACATATATATGATCATGGTTTTTGACACTTTGGGGGTGTGCTTTCGACAGGTGAATTTGATCGGAGGATACTATGATGCAGCTGACAACGTCAAATTTGGATGGCCAATGGCATTTACTGTCAGCTTGTTGAGCTGGGCAGCAATTGAGTACAAGAATGAGATATCTTCTGTCAACCAACTTTGCCACCTCCACACTGCAATCCGCTGGGGCACTAACTTTATATTGAGATCTCACACTTCTCCCACCACTCTTTATACTCAGGTCTTTTTCTTTCTTCTATAATTTGCTGCATCCCAATTAACTTAGTTTCTCAAGCAAATTTTCACCATGAAAGCTACAGATTTCTGTAATAGATTTTTATATTTAGACAAAGTCAAGCTAATTATAAAAAAATAATAAATGTAATCATTTAATTAATATTTTAACATTGTCTTTGTAGGTGGGAGATGGTAATTCGGATCACCAGTGTTGGGAGCGTCCCGAAGACATGGACACCCCACGAAATCTCTACAAGATCACTTCCAACTCTCCAGGCACTGAGGCAGCTGCTGAGGCTGCCGCTGCTCTTTCTGCAGCCTCAATCGTCTTCGAAGGGGTTGATGGAAATTATTCAAGGAGGCTACTAAGCCATTCCCGATCAGTAAGGAGCACAATTAATCTAACTTCATTACTCATGTAGAAAAAGCTCTTTGAAAAAGTTCCATCTAACTCATTAAACATGTTTTTCAGCTGTTTGAATTTGCGGACAAGTATAGAGGATCTTACCAGGCTTCTTGCCCTTTCT
>NC_081543.1:25845440-25853352 GCF_901000735.1 Corylus avellana | reverse complement strand
CAAAGATTGGGTTAAGTTGACAATAATAAAAAGGTAGGGCTTTGATATCTACTTCTAATTATATTTAGTTAATATACCAATATGCCAATGTTTTGATCATGTTATGAATATTTAATGTTCGTCAACCTAAGGGCATCGGTGTCTACTCCTTAAGCTATTGATTTCCCTAAGCAACGAATTAGGCATGGGTGTCTACTCTAATTCTTTTCTTTCTTAAAGGATTTCGCATGGGTGTCTACAAAGTTGTTATTTAAAAAAGCATAAATCTGTAGAAATCATGAGGCCTAGGGCATGGGTGTCTACTCCCGGTTCCCCATGTTGATTAACTCAAGAACCCCGGTGTGGATTACTTTTGTTACTTATGTTAAATCCAGGACTCGATCATCCAAATTGATCTAACTAACTAGTCTATACCACATGCACATGTTGATCAGGCACACACATATGAGGAATTCATGAAACTAGGTATTAATCAAGTTAGATATCATAACAAAATCGTCACAAAGGTGCCAATATTGAAATATTAAATAAACATAACAAGGGCTTCAATCTAGCCCTACTAAATAATTTAGCTACACATAAAATTAATGTTAAACATCTTCATAAAATAAAATAAAAGAATACACCCGAGACTTGAACTTCAAGAGCTCCTCTTCTTCTGCTTACAAGGCATCTCAATTCTAGAGGCTTAAGGGTCTATTTATAGGTTTTAGAAGTCCTAGACAAAGTAGTAAACCTAGGGATTTCATAGGGTTTTGAGACCTATTACAATTGGAAGTTGGAAAACCCTAATATGGAAAGAATGACAACCTGGCCGCCACTTGGTATGTCTCATGCGCACGGATGCGATCGATCACAGCTCATGTGCGCTCGATCACAGGTCTGCGATCGATCCTTCTTCTGACATGCACTCGATCGCTCCTGGCCTGCTTTGTGCTGTGTCTTCTCAGGTACTGCGCAGTGTGAGGGAGCTCCTATTTTCTCCATCTTTTCTCTTTGAGCCCAAATCACCTAGTTTTATTTCATTTTCTTCCAAAAGCCTGTAAAAGTATGAAAAACACAAAAAGGAATTAAAATGTCCTAATTAATTAAAACCAAAGGATTAAAACATGCAAGTTAAGGGCTGAAAATATGAATATTTTAGCACTTATCACACCCCCAAACTTACATATTGCTAGTCCCTTAGCAATACAAAACTGAAAACAGGAATGAAAAAAAACAGAAGACAAAAGATAAATCCATTTTTCATGGGATGTACGATTGCATTTAGCGTATGCAACAAGCCTTTTAAACCACTAGGAGTTCCCTAGTGGACGAGTGAAGTCTCGTGAGGGTTTTCCAGTAATGCTACCCACAAACATCATGCACAATTCATGTTATTCTAAAAATTTAAGCATTACTTCAAGATCATGATTTTCATTCATTAGTAAGCTTAAAAAGAAGAACTCCATCTTCACAATGAATTGGAATCTCAAAGTACAATTACTTATAAAGGACATGCTAAATCATCACAATTTTGAAAATTTGTGTACAGTGAATTAGTACAAAATTGTGAGGCTTCCAAATCTTTCCAATATGCAATGTCTCTTTATCTCAGACTTCACTGAAATTCCTATTAGAATGACACAAGGGCATATCTTTTTTTTTTTTTTTCTTTGGTCAGGTTGTGCAATGTTGGTTCCTTTAAGCTTTCTATTTGACCCTTGTAGTGAGTGTTAAGTCAATGACTCCCAAACCAGATGGTTTTAGGGCATTAGGTGTAGAGACACTCCTAAGAACTTACTAACTCGAGTCAAAAAGGATACAAAACCAACTAACCATGACATTGAACCAATCCAAATTTTTCACCTTTTGACGTGAACACTCAATGCTTTGAGGCAAGAGGTCCAGTTACTCAGTGAAAAGCCATCAATGATCATTTATTTCACTTTTCCTTTTTTTTTTCTTTTTCAAATATGCCAAAAGTGTCATCTAATAAGTCATCCAATTTCATCCAAGATGTAAAAACACACATATCAGACCTCATGTCATTCCTCACAAATTATGTGCTAATGTGCTTGAGTACTTAGATCAAACATGTGATTTTTCAACAGTCCTAAACAAGTAACCAAACTAACAGATTCACTCATCGGATCATGTGTTCAAAATTTTAAGCTCACTGATGAATTCAAATCACAATTTTTTTAGATCAACCTAAAATTTTAGGATAAACATGAACATGCAAAAATTGAATTTTTTTTTTTTTTTCCAAATAAACCAACAACACACAAAACAAACAACATGAAATTTGGGACAAAGTGTGTGTGAACATGTGTGCCCATACCCCCAAACTTAATTGACACATTGTCCCTAATGTGTCTAAGTAAAGGAAAGAGTGTACCTGGGAGCTGGTCGATATGATCTTGGAAAGCATGGCTCATAGCACACCCCCAAACTTGAAGTGAAGCACACTTATCCCTGCAAAATACGAAAACACACAAACAAGTAAAAAGGAACAAAACTGAAACTAAATAAAAAATTGAACAAAACAAAATAAAAAGATAACTATAGGATGCTGCCCAAGTGCGCTCGATCGCACACATGGTGCATTCAATCGCACTAACAAAGTACGATTGAACCTACAAATGGAGAACTACGCTCGATTGCACACTGGGAACGATCGATCGCAGTAACAGAATGGACAACATAACAAATTATAAAAAACACTAAAAACACCAAAATAAAATAAAAACACAACACAAAGTAAAACAATACAAAATAAAAGGATATGCTGTGGGGTGCCTCCCATGAGCACTAAGTTTTACGTCTTCAGCCAGACGGTGGTCCCCTCTCAGTGTTGTCCAGAAGTAGATGCGCCAGATGGTGGTGCAGCATATTGGAGAGACTGAAGTGCCAAGTCTTGTGATGCCAAATCTTGATCTCTTGGTGCAAAGTTTGTTTCAATGTATGGCTTGATTCTGTGTCCATTGACTTTGAAGGACTAGTCGGTCTGGGGGTTAAGCTCCATGAGGAAATACTTGTGTGACAATGCAAGGCCCAGCCCATCTCGACTTAAGCTTTGCAGGGAAAGGTTTCAATCTTGAGTTATAGATCAAAACCTTATGTCCTACTTGAAACTCCTTCGTGACCAGTTGCTTGTCATGGTATGCTTTAGTTCTGTCCTTGTAGAGCCTGGCATTCTCATATGCATCATGCCTCAGTTCCTCCAGTTTATTTAGTTGGAGCTTCCTCTTGTCACCAGCTTGCCTCATATCGAAGTTAAACTTCTTGATGGCCCAATACGCTTTGTGTTCCAATTTCATTGGTAGATGACATGCTTTTCCAAAAATCAAACGATATGGAGACATACCGATAGGTGTCTTGTAAGCAGTCCTATAAGCCCATAGTGCATCATTTAAGCGTAGTGACCAATCCTTCCTATTGGGGTTCACTGTTCTTTCAAGGATACCTTTAATTTCTTTGTTGCTGATCTCCACTTGGCCACTAGTTTGGGGATGGTATGGAGTGCCAACCTTATGAGTGATGCCATACTTCTTCATCAAAAAGGTAAAGGCATAGTTGTTAAAGTGGCTCCCCCCATCACTAATGATTGCCCTAGGTGTTCCAAATCGAGCAAAGATGTTTTCCTGCAAAAACGTCACAACCACTTTGTGATCATTAGTCCTTGAGGGGACAGCCTCGACCCATTTAGACACATAAGCCACACCCACAAGAATATATACATAACCGAATGAGTTAGGAAATGGTCCCATGAAGTCAATACCCCAAACATCGAAAAGCTCTACAACTAGATTATTTTGCAGTGGCATTTGATTTCTGGATGAGTTGTTACCTGTCCTTTGGCATCTATCACAAGAGCTGCAAAACAAAAAGGCATCCTTAAATACATTAGGCCAATAGAAACCAGATTGTAATACCTTAAGTGCTGTTCTCTTGGCCCCAAAGTGTCCTCCACAAGCAAACTGATGACATTGCTCCAATGCTCTTGTTCTGAGACACACCTTCTGATGATTTGATCAGGGCAAAATTTGAACAGATAGGGGCCATTCCAATGGTATTGTCTAGATATAGACATCAATCTCTTCCTTTCTTGACCAGACATACCTGGAGGAAAAACCTTGGTTGTTATGTAATGCACAATGTCTACATACCATGGAGGTTGGGCCTCAACTGCAAATAATTGCTCATCTAGAAACTGTTCATTCAATGGAAGCTCATTGCCTTCTTCCTCATGAAGTAGTCTGGATAGGTGATCTGCAACCACATTCTCACTGCCCTTCTTATCTCTGATCTCAAGGTCAAACTCTTACAGTAATAATACCCATCTGATCAATCTTGGCTTTGCATCCTTCTTAGCAAACAAATATCTCAAAGCAGCATGATCAGTGAATACAATGACCTTTGAGCCAATTACGTATGATCTAAACTTCTCCAAAGCAAATATGACAGCTAATAATTCTTTCTCAGTGGTCGAATAATTTAGTTGAGCATCATTCAATGTTCTAGAAGCATAATATATGGCATGAGGTACCTTATTGATTCTTTGACCCAAGACAGCTCCCACGGCAAAGTCACTGGCATCGCACATGAGCTCAAATGGTAGACTCCAATCAGGCGCCCTCATTATTGGTGCAGATGTGAGCAGCTTTTTCGGTTTGTTGAAGGCAGTCATGCATTCTGAAGTCCATTCAAACTTGGCCTCCTTCCCTAGCAATGCACAGAGAGGTCTAGAGATCTTGGAAAAATCATTGATAAACCTTCTATAGAACCCGGCATGTCCAAGAAAACTCCTCACTCCCTTCACTGTCAGAGGCGGAGGAAGTTTGGAGATGATGTCAATCTTAGCCTTATCTACCTCAATGCCCTTGCTTGAAATAGAGTGACCCAATACGATGCCTTGTTGAACCATGAAGTGGCATTTTTCCCAATTGAGCATTAGGTTGCATTCCTCACACCTCTTGAGGACACTCTTCAGATGGTTGAGGCATTCATCAAAACTAGACCCAAAGACATTAAAATCATCCATAAATACCTCAATGGTTTTCTCCATGTCTGAAAAAATGCTCATCATGCATCTTTAGAATGTGGTCGGGGCGTTGCATAGGCCAAATGGCATCCTTCTGTAGGCAAATGTGCCAAAAGGACATGTGAAGGTAGTCTTTTTCTGATCCTCTAGTGCTATTGCAATCTGATTATAGCCATTATACCCATCCAATAAACAATAGTGGCTATGTCCAGCTAACCTCTCTAGCATTTGGTCAATGAAGGGTAATGGGAAATAGTCTTTTCTGGTTACCTTGTTCAGTCTTCTGTAATCAATGCATACTCTCCACCCAGTGGTTACTCTTATGGGTATCAGCTCATCATCTTCATTCTTCACCACTGTGATCCCGCTATTTTTTTGGCATTACTTGGACTGGACTGACCCATTTACTGTCTGAGATGGGATAGATGATGCCCACACCTAGTAATTTTAATACCTCTGCCTTGACTACCTCCTTCATATGTGGGTTGAGTCTTCTTTGTGCATCCCTAGTTGGCTTGGCTTCATCTTGAAGAAAGATTTGATGCATGCATTTGGCTGGACTTATTCCTTTGATGTCAACAATGGTCCACCCCAAAGCAGTTTTATGCTCTCTAAGAACTCTCAGCAACTTTTCTTCTTCGTCATAGCTAAGATTTGCTGCAATTATGACTGGTAGTGTCTTGTTGTCTCCTAAGTAGGCATATGTTAGGTGGTCTGGCAATTGCTTCAATTCCAGCTTGGGTGCCTAGACAATAGAAGGAACAAAAGAGGTATTAGTAGACTCAAGAATCTCAAAGGGAGGGGTATACTTACTGGAGTGTTTTGGAGAGGCCTTAAGATGATGCACTATTTCAATAATCTCATCAGTAACATCTTCAGGTTTTGGCTCAATGTCCTGCCATGTGAAACTATGGGTGAGGGTGGCCTTCACTGGATCTTTATGTTGGTCCTGCAAAACTGTCTCACTAACATCTTGGACTATACAAATATCAAAACATTCTAAATTTTCTTGAGGTAATTTCAATGCATCAAATATTTTGAACTCTATCCTCTCACCATTTACCTTCATGCTCACAATACCCTTTTTCACACCTATTGTAGTATCTATAGTTCTCATAAAGGGTCTTCCTAAGATAATCGGTAAAGGCGATGGCAGAGTAGATTCTTCCACATCTAATACAATGAAATCAGCAGGTAGAATAAATGTGCCTACCTTTATCAAAACATCCTCAAGTATACCTCTTGGTCGTTAGATGCTTCTGTTTGCCAATTGCAAGGTGATCGAGGTTGGTTGAAGCTCCCCCATTCCCAGCTTTTTCATATACAATGTACGGCATCAAATTCACCCCTGCTCCTAGATCCAGTAGTGCCTTTTCAAAAGAGTGATCTCCTATCCTGCAAGGAATGGTAAAACTACCTGGATCTGTTAGCTTTGGTCTTAATTTTCTTAACAAGACTACTAACCTCTTCTGTTAAGGCCACTGTCTCATACTCCTGAAACATCATTTTGTTAGCGCAACAATCGTTTAAAAATTTAGCATATGAAGGAATTTGTTTAACTGCATCTAATAAAGGAATGTTGATTTCTACTCTCCTTAAGGTCTCAAAGATATCCATCAGTTGCTTTTCTTTCTTTGGTTTGACTAACCTTTGAGGAAAGGGGGGGGGGGTACATTTACTTCTCCATTTTGTTTACCTTAGAAGTTGATGGTCCTTCTAGAGTTGCTTGAGGTGGCTCTTCAGTTCCAATGACCTTGCCATTCTTGAGAACAGTGACTGCTTCCAGCTGCTGATGACCCCCTGGATTGGGTATTGTCTGGGCTGGCAATTCTCCCTGCTTTCCTTCACTCAACTCCTTTGCCATTTGCCCCACTTGCACTTCTAGTCTTTGAATGGCTTGATCAGTCTTTGTATTGAATTGTTTTTTATCAGCCGTGAATTGCTGTTGTGAAGTCATGAACTGCTGTTGAGAAGTCATGAACTGTTGTTGAGAAGCCACCAGGGTGTGTATCATATTCTCCAGTTGGTTCAATTTTGAGTATTGAGTTGGCTGGCTTGCTTGTTGGGAACCTTTTTGTCTTTGATTGTTACTCCATGATAAATCAGGGTGGTTTTGCCATCCTGGCTTGTATGTGTTGGAGTATGAATTGCACTTGTAAGGGTAGTTGCTTTGTCCCACATAGTGCGCTTGCTCCTGATCTGCAAATGAATATAAAGGGCAAGTTTCAGTAGTATGACTTACTTGAGAACATATGGCATATACTTGGAATTGGGTGGCTGGCTGGCTGATTGGGAGAAATGCTCTGAGTAGTCATGGCGTTTGCAAGCATAAGGAATGCCTTCTGCATAGTAGCCATCTGATTTTGCATTCCGCTATTTTCTTCATTCCTGCCTTTGCTCCTTACACCATGCCTCATGTTGGATGGAAATTGTTGAGTGTGTTCACTCAACCTCTCAAAGATCCCTATGGCTTCCTCACTGCTCTTCTCCATCAGCATACCTCCACAAGATATATCAACCATCCCTTTGTTAGTATCATCTAAACCTTCATAGAAACTTTGTACCTGATCATCTTGAGGGATGTTGTGGTGTGGGCACTTTAGAAGCAAGGAATTGAAGTGATCATAGGCCTCAAAGAACAAATATCCGTCTCGTTGTTGGAACATTTGAAGTTCCTTTTTAAGTTGTTTTGTCTTCTGGGCTGGGAAAAACCTCTTTAGAAACTTGGTGGTCAATTCTTCCCAAGTATTGATAGAATCTGCAGGCAAGGAATTGTACCACAGTTTAGCATTATCTTTCAAGGAAAAAGGAAAGAGGACTAACCTGAGTCTCTCTGGAGTTAGGCCTTGGGCTGCAACTTGCATAAGTCAAAGAATTCCTTACGAT
>NC_081543.1:25841813-25845340 GCF_901000735.1 Corylus avellana | reverse complement strand
TAGATTTTAGCCAATTTCTTTTGGTCCTTTTTTGGGAGTTTTTAATTTCTGTTTTCATTAATTTCTACTTGCAATTGTGTTTAGTTAATTTAGTATAATTTAATTTAGTTCAATTCAGTTCAACTGTTAGTTTGTTAGTTCCTATTTGCATGTTAGGTCGTAGATCTTTAAATATGAAGTTAAGTACTTTTGATCCCAAAATTGAAAGAACAGCGAGAGAAAATCTAAGACAGCCACCAAACTCACCCACCAATTCTCAAAGTTTCGAGTCTAATTTGGAAAAGTCTGTTAAGATGGGAGAACGAAATCCACCCAGATCCCTTAAAGAGCTGCTTGCACCCACTACTACCAACATACCGTCATGTATAGCACTGCTAGCTACTAATGCAACTCGCTTCGAGTTGAAGCCAAGTGTGATCAATTCTTTTTTGACATTTAGAGGATTAGAGAACGAAGATCCATACATTCATGTGGGGTCCTTCTTAGAAATGTGCAAAATTGTTAATACGCGAAATGTCCCATTCAGAATCGCTGCATCTTCGGTTATTTCCTCTTTCCCTACATGATAGGGCGAAATCCTGGCTACTCAACAATAGACCTAGATTTATCACCTCTTTCGAAATGCTGCAGAGCAAGTTTTACAACAAATTCTTCCAAATTTCCAAAATCAATAATCTCCGTCTACAGATCACCAATTTCAGATAGAAAGAGGGGGAGAGATTCACCGATAGCTGGGAGAAGTTCAAAGAGCTTACTATGAAATGCCCACCCCACGGGTTTGACAATGAGACGATTGTTCAATTTTTCTACAGGGGATTGACACCAAGTGAGCGAAACTCGCTTGAGACTATGAATGGTAGAGAATTCTTAAGTCTTACGGGGGATGAAGCTTATAAAACTTTAGATGAAATGTTCGAACAAGCACAACAATGAGATTTCAAAATAGTTGGGTAGACAGCCTCCCGCTCCCAAGACAGGAGGCATCTATGAGGTGAAGAACGATGCTGACATAAGGGAGGAATTCAAGGTTTTCAGGCGTCAGTTTGATACTATGGCCCTAAAAAAACCAGTGAATGCAGTAGATACTTACCAAGATGACGTATGTGGGTTATGTGCCAGTCCAATGCATTTCACTCAAAACTGCTCAACTCTATCAATAGAGTACACGATTGAGCAAGTCAATGCTTTCAATGAGTACAAAAAACCCACAAATGGACCGTTTTCTGAGGCTTACAATCCAGGGTGGAGAAATCACCCCAATTTCTCTTGGAAGCAAAATCAACCACTGAATCAGGGAGGTACCTCACAAGCTTAGAATCAGTTCCAGCCATCTAATCAAGTGCCACAGCCTACACCACATCCATCATTGGAAGGCATGATGAAAGCATTCATGCAATCAATTGATAAGAACATGCAAGAGATGAAGCAAGAGTTGAAGAATACTAACTTGAGCAATAATCAAGCTATACAAAAGCTCAAGAATTCCAACTCCCAAGCTATACAACAGCTGAAGAACTCCACCATGGGCAATAGTAGAGACATACAAGAACTTAAGCAGGCCATGATCAAGGTAGAAGGACAAGTTGGCCAGCCAGCCAATCAAGTGGGTGAAAGAGAAAAAGGAAAGTTCCCAAGTCAACCTATGCATAACCTTAAAGGGCAAGAGCATGTGCAAACCATCACCACTATAAGGTTAGGAAAACAAGTAGATAATCAAGTGGCCATGCTTGAAGAGGCCACTGAAGCTTCAAAAGAAAAGGGAAGCCAGGACAAACCTGCAGGAGACATGGGACCAGACACTATCATTCCAAGTGCTGGGGATCATCCTAGAAAATATGTTCCCGAAGCTCCATATCCAGAGAGACTGATGGCGCCAAAGCAAAGCTTGAAGTTCGATGACATTTTGGAAGTGTTCAAGGAAGTGCAGATCAACATTCCATTCCTAGATGCAATCCAGCAAGTGCCTTCTTGTGCTAAATTTCTGAAGGATTTGGTAACCATCAAGAGGAAGACGAATGTCCCTAAGAAAGCTTTCCTGACTGAGTAGGCCAGCTCTATTTTGCAATACAAGATGTCTGTCAAGTATAAGGACCCTGGATGTCCTACCATTGCTTGCAAGATTGGTGACAACCGAGTTGAAAAAGCTCTGTTGGATTTGGAAAATCTCCTGCCATATTCAGTATATGTTCAGGGGGGATTGGGAGAGCTGAAATCCACTTCAATTACACTTCAGTTGGCTAACAAATCTGTGAAGGTCCCAAGGGGAATCACTAAAGACGTTCTGATCAAAGTTGATAAATTTTACTACCTTGTGGACTTCATCATTTTAGATATAGAGTCGGTGGCAAATTTGGAGATTCAAGTTTCAATCATATTAGGGCGTCCCTTTTTAGCTACGGCTAATGCCCTAATCAACTGTAGAGCCGAACATCTTTGATATCAGCAGTCAGCCATTTGAGTATGAAGAGGTTAGAAGCACATGCTTGATTGAGGAGATAGTGGAAAAGATTGTCAATGAAACGAATATGGAAGACCCCTTGGGAGAATGCCTGATTGCATTGGGAGGTGACTTGGACTTGGATACACTATTGGAACAAGATGACACCTTGTTGGACCAAACTTCTGAGATAGAGACTGAGACTGAAGAAATCACTGAGACATCATCATCTGATCCATCTTCATTAGCACCTGAGCCTGTCAAGCGGGAGTTGAAGCCTCTACCAAACACCCTGAAGTACAAGTATCTGGATCAAATGGAATCTCTGCCAGTGATCATTGTTGCCGACCTGGATAATGATCAAGAATAAAAGCTGCTAAATGTCTTGAGAGAGCATGAAGAAGCAATCGGGTGGTCAATTGAAGACATAAAAAGAATCAGCCCCGCAATAGTGATGCATAAGATTCACCAGAAAGAAAATGCGAAAACCTCTCACGAGCCACAGAGACGATTAAATCCAACCATGCAAGAGGTAGTTCAAGCTGAGGTAAGTAAACTTCTGGATGCGGGAATCATATACCCAATCTCTGACAGAAAATAGGTGAGTCCTATTCATGTGGTGCCTAAGAAGGCAGGGATTATAGTGATCAAGAACAAGGACAATGAGTTGATCCCAACTCATGTGCAGTCAGGATGGAGAGTGTGCATTGACTATAGGAAGTTAAATACCGTAACAAGAAAATATCATTTTCCTCTACCTTTCATTGATCAAATGTTGGAAAGATTGGCTGGCCATGATTTCTACTGTTTCCTTGATGGCTACTCAGACTACAACCAAATTCTGCTGGACCCTGAAGACTAAGAGAAGACTACTTTCACTTGTCCTTTCGGTACGTTTGCATATCGCCGTATGCCGTTTGGGTTGTGCAATGCACCTGCTACATTTCAGCGATGCATGATCAGCATTTTTTCAAATATGGTTAAACGTCACCTAGAGATCTTCATGGATGATTTCTTAGTCTTCGGTTCATCATTTGGGGAGTGCCTGCATCATCTCACATTAGTGTTGGTACGGTTTAAGGAGAAGAAT
>NC_081543.1:25838492-25841713 GCF_901000735.1 Corylus avellana | reverse complement strand
AAGATACCATGGCCTCTATGTAAATTGTTGGCAAAAGATGTTCCTTTTGATTTTAATGACAAGTGCCAAACAGCCTTTGAGATTTTGAAGAAGACCTTAACTTATACACCAATCATTCAGCCACCTAATCGGGGAGTGCCATTCGAGATAATGTGTGATGCCTCCGATTATGCTGTAGGAGCCTTTTTGGGGCAAAGAGTGGAAAAGCTTCCGCATGTCATATACTATGCCAGCAAGACCCTGAATGATGCACAGCTCAACTACTCCACCACTGAAAATGAGTTGTTGGTTGTAGTGTTTGCTCTTGATAAGTTTAGATCCTACTTGCTAGGGTCTAAAGTCTTAGTCTACTCGGATCATGCTACTTTGAAGTACCTTATGTCAAAGAAAGATGCTAAATCTCGTCTCATCCGGTGGATTCTGTTACTGCAAGAGTTTGATATTGAAATTCGAGACAAGAAGGGTTCCGAGAATGTTGTAGCTGACCACTTATCCAGCCTAGTTGTGGACTTCAATGAAGATGTTGTGCCTATTACTGAGCTATTCCCTGATGAACAACTTATGCACATCTCTCAGACTCCTGCACCGTGGTTCGTAGACATTATGAACTACCTCGCCACTGCCCAGATGCCATCACATTCAACCAGGCAAGACAGATCAAAATTCTTGGCTGGGGCGAAGTACTTCTTTTGGGATGATCTTTACCTGTTCAATTACTACCCAGATCAAATTATAAGGAGATGCATTCCTGAAAGTGAACAGCAAAATGTCCTCTCTTTTTGTCATGATCATGCATGTGGAGGCCACTTCAGTTCTAAAAAGACCGCAGTGAAGATTCTTCAAAGTGGATTCTATTGGCCTTCTATTTTTCATGATGCCCATGCCTACTGTTCAGCCTGTGATAGATGCCAGAAGTTGGGGAGCATTGAAAGAAGGAATATGATGCCACTGAACCCGATCCTTATTGTGGAGCTGTTTGATGTTTGGGGCATCGATTTCATGGGGCCCTTTCCTAATTCTTATGGGTATCTCTTCATCCATGTGGCGGTGGATTACATTTCCAGGTGGGTGAAGGCCATTGCATGCAAGACTAATGATCATAGAGTTGTGCTGCAATTTCTGAAGGAAAATGTATTCTCACGGTTTGGGACACCACGTGCCATCATCAGCGATGGAGGGAAGCATTTCTGCAACCAATTTTTTGAGTAACTCATGAAGAAATATGGCATCACTCATAAAGTTGCAACTCCCTACCATCCTCAAACAAGTGGGCAAGTTGAAATATCCAACAGAGAAATCAAAAGGATATTAGAGAAGACGGTGAACCCGAAAAGGAAGGATTGGGCTCTTCGACTCAATGATGCTTTGTGGGTATACCGGATTGCATTCAAGACGCCAATTGGCATGTCTCCCTACCGACTCGTGTATGGAAAGGCTTGCCACCTGAATTGAAGCACCGGGCGTATTGGGCTATCAAGCAGCTGAATTTCAGTCTCACCATGGCTGGCGATCAAAGGAAGCTACAGCTCGATGAATTAGAAGAATTGAGGAATAATGTGTATGACTGTGCCAAGTAGTACAAAGCTCAGATGAAGAAGAATCATGACCAGAACATTTTGAGAAGATCGTTTGAAGTTGGTCAGAAAGCCCTCCTTTAACACTCACGTCTGCATCTGTTTCCAGGGAAGCTCAAATCCCGATGGACTGGACCATTCATAGTGCGCGCAATTTCTATTCATGGACCATCGAGATCGAGGATCCCAAGAATGGAAGTACTTTCAAGGTCAATGGTCAGCGCTTGAAGCCATTCTTGGAACTGAAGATTCCGGAGATTAAGGAATTGCCCTTGGCAGATCCTACATCGTCTACTTAATCATCGGCGGTGAAAAGTCTAGCTAAAGACTGTAAACTTAACACTTATGGGAGGCACCCCTCTTTTCCTTTTATTTTTAGTCATATGCTTTTGTTTTGTTTATGTTTATTTTTGTTTATTGTTCTGTTTTTCAGGACGGGTGTTTTCACGAGTAAGTTTGGGAGTCGTCTCTTTGCTCACTTTGGTTCCCTACACCTCTTGGTATTGTTTTTCTGCCTACATTGAGGACAATGTGTAATTCAAGTTTGGGGGTATGAAAAAACACTTTGTCTATTTATTGTTGTTCTTATTTGTTTAGTTTTATAAAAAATAAATAAATAAACACTTTGTTTGTTTATTGTTGTTCTTATTTGTTTAGTTTAATAGAAAATAATAATTTAATAATAATAATTGTACTATGTTGTTGTCAAGTTTGAGTTAAATTGTGACTATGGTTTGCATTTCATTGGCTTGCTTGAAGGGTTGAACACATCATTATGTCATTATGAATCTAAGTCTTTTGACATACTTTTGGGTAAAAGAGATTTCACTTGTTTTGAGACAAATTTTTATGAGCACATTAGCATGTTTTTTGTGAAGTATGATGTTTGAGCTTAAGCGTATTCCTTTTGAGATTTGTTTAATGACTTATTGATAAATAACCCTGGGTTGCAAGATTAAAAAAAATAAATTAATTAAAACTCATCATTTTGAGTTTTCCACTGAGTAACCAGATATCTAGCCTCGTTAAGCATTGAGTGTTTGCGTCAAAAGGTGTGAAATTTAAGTTGATTAATGGTATGGCTCGTCTAGCTCTGTAGCCTTTTTGACTTGAGTTAATAAGCCCTTAGGGATGTTCTACATTTAGTGCCCTAAAGCCATTTGGCTTTGGAGTCGCTTGGGAGTCATTGGCCTAACACTTGTTACATGGGTCAATTAGAAAGCTTAAGGGAATTAGACATTGTAGAGCCTGTAAAAAATAATAATAATAATAATAAATTGCATATCTTGCCTTGGTTGTTTCATCTGTTAGGGATTCTTACAAATTTCATAGAATTTGTCTTGAGTTTTAGCTAAAAGCTTCATATTTATATGTTAATTACACTTTGCACTTTTCAGAACATATGAAGTCTCAATTATCCATTTATGAGTGAATGGATTTTGGATTTCCTTTTGACTGTAATGATGGTGTTTGTCTTTTTAAGCTTGCTATTAAACAAGAACTATGGTTTATGTGAAAATTCTTTTTTGTTAACAACATAGTGCTGCAATGTTTGTGGGTATCATTCCTGTTAAGCCATCACGAGACTTCACTCGTCTTCTAGGGATGCCTAGGGGTTTAAAAGGCTTGTTGCATATGCTAAATGCA
>NC_081543.1:25838152-25838413 GCF_901000735.1 Corylus avellana | reverse complement strand
TTTTTTTTTTTTTTTTTTTTGCTAAGGGACTAGCAAAAGTTAAGTTTGGGGGTGTTTGATATATGCCAAATATTGCATATTTGGACTCTTTAATTTAATTTTATTATTCCTTTACCTGTGTTATTATCAGATATTTTGGGTTAGTTTTGTGTTTTTAGTGCTTTGTAGGTTGCTATGGGAAAGCTGCAGGATTTATATGAAAATTGCACACTTTGGAGAAGCAGACAACCGACCTGCGATCGAGCGCAGGATGCTACGATC
>NC_081543.1:25833770-25838052 GCF_901000735.1 Corylus avellana | reverse complement strand
CAAAATTTGGAACTAGATTAGGGTGCAATTAATTTAGATTTAAAATTGCTTTCATGAACACAATTCCTTGTGAGATTGACCTCGCACTAGCAATCCATTTACTACAATTGATTCGTGCACTTGCGAGTAATTATAATTTGCACAACAATGTGCTCTAATCCTTAATTCTTTGTTGATAGCAGTCATGAGGTACAAGCTCAATCAGGTAATATCTTTCTTATTTTTACACCTTGTACTTGTTATCAATATAATTTTCATGCTTTTGAGGTAAGAATGAACACATTGAGGACAATGTTTGATTTAGGTTGGGGGGGACATAGTTGTGTTATGCTTAGATTTTTCTGTCAAAAAAACAAAATGCTTCCTTCTTTAGCATGAATTTTATGTTTTAAGTTCATTATGCTACTTCTGTTAAAGAATTTCACTGCCTTCATGCTCAATTTATTGCACATGCACGTAGCCACATAAACATGACTCTTTGTTAAGGATAGACGTGACTTAGAATATCTTGAGGATAACAAATGCAAAGATTTGTAACCCTTGTGAGTTTTGAGCCAATCATTCTTTGTAGAGGGTAAGTTTTCATGAGATCATATTTCATTTGAAAGCGCATAAATAAATTTGTTGTGTTAGTCGCATTACTCTTCTATTTGGCCGAATGCAAAAATCATATATTTTATGCCGCACTTGAATCTTTTGAAGTCATGAATATTGAAGAACTATGCAAATCCTTGAGCAATGAGATTATGCCATTTTTCTTTATTTTGAGCCTCAACTTTCTTTGTATGATACATTGTTGCTAGTCACCCCATTGAGCCGTATAATTAGACTTTCTTTCTTAAACCCTTTCTCAAGTGTTTCAAGAATGAATTTTATCAAATTATCTCAGTGTGGTGGATTAGTGATTCAAAAGAAGATGACAAAAAAAAAAAAAAAATCAAAAGTAAAGATTGAAAGAGAAGAAAAAAAAAATGTTGATGTTCAAGGGTGGAAGGTATACTATGGAAAAGAAATGAGTGCTTTATTGAAGGAAAATTGGAGAGAGAAACTGATTGAAAATACAAAAGAAGCTGAAGTTCCAATTATCTTGAAACACTTTTCACTTTTACCATCACATTTTTGTTATCTATTTCCCTTTTCTTAAACCTACATTACGTCCAAATAAAAGTCCTTATTTGATCTTGGGGAGTGTATGGTTCAAACATGTTCATGACAAATCAATGAGAGTGGTGTAAATTATTTTTGGCATCCTTTCATAAGACTACTTGTTCTATCTTGACTAAGCGTTTTTCATTTGATGTATATGTGAGATGTTTGATTTTGCTTACATTATTCTACTCACATATACTTGAGAGTGTTACACATATTTCAGAGTGATTTCAATTGTTGAGTGTTAACACCAGTAAGGCTTGAATCAAAACATGATTTATGATAGAAATTTGATGTCATGTTTATTTGGACACTGAGAGAGTGTTTGTATTGGCTACATTTTTCACTCACATTGATTTTGAAGACATTTGAAATTTCTTTGGTAGTTATTAATGTTTTCACCTTTAATTCTTGTTGCTTTGAAAAAAAAAAAAAAAAGAACTTTCCTTGAGTCTTTGTTCTTGTGCTTTGTTTTGAGTCGCTTGCATTGCTAGAGACTAAGAACAAGCTGGTTGGGGGAGTGATAATAGCTTAAAAGTGCATATTTTTTCTATTAAAATAAGCATTATCATACTATATTATATTTTAATTCATATATTTTAGATTCAATTGTGGAATACTATTCAATTATTGATTTTTAGCAGGAATAATGTATTAATACAAGAAATCATCTTTTGTAGGAATCAATAGAATTTGTAGCAATTGGAAAAGTAAAAGAAAATTAAAAAAAAAAAAAAATAGAAGAAAGAAGAAAGCTGGCAACTAGGACTTATATATGAGATCGTGTCTCATATATACACGTATCTCGTGGGACCTCTAACAAAGAAAAGAAAACCAAAAAGAGAGGAAAACAAGAAGCCATACGTGGAAATCAAAATAAAAGAAAGGAAGAGTCAAGGTAGGGCCCAATTGTGGAGTGCAACAAAAGAGAATCGTATTGGTGGACTTGCAGCAAACGTAAAGGAGGAGCTGAAGGGAAAGATTGAAGAGCAACAATTAATGACGGATACGTGGACAGAAATAAATGAAAGGGGGAGTTAAAGTGGGACCCAATCGTAGAGTGCATGGGCGGTAGAAACCTAAAGAACAAAAGCTCTTCCCCTTTTTATAAAAGGAAGAGAGACGACCACTAGAGGAGTGCCATTGCGTAGGGGTGTTAAGTGGGCGAAGTCCTTGTGAATGAGTTTGGGTTGGACTCGTACTCGACTCAATTATTAAATGAGAGGTTTCGTGAACATAAATACTAGCTCCAATATTAAACGAAGCAAGCTCGACTCGACTCGGTTATGCTCGTGAGCAGCTCGTATAAGGTTCGAATTAGTAGTTGCTCATATTAATATTAAAAATTGATGTTTTTTTTTTTTTTTTTTTTTAATAGCATAATTTTATTATAAAAAGATACATATTTTCTCTCTTCGAAACCAAGTGTCTTGCTGTATGGACTCAGACTCTATACACAGCTAGCCAGACTAAGCAAATGCTCATATGCAAGCTAGCTTCTTGAGCCGTTTAAGAATACTTA
Organism: Corylus avellana; assembly: GCF_901000735.1. Classification (NCBI taxonomy): domain Eukaryota; kingdom Viridiplantae; phylum Streptophyta; class Magnoliopsida; order Fagales; family Betulaceae; genus Corylus; species Corylus avellana. Next base: position 25,835,381 of record NC_081543.1, on the reverse strand, counting down.
AAGTTTAAATTTGTAATAAAAAAATAAAATAAAATAAAATATAAGATCCAGCTCCGGCTCGGCTCGACTTATTATGAGCTCGAGCTCAGGCTCGATTTTTTGGTTCGTCCTTCAACTCGACTTGAGCTTGAATAAAATTTAAATGAGTCGAGCCCAAACAAGGAAAGTTCTCTCAAATTCGTCTCGTTTACAACCCTTGAGCCGCAAGAGAACCCAAAAAAAAAAGACCTTGTGCGCCGCAAGACACTACCGCAGAGAAGAATGAGGAGTTTTCATGCAGAGAATTTATTCCTAATATTCAAGTTCTTTCTTTTTCATGTCTTTTTATTTATACATTGTTAAGTATTTTAAAATTATATGTAACTAAATACTTTATTTAGGGCTCGATTGAAGCCCTAGTCATGTTTTCTTAAGGATTTCGATTTTCCTTGTTACAAACTATTTTTGTGATGCTTAATTGATTACTTCCAGGTTTTATTTCATTCTTCATATGGCTTGTGTGATATGCTTAATCACCATATACATGTGTTGTATGAAGATTGTTATATAGGTAAATTTAGATGACCGAGTCTTGTGCCTATACTAAGTGACGAAGGAACCAATTATGGGTTCTTGGGATTAATCAACCTGAAAACCCAGAATAGATACCATGTTCAAGTTTCGTGTGTTTGTCGAATTCCATCGTTTTATGTTTTCTTGAAGTATAATTTAGTAGATATCATGCTAAATACTTTGAGAATGAAAAGAGTTAGAGTAGACACTCATGCCTAACTTGTTGTTTAAGAAAATCAATAGGTTAAGAATTAGATACCATGCCCTTAGGTTGATAAACAGTGAGCATCTAAATCTCATTTGTAGCATTGTGCAAGTCGTTTGCTTTGAGGAAAGATGATTAGTGGTGAATATCAAAGCCTTGACTTATATTCTCATTATTTCAATTCTAGTTTCAAATCTGTTTTGCTATTTTCTTTCATTAGTGCAATCTTGGTTGGTTATTCAAATATGTTATTTGTTTTGTTTCATTTAATTTAGATAGAAGCTTTAATTAATAATATTTAAACACAATTAATTCAATCCTCGTAGGAATGATCTTGTATTTGCTAGCTATACTATTTGTTTGATCTTATGCACTTGCGAGTTAAAACATACATTTAGAGGCTTATTATTTAGGCTGATATTTGTATAACAAGTTTCCATACATGAATCTTACTTTCTTAAAATAAAAATATTAACTTTAATTTATGTGATTAGAAAAACAACTAAGCATAATTATATACAAAAATTATAGGAATCAACATGCATGAAAACTAAGGATTGGAGGTTGGGTTAAGCCTAAGAGCTTTTCCAATTTTTGAGGAGTAAGACCTCCAATGGCCCTATCTCTGTCTCTCTCCTCCTTTCTCTCTCTAGGGGTTGGGTCACTAAAAGAGGGAGGGTAGAAAAGGGACGTGGGGTTTATCGTTTGTTCTTAAAAAAAGACTTTTTTCATGCACAAAATGCTGAAAACCCCTAAAAAAAGAAAGAAAAAAGAAGAAGAAGCAATTGGAGGTTCGATCAATCGATGGGTGCCCGATGGTCATAGGAATCTTAAGGTAATAATTTTTAAACACA
>NC_081543.1:25832166-25833670 GCF_901000735.1 Corylus avellana | reverse complement strand
TATATATATGGTAGGGGGGAGGAGCCTTTAGGGATGCAAGGTTAATGGTGGTTAAGCATCTTTCAAGGCAAAGGTACTAATGATGTCACTCGAAATAAGTCTTAAAATTAAATTATTTATTTTACTAATAATTTATATTGTGACCCTTTTTCTCATACACATAATACCATCTCAAAAATGGGCATACACTATACTCTAAACCTCGCATCTTTCTGGGCTAGCTCTAGGTCTACCGTTTACCCTAACATAGAATTGGGTTCATTACAAACACTATAATTCATTGAAGACTTTGGTGTTTATTTCTTGCAATTAAATTAGTACGTTAGTATAGAGCAACCGATTATGAGCCACTGAGAGTACGTACGTAGTCAGCCAATATTTGATGAACATATTCTGAACTACCACAACAACATTTGATATCTTAACCATGATTCTAGATTAGCCCTCACCTATAACCCTCTACTTTAAGCCATTTAACTATAAGCCTACAACATAGCTTTTCTATATATATATATATAGAGAGAGAGAGAGAGAGAGAGAGAGAGTTCCATCCGTTTGGGAATGTCTTTTGGTAATAGGACAGTTGAACAGAATTAGGTGAAGTATAGTTGGCTTTAATTATCATGTGCATAAGCCTGCAGCTAGGGTTTCCTACAAAAATTGCAGACCTAATCTCTCTTTCTCTGATTTGCATGCTTGCAACCCTTTCTATTATTACCCTTTAAAATGCATGCTTAGAAATCGATCGCATTCCCAGTGAAGGTGGAGCCATGGAAATTACTCAAATAGCTTCAGAAGACATTGATTGGGTGAGCCTCCTTGCTGGTTCCTCCACATTTGGCAACCAAAGGAGCGAGTCCTTAGCAGCTGATGAGAGTAGTGGAGGAGGCAAAAATGGCAGCACTAGACATAAAAGAAAAGTTAGAAGGAGCAAGAAAGCTATTCCCCCAAAGATTGCCTTCCATACAAAGAGCCCTGATGATATTCTAGACGATGGGTACAGGTGGCGGAAGTACGGACAAAAGGCTGTGAAGAACACCATCCACCCCAGGTTCTGCTCATATATATCTTCTATTAAAAACCAACTCAGCCATTTGCAATTTTAATTATCTATCAGTCTCTTTTTCTCTCTCAATTTTTTATTCTTTCTGCACACAATTTTTTTCATCAAAAACATTAATTTCTACAATAAAATAATTTAAGATATTCTAGTTTGATTTCATTTATACATAATGCAGTAAGTAATTGTGAAATAGATAAATAACACAAAACAATCAAAAGTACTACAAATACTAAAATTTATACAGTTCCCACACTGTGAGATATGTCCACACGAGGGAGGCAATCACGAAAAATTCATTAACCAATAATAAAGTACAAAATTATGGTGAAAGAAAAAAAAAATCACTCTCATATAAGACAAAGTAATTTTTTTTTTTCCCTTTTACACAATTCTTTAGTCCTAACACTTATAAAAGAGAGCATGAGAAAATAATAAGAAAAA